>NC_092234.1:52266098-52606098 GCF_036320965.1 Panulirus ornatus | reverse complement strand
ATAGATTTTTCTGAACATTTCAACATAGATGCTTTTACGTCTGCTGAATAAGAATCTGTGGTCAAGACCATAAAATTCGAGTAATTAGAATATTAATATAATTATAATTAATCTTAAGTATGTAATTAAGCACTTAATTTTACGAAATGCAGTCTTTTGACTCGATACACTTAATCACGATAAGGAGTACCACATATACCCAGATTTTCATTAAAATCTGAACAAGTTGAAAATCAGAAAAATATTGGATTTTTCTTGATTTTTTTTTTTTGAAATCATAGATTTTTCTGAAAATTTCATCATAGATGCTTTTACGTCTGCTGAATAAGAATCTGTGGTCAAAACCTTAAAATTCGTGTAATTAGTCGAGTAATTAGCATAATATAATTATAATTAATCTTAAGTATGTAATTAAGCGCTTAATTTTACGAAATGCAGTCTTTTGATTCGATATCCTTAATCACCATATAGAATACCCACATATTCCCAGATTTTCATTAAAATCTGAAGAGGTTGAAAATTGATTTTTTGGAAAAAATAGATTTTCCTGAAAATTTCAGTATAGATGCGTTTCGGTATGCTGAATACGAATCTGTGGTCAAAACCCAAAAATTCGTGTAATTAGTCGAGTAATTAGCATACTAATTTTATTCTAATTAATCTTAGGAGTAATTAAAGGCATTAATAATGCGAAATGCTGTCATTTGATTAGAAATCCTTAATCAGCTTTTAAAATAATATCTATATCCAGATTTTCATTAAAATCTGAAGAAGTTGAAAATTTGAGCAAAATATTTTTCTTGATTTTTTTTTTCAAGAAATGGATTTTCTTGAGAATTTCATCATAGATGCTTTTCGGTATGCTGAATACGAATCTGTGGTTGAAACCCAAAAATTCGTGTAATTAGTCGAGTAATTAATGAAATTTTAATGAAAATCTGGATATAGATGTTATTTTACATGCTGATTAAGGATTTCTAGTCAAATGACAGGATTTCCCACTTTTAATGCCTTTAATTACTAAGATTGATTATAAAAAAATTAGTGTGCTAATTACTCGACTAATTTCACGAATTTTTGGTTTTTGACCACAGATTCGTACTCAGCATACCGAAAAGCATCTATGCTGAAATTCTCAAGAAAATCCATTTCTTGAAAAAAATCAAGAAAATATTTTGCTCAGATTTTCAACTTACTCAAATTTTAATAAAAATGTGTATATAGATGTAATTTTACATGCTGATTAAGGATTTCTAGTCAAATGACAGCATTTCGCACAATTAATGCCCTTGATTACTCCTAAAATTATAATAAAATTATTATGCTAATTACTCGACTAATTACACGAATTTTTGGGTTTTAACCACAGATTCGCATTCAGCATACTGAAAAGCATCTATGCTGAAAAGTTCAAGAAAATCCATTTTTTGAAAAAAAAAAAAGAAATCTAGAAAAATCCTAGTCTCACCAGATATTTTGCTCAGATTTTCAAGTTTTTCAGATTTTAATGAAAATCTGGATATAGATATTAAATGCTGATTAAGGATTTCTAGTCAAATGACACCATTTCGCATTATTAATGCCTTTAATTACTAAGATTGATTATAATAAAATTTGTATGCTAATTACTCGACTAATTTCACGAATTTTTGGGTTTTGACCACCGATTCGAATTCAGCGTCCCGAAAGGCATCTATGCTTAAAATTTCAAGAAAATCCATTTTTTGAAAAAAAAATCAAGAAAAATCCAAGGGCCTAACAAATATTTTGCTCAGATTTTCAACTTCTTCAGATTTTAATGAAAATCTGAATATAGATGTTATTGTACATGCTGATTAAGGATTTCTAGTCAAATGACAGCATTTAGCATTATTAATGCCTTTAATTACTCCTAAATTTAATTATAGTAAGATTAGTATGCTAATTACTCGACTAATTACACGAATGTTTGGGTTTTAACCACAGATTCGTATTCAGCAGACCGAAAAGCATTTATGCTGAAATTCTCAAGAAAATCCATTTGTTGAAAAAAATCAAGAAAAATCCAAGGCTATAGCCTTACCAAATATTTTGCTCAGATTTTCAACTTCAGATTTAAATGAAAATCTGGATATAGATGTTATTTTACATGCTGATTAAGGATTTCTAGTCAAATGACACCATTTCGAATTATTAATGCCTTTAATTACTCCTAAGATTAATAATAAAATTTGTATGCTAAAAAAAAAAAAAAAAAAAAAAAAAAAAAAAAAAAAAAAAAAAAAAAAAAAAAAAAAAAAAAAAAAAAAAAAAAAAAAAAAAAAAAAAAAAAAAAAAAAAAAAAAAAAAAAAAAAAAAAAAAAAAAAAAAAAAAAAAAAAAAAAAAAAAAAAAAAAAAAAAAAAAAAAAAAAAAAAAAAAAAAAAAAAAAAAAAAAAAAAAAAAAAAAAAAAAAAAAAAAAAAAAAAAAAAAAAAAAAAAAAAAAAAAAAAAAAAAAAAAAAAAAAAAAAAAAAAAAAAAAAAAAAAAAAAAAAAAAAAAAAAAAAAAAAAAAAAAAAAAAAAAATTTTTTTTTTTTTTTTTTTTTTTTTTTTTTTTTTTTTTTTTTTTTTTTTTTTTTTTTTTTTTTTTTTTTTTTTTTTTTTTTTTTTTTTTTTTTTTTTTTTTTTTTTTTTTTTTTTTTTTTTTTTTTTTTTTTTTTTTTTTTTTTTTTTTTTTTTTTTTTTTTTTTTTTTTTTTTTTTTTTTTTTTTTTTTTTTTTTTTTTTTTTTTTTTTTTTTTTTTTTTTTTTTTTTTTTTTTTTTTTTTTTTTTTTTTTTTTTTTTTTTTTTTTTTTTTTTTTTTTTTTTTTTTTTTTTTTTTTTTTTTTTTTTTTTTTTTTTTTTTTTTTTTTTTTTTTTTTTTTTTTTTTTTTTTTTTTTTTTTCATGCTGATTAAGGATTTTAGTCAAATGACAGCATTTACGCAAATTAATGCCTTTATTACTCTAAATTATTATAAAATTAGTTATGCTAATTACTCGACTAATTACACGAATTTTGGGTTTTAACCACAGTTCGATTCAGCATACCGAAAAGCATTATGCTGAAAATTTCAAGAAAATCCATTTTTTAAAAAAAGAAATCTAGAAAAATCCTAGTCTCACCAAATATTTTGCTCAGATTTTCTACTTCTTCAGATTTTCTTGAAAATCTGGATATAGATATTATTTAAATGCTGATTAAGGATTTCTAGATAAATGACACCATTTCACATTATTAACGCCTTTAATTACTAAGATTGATTGTAAAATTTGTACGCTAATTACTCGACTAATTTCACGAATTTTTAGGGTTTTGCCAGATTCGAATTCAGCGTACCGAAAGCCATCTATGCTTAAAATTTCAAGAAAATCCAGATTTTCAACTTCTTCAGATTTTAATGAAAATCTGGATATAGATGTTATTTTACATGCTGATTAAGGATTTCTAGTCAAATGACAGCATTTCGAATTATTAATGCCTTTAATTACTCCTAAGATTAATAATAAAATTTGCTAATTACTCGACTAATTTCACGAATTTTTGGGTTTTGACCACAGATTCGAATTCAGCGTACCGAAAGGCATCTATGCTTAAAATTTCAAGAAAATCCATTTTTTAAAAAAAATCAAAAATCCAAATATGTTGCTCAGATTTTCAACTTCAGATTTTAATGAAAATCTAAATATAGATGTTATTTTACATGCTGATTAAGGATTTCAAGTCAAATGACAGCATTTCGAATTATTAATGCCTTTAATTACTCCTAAGATTAATAATAAAATTTGTATGCTAATTACTCGACTAATTTCACGAATTTTTGGGTTTTGACCACAGATTCGAATTCAGCGTACAGAAAGGCATCTATGCTTAAAATTTCAAGAAAATCCATTTGTTGAAAAAATGAAGAAAAATCCAAGGCTATAGCCTTACCAAATATTTTGCTCAGATTTTCAACTTCTTCAGATTTTAATGAAAATCTGATATAGAGGTTATTTTACATGCTGATTAAGGATTTCTAGTCAAATGACAGCATTTCGAATTATTAATGCCTTTAATTACTCCTAAGATTAATAATAAAATTTGTATGCTAATTACTCTACTAATTTCACGAATTTTTGGGTTTTGACCACCGATTCGACTTCAGCGTAGCGAAAGGCATCTCTGCTTAAAATTTCAAGAAAATCCATTTTTTGAAAAAAATCAAGAAAAATCCAAGGCCTGACCAAATATTTTGCTCAGATTTTCAACTTCTTCAGATTTTAATGAAAATCTGAGTATAGATGTTATTTTACATGCTGATTAAGGGTTTCTAGTCAAATGGCAGCATTTAGCATTATTAATGCCTTTAATTCTAAATTTAATTATAATAAGATTAGTATGCTAATTACTGGACTAATTACACGAATGTTTGGGTTTTAACTATAGGTTCGTATTCAGCATACCGAAAAGCATTTATGCTGAAATTCTCAAGAAAATCCATTTTTTGAAAAAAATCAAGAAAAATCCAAGGCTAGAGCCTTACCAAATATTTTGCTCAGATTTTCAACTTCTTCAGATTTTAATGAAAATCTGAATATAGATGTTATTTTACATGCTGATTAAGGGTTTCTAGTCAAATGACAGCATTTAGCATTATTAATGCCTTTAAACTAGATTCAATTATAAGATTAGTATGGTAATTACTCGACTAATTACACGAATGTTTGGGTTTTAACTATAGGTTCGTATTCAGCATACCGAAAAGCATTTATGCTGAAATTCTTATGAAAATCCATTTTTTGAAAAAAAATATTTTGCTTAGATTTTCAACTTCAGATTTTAATGAAAATCTGGATATAGATGTTATTTTACATGCTGATTAAGGATTTCTAGTCAAATGACAGCATTTCGAATTATTAATGCCTTTAATTACTCCTAAGATTTATAATAGAATTTGTATAATAATTACTCGACTAATTTCACGAATTATTGAGTTTGACCACCGATTCGAATTCAGCGTACCGAAAGACATCTGTGCTTAAAATTTCAAGAAAATCCATTTTTTGAAAAAAATCAAGAAAAATCCAAGGCTATAGCCTTACCAAATATTTTGCTCAGATTTTCAACTTCTTCAGATTTTAATGAAAATCTGAATATAGATGTTATTTTACATGCTGATTAAGGGTTTCTAGTCAAATGACAGCATTTAGCATTATTAATGCCTTTAATTCTAAATTTAATTATAAGATTAGTATGCTAATTACTCGACTAATTACACGAATGTTTGAGTTTTAACTATAGGTTCGTATTCAGTAT
Organism: Panulirus ornatus; assembly: GCF_036320965.1. NCBI lineage: Eukaryota > Metazoa > Arthropoda > Malacostraca > Decapoda > Palinuridae > Panulirus > Panulirus ornatus. Next base: position 52,600,802 of record NC_092234.1, on the reverse strand, counting down.
ACCGAAAAGCATTTATGCTGAAATTCTTATGAAAATCCATTTTTTTAAAAAAAATCAAGAAAAATCCAAATATTTTGCTCAGATTTTCAACTTCTTCAGATTTTAATGAAAATCTGGATATAGATGTTATTTTACATGCTGATTAAGGATTTTTAGTCAAATGACAGCATTTCGAATTTTTAATGCCTTTAATTACTCCTAAGATTAATAATAAAATTTGTATGCTAATTACTCGACTAATTTCACGATTTTTGGGTTTTGACCACAGATTCGAATTCAGCGTACCGAAAGGTATCTATGCTTAAAATTTCAAGAAAATCCATTTGTTGAAAAAATCAAGAAAAATCCAAGGCTATAGCCTTACCAAATATTTTGCTCAGATTTTCAACTTCTTCAGATTTTAATGAAAATCTGGATATAGATGTTATTTTACATGCTGATTAAGGATTTCTAGTCAAATGACAGCATTTCGAATTATTAATGCCTTTAATTACTCCTAAGATTAATAATAGAATTTGTATGCTAATTACTCGACTAATTTCACGAATTATTGGGTTTTGACCACCGATTCGAATTCAGCGTACCGAAAGGCATCTATGCTTAAAATTTCAAGAAAATCCATTTTTTGAAAAACATCAAGAAAAATCCAAATATTTTGCTCAGATTTTCAACTTCTTCAGATTTTAACGAAAATCTGAATATAGATGTGATTTTACATGCTGATTAAGGGTTTCTAGTCAAATGACAGCATTTAGCATTATTAATGCCTTTAATTCTAGATTCAATTATAAGATTAGTATGGTAATTACTCGACTAATTACACGAATGTTTGGGTTTTAACTATAGGTTCGTATTCAGCATACCGAAAAGCATTAATGCTGAAATTCTTATGAAAATCCATTTTTTCAAAAAATTCAAGAAAAATCCAAGCCTTACCAAATATTTTGCTCAGATTTTCAACTTCTTCAGATTTTAATGAAAATCTGGATATAGATGTTATTTTACATGCTGATTAAGGATTTCTAGTCAAATGACAGCATTTCGAATTATTAATGCCTTTAATTACTCCCAAGATTAATAATAAATTTGTATGCTAATTACTCAACTAATTTCACGAATTTTTGGGTTTTGACCACAGATTCGAATTCAGCGTACCGAAAGGCATATATGCTTAAAATTTCAAGAAAATCCATTTTTTGAAAAAAATCTTTTGCTCAGATTTTCAGATTCTTGAGATTTTAATGAAAATCTGAATATAGATGTTATTTTACATGCTGATTAACGGTTTCTAGTCAAATGACAGCATTTAGCATTATTAATGCCTTTAATTCTAAATTTAATTATAATAAGATTAGTATGCTAATTACTCGACTAATTACACGAATGTTTGGGTTTTAACTGTAGGTTCGTATTCAGCATACCGAAAAGCATTTATGCTGAAATTCTCAAGAAAATCCATTTTTTGAAAAAAATCAAGAAAAATCCAAATATTTTGCTCAGATTTTCAACTTCTCCAGATTTTAATGAAAATCTAAATATGGATGTTATTTTACATGCTGATTAAGATTTTTTAGTCAAATGACAGCATTTCGCATTATTGATGCCTTTAATTACTCCTAAGATTGATTATAAAATTAGTATGCTAATTATTCGACTAATTACACGAATTTTTGGGTTTTGACCACCTATTCAAATTCAGCGTACCGAAAGGCATCTATGCTTAAAATTTCAAGAAAATCCATTTTTTGAAAAAAATCTTTTCCTCAGATTTTCAACTTCTTCAGATTTGAATGAAAATCTGAATATAGATGTTATTTTACATGCTGATTAAGGGTTTTTAGTCAAATAACAGCATTTAGCATTATTAATGCCTTTAATTCTAAAATTAATTATCATAAGATTAGTATGCTAATTGCTCGACTAATTACACGAATGTTTGGGTTTTAACTATAGGTTCGTATTCAGCATACCGAAAAGCATTTGTGCTGAAATTCTCAAGAAAATCCATTTTTTGAAAAAATATTTTGCTCAGATTTTCAACTTCAGATTTTAATGAAAATCTGGATACAGATGTTATTTTACATGCTGATTAAGGATTTCTAGTCAAATGACAGCATTTCGAATTATTAATGCCTTTAATTACTCCTAAGATTAATAATAAAATTTGTATGCTAATTACTCGACTAATTTCACGAATTTTTGGGTTTTGACCACCGATTCGAATTCAGCGTACCGAAAGGCATCTATTCTTAAAATTTCAAGAAAATCCATTTTTTGAAAAAATCAAGAAAAATCCCAGGCTATAGCCTTAACAAATATTTTGCTCAGATATTCAGCTTCTTCAGATTTTAATGAAAATCTGGATATAGATGTTATTTTACATGCTGATTAAGGATTTCTAGTCAAATGACAGCATTTCGCATTATTGATGCCTTTAATTACTCCTAAGATTAATTATAAAATTAGCATGCTAATTATTCGACTAATTACACGAATTATTGGGTTTTGACCACCGATTCGAATTCAGCGTACCGAAAGGCATCTATGCTTAAAATTTCAAGAAAATCCATTTTTTGAAAAAAATCAAGAAAAATCCAAATATTTTGCTCAGATTTTCAACTTCTTCAGATTTTAATGAAAATCTAGATATATATGTTATTTTACATGCTGATTAAGGATTTCTAGTCAAATCACAGCATTTCGCATTATTAATGCCTTTAATTACGCCTAAGATTAATTTTAAAATTAGTGTGCTAATTACTCGACTAATTACACGAATTTTTGGGTTTCAACCACAGATTCGTATTCAGCATACCGAAACGCATTTATGCTGAAATTTTCAAGAAAATACATTTTTTGAAAAAAAAATCAAGAAAAATCCTTTTGACCAGAATTTCAGCTTCTTCAGATTTTAATGAAAATCTCGATATCGATGTTATTTTACAAGCTGATTAAGGATTTCTAGTCAAATGACAGCATTTCCCACTTTTAATGGCTTTAATTACTCCTAAAATTAATTATAATTAAGTTAGTATGCTAATTACTCGAGTAATTACACGAATTTTTGGGTTTTAACCGCAGATTCTTATTCACTATACCGAAAAGCATTTCAGTTGAAATTTTCAAGAAAATACATTTTTTGAAAAAAAAAATCAAGAAAAATCCTAGGCTATAGCCTTACCAAATATTTTGCTCAGATTTTCAACTTCTTCAGATTTTAATGAAAATCTGGATATAGATGTTATTATACATGCTGATGAAGGATTTCTAGTCAAATGACAGGATTTCCCACTTTTAATGCCTTTAATTACTAAGATTAATTATAAAAAAAAATAGTGTGCTAATTACTCGACTAATTTCACGAATTTTTGATTTTTGACCACAGATTCGTACTCAGCATACCGAAAAGCATCTATACTGAAATTCTCAAGAAAATCCATTTGTTGAAAAAATCAAGAAAAATCCAAGGCTATAGCCTTACCAAATATTTTGCTCAGATTTTCAACTTCTTCAGATTTTAATGAAAATCTGGATATAGATGTTATTTTACATGCTGATTAAGGATTTCTAGTCAAATGACAGCATTTAGCATTATTAATGCCTTTAATTCTAAATTTAATTATAATAAGATTAGTATGCTAATTACTCGACTAATTACACGAATGTTTGGGTTTTAACTATAGGTTCGTATTCAGGATACTGAAAAGCATTTATGCTGAAATTCTTAAGAAAATCCATTTTTGAAAAAATCAAGAAAAATCCAAGGCTATAGCCTTACCAAATATTTTGCTCAGATTTTCAACTTCTTCAGATTTTAATGAAAATCTGGATGTAGATGTTATTATACATGCTGATGAAGGATTTCTAGTCAAATGACAGGATTTCCCACTTTTAATGCCTTTAATTACTAAGATTAATTATAAAAAAAAATAGTGTGCTAATTACTCGACTAATTTCACGAATTTTTGATTTTTGACCACAGATTCGTACTCAGCATACCGAAAAGCATCTATACTGAAATTCTCAAGAAAATCCATTTGTTGAAAAAATCAAGAAAAATCCAAGGCTATAGCCTTACCAAATATTTTGCTCAGATTTTTAACTTCTTCAGATTTTAATGAAAATCTGGATATAGATGTTATTTTACATGCTGATTAAGGATTTCTAGTCAAATGACAGCATTTAGCATTATTAATGCCTTTAATTCTAAATTTAATTATAATAAGATTAGTATGCTAATTACTCGACTAATTACACGAATGTTTGGGTTTTAACTATAGGTTCGTATTCAGGATACTGAAAAGCATTTATGCTGAAATTCTTAAGAAAATCCATTTTTGAAAAAAATCAAGAAAAATCCAAGGCTATAGCCTTACCAAATATTTTGCTCAGATTTTCAACTTCTTCAGATTTTAACGAAAATCTGAATATAGATGTTATTTTACATGCTGATTAAGGGTTTCTAGTCAAATGACAGCATTTAGCATTATTAATGCCTTTAATTCTAAATTTAATTATAATAATATTAGTATGCTAATTACTCGACTAATTACACGAATGTTTGGGTTTTAACTATATGTTCGTATTCAGCATACCGAAAAGCATTAATGCTGAAATTCTTATGAAAATCCGTTTTTCAAAAAAAATCAAGAAAAATCCAAGGCTATAGCCTTACCAAATATTTTGCTGAGATTTTCAACTTCTTCAGATTTTAATGAAAATCTGGGTATAGATGTTATTTTATATGCTGATTAAGGATTTGTAGTCAAATGACAGCATTTCGAATTATTAATGCCTTTAATTACTCCTAAGATTAATAATAAAATTTGTATGCTAATTACTCGACTAATTTCAAGAATTATTGGGTTTTGACCACAGATTCGAATTCAGCGTACCGAAAGGCATCTATGCTTAAAATTTCAAAAAAATCCATTTTTTGAAAATGCTCAGATTTTCAACTTTTTCAGATTTTAATGAAAATCTGAGTATAGATGTTATTTTACATGCTGATTAAGGGTTTCTAGTCAAATTACAGCATTTAGCATTATTAATGCCTTTAATTCTAAATTTAATTATAATAAGATTAGCATGCTAATTACTCGACTAATTACACGAATGTTTGGGTTTTAATTATAGGTTCGTATTCAGCATACCGCAAAGCATTTATGCTGAAATTCTCAAGAAAATCCATTTTTTGAAAAAAATCAAGAAAAATCCAAGGCTATAGCCTTACCAAATATTTTGCTCAGATTTTCAACTTCTTCAGATTTTACTGAAATTCTGGATATAGATGTTATTTTACATGCTGATTAAGGATCTCTAGTCAAATGACAGCATTTCGAATTATTAATGCCTTTAATTACTCCTAAGAGTAATAATAAAATTTGTATGCTAATTACTCGACTAATTTCACGAATTATTGAGTTTCGACCACAGATTCGAATTCAGCGTACCGAAAGGCATGTATGCTTAAAATTTCAAGAAAATCCATTTGTTGAAAAAATCAAGAAAAATCCAAGAATATAGCCTTACCAAATATTTTGCTCAGATTTTCAACTTCTTCACATTTTAATGATAATCTAGATATAGATGTTATTTTACATGCTGATTAAGGATTTCTAGTCAAATGACACCATTTCGAATTATTAATGCCTTTAATTACTCCTAAGATTAATAATAGAATTTGTATGCTAATCACTCGACTAATTTCACGAATTATTGGGTTTTGACCACCGATTCGAATTCAGCGTACCGAAAGGCATCTATGCTTAAAATTTCAAGAAAATCCATTTTTTTAAAAAATCAAGAAAAATATTTTGCTCAGATTTTCAACTTCTTCAGATTTTAATGAAAATCTGAATATAGATGTGATTTTACATGCTGATTAAGGATTTCTAGTCAAATGACAGCATTTCGAATTATTAATGCCTTTAATTACTCCTAAGATTAATAATAAAATTTGTATGCTAATTACTCTATTAATTTCACGAATTTTTGGGTTTTGACCACCGATTCGACTTCAGCGTAGCGTAAGGCATCTATGCTTAAAATTTCAAGAAAATCCATTTTTTGAAAAAATCAAGAAAAATCCAAGGCTATAGCCTTACCAAATATTTTGCTCAGATTTTCAACTTCTTCAGATTTTAACGAAAATCTGAATATAGATGTTATTTTACATGCTGATTAAGGGTTTCTAGTCAAATGACAGCATTTAGCATTATTAATGCCTTTAATTCTAAATTTAATTATAATAATATTAGTATGCTAATTACTCGACTAATTACACGAATGTTTGGGTTTTAACTATAGGTTCGTATTCAGCATACCGAAAAGCATTAATGCTGAAATTCTTATGAAAATCCATTTTTTCAAAAAAATCAAGAAAAATCCAAGGCTATAGCCTTACCAAATATTTTGCTGACATTTTCAACTTCAGATTTTAATGAAAATCTGGGTATAGATGTTATTTTATATGCTGATTAAGGATTTCTAGTCATATGACAGCATTTCGAATTATTAATGCCTTTAATTACTCCTAAGATTAATAATAAAATTTGTATACTAATTACTCGACTAATTTCAAAAATTATTGGGTTTTGACCACAGATTCGAATTCAGCGTACCGAAAGGCATCTATGCTTAAAATTTCAAGAAAATCCATTTTTTGAAAAAAATCAAGAAAAATCGAAGGCTATAGCCTTACCAAATATTTTGCTCAGATTTTCAACTTTTTCAGATTTTAATGAAAATCTGAGTATAGATGTTATTTTACATGCTGATTAAGGGTTTCTAGTCAAATGACAGCATTTAGCATTATTAATGCCTTTAATTCTAAATTTAATTATAATAAGATTAAGTATGCTAATTACTCGACTAATTACACGAATGTTTGGGTTTTAATTATAGGTTCGTATTCAGCATACCGCAAAGCATTTATGCTGAAATTCTCAAGAAAATCCATTTTTTGAAAAAAAATCAAGAAAAATATTTTGCTCAGATTTTCAGCTTCTTCAGATTTTACTGAAATTCTGGATATAGATGTTATTTTACATGCTGATTAAGGATATCTAGTCAAATGACAGCATTTCGAATTATTAATGCCTTTAATTACTCCTAAGAGTAATAATAAAATTTGTATGCTAATTACTCGACTAATTTCACGAATTATTGGGTTTCGACCACAGATTCGAATTCAGCGTACCGAAAGGCATCTATGCTTAAAATTTCAAGAAAATCCATTTGTTTAAAAAAATCAAGAAAAATCCAAGATTTTCAACTTCTTCACATTTTAATGAAAATCTGAATATCGATGTTATTTTACATGCTGATTAAGGGTTTCTAGTCAAATGACAGCATTTAGCATTATTAATGCCTTTAATTCTAAATTTAATTATAAGATTAGTATGCTAATTACTCGACTAATTACACGAATGTTTGGGTTTTAACTATAGGTTCGTATTCAGCATACCGAAAAGCATTTATGCTGAAATTCTTATGAAAATCCATTTTTTGAAAAAAATCAAGAAAAATCCGAGGCTACAGCCTTACCAAATATTTTGCTCAGATTTTCAACTTTTTCAGATTTTAATGAAAATCTGAATATAGATGTGATTTTACATGCTGATTAAGGATTTCTAGTCAAATGACAGCATTTCGAATTATTAATGCCTTTAATTACTCATAAGAGTAATAATAAAATTTGTATGCTAATTACTCTACTAATTTCACGAATTTTTGGGTTTTGACCACCGATTCGACTTCAGCGTAGCGAAAGGCATCTATGCTTAAAATATCAAGAAAATCCATTTTTTGAAAAAAATCAAGAAAAATCCAAGGCTATAGCCTTACCAAATATTTTGCTCAGATTTTCAACTTTTTCAGATTTTAATGAAAATCTGAGTATAGATGTTATTCTACATGCTGATTAAGGGTTTCTAGTCAAATGACAGCATTTAGCATCATTAATGCCTTTAATTCTAAATTTAAGTATAATAAGATTAGTATGCTAATTACTCGACTAATTACACGAATGTTTGGGTTTTAACTATAGGTTCGTATTCAGCATACCGAAAAGCATTTATGCTGAAATTCTCAAGAAAATCCATTTTTGAAAAAAATCAAGAAAAATCCAAGGCTATAGCCTGACCAAATATTTTGCTCAGATTTTCAACTTCTTCAGATTTTAACGAAAATCTGAATATAGATGTGATTTTACATGCTGATTAAGGGTTTCTAGTCAAATGACAGCATTTAGCATTATTAATGCCTTTAATTCTAAATTTAATTATAATAATATTAGTATGCTAATTACTCGACTAATTACACGAATGTTTGGGTTTTAACTATATGTTCGTATTCAGCATACCGAAAAGCATTAATGCTGAAATTCTTATGAAAATCCATTTTTTCAAAAAAATCAAGAAAAATCCAAGGCTATAGCCTCACCAAATATTTTGCTGAGATTTTCAACTTCTTCAGATTTTAATGAAAATCTGGGTATAGATGTTATTTTATATGCTGATTAAGGATTTCTAGTCAAATGACAGCATTTCGAATTATTAATGCCTTTAATTACTCCTAAGATTAATAATAAAATTTGTATACTAATTACTCGACTAATTTCAAGAATTATTGGGTTTTGACCACAGATTCGAATTCAGCGTACCGAAAGGCATCTATGCTTAAAATTTCAAGAAAATCCATTTTTTGAAAAAAATCAAGAAAAATCCAAGGCTATAGCCTTACCAAATATTTTGCTCAGATTTTCAACTTCTTCAGATTTTAATGAAAATCTGAGTATAGATGTTATTTTACATGCTGACTAAGGGATTCTAGTCAAATGACAGCATTTAGCATTATTAATGCCTTTAATTCTAAATTTAATTATAAGATTAGTATGCTAATTACTCAACCAATTACACGAATGTTTGGGTTTTAACTATAGTTTCGTATTCAGCATATCGAAAAGCATTTATGCTGAAATTCTTATGAAAATCCATTTTTTGAAAAAAATCAAGAAAAATCCAAGGCTATAGCCTTGCCAAATATTTTGCTCAGATTTTCAACTTCTTCAGATTTTAATGAAATTCTGGATATAGATGTTATTTTACATGCTGATTAAGGATCTCTAGTCAAATGACAGCATTTCGAATTATTAATGCCTTTTATTACTCCTAAGATTAATAATAAAATTTGTATGCTAATTACTCGACTAATTTCGCGAATTATTGGGTTTGACTACAGATTCGAATTCAGCGTAGCGAAAGGCATCTATGATTAAAATTTCAAGAAAATCCATTTTTTGAAAAAAATCAAGAAAAATCCAAGGCTATAGCCTTACCAAATATTTTGCTCAGATTTTCAACTTCTTCAGATTTTAATGAAAATCTGAATATAGATGTTATTTTACATTCTGATTAAGGGTTTCTAGTCAAATGACAGCATTTAGCATTATTAATGCCTTTAATTCTAAATTTAATTATAAGATTAGTATGCTATTTACTCGACTAATTACACGAATGTTTGGGTTTTAACTGTAGGTTCGTATTCAGCATACCGATAAGCATTTATGCTGAAATTCTTATGAAAATCCATTTTTTGAAAAAAATCAAGAAAAATCCGAGGCTACAGCCTTACCAAATATTTTGCTCAGATTTTCAACTTTTTCAGATTTTAATAAAAATCTGAATATAGATGTGATTTTACATGCTGATTAAGGATTTCTAGTCAAATGACAGCATTTCGAATTATTAATGCCTTTAATTACTCCTAAGATTAATAATAAAATTTGTATGCTAATTACTCTACTAATTTCACGAATTTTTGGGTTTTGACCACCGATTCGACTTCAGCGTAGCAAAAGGCATCTATGCTTAAAATATCAAGAAAATCCATTTTTTGAAAAAAATCAAGAAAAATCCAAGGCTATAGCCTTACCAAATATTTTGCTCAGATTTTCAACTTCTTCAGATTTTAATGAAAATCTGAGTATAGATGTTATTTTACATGCTGATTAAGGGTTTCTAGTTAAATGACAGCATTTAGCATTATTAATGCCTTTAATTCTAAATTTAATTATAATAAGATTAGTATGCTAATTACTCGACTAATTACACGAATGTTTGGGTTTTAACTATAGGTTCGTATTCAGCATTCCGAAAAGCATTTATGCTGAAATTCTCAAGAAAATCCATTTTTGAAAAAAATCAAGAAAAATCCAATATTTTGCTCAGATTTTCAACTTCTTCAGATTTTAACGAAAATCTGAATATAGATGTTATTTTACATGCTGATTAAGGGTTTCTAGTCAAATGACAGTATTTAGCATTATTAATGCCTTCAATTCTAAATTTAATTATAATAATATTAGTATGCTAATTACTCGACTAATTACACGAATGTTTGGGTTTTAACTATAGGTTCGTATTCAGCATACCGAAAAGCATTAATGCTGAAATTCTTATGAAAATCCATTTTTTCAAAAAAATCAAAAAAAATCCAAGGCTATAGCCTCACCAAATATTTTGCTGAGATTTTCAACTTCTTCAGATTTTAATGAAAATCTGGGTATAGATGTTATTTTATATGCTGATTAAGGATTTCTAGTCAAATGACAGCATTTCGAATTATTAATGCCTTTAATTACTCCTAAGATTAATGATAAAATTTGTATGCTAATTACTCGACTAATTTCAAGAATTATTGGGTTTTGACCACAGATTCGAATTCAGCGTACCGAAAGGCATCTATGCTTAAATTTCAAGAAAATCCATTTGTTGAAAAAATCAAGAAAAATCCAAGGCTATAGCCTTACCAAATATTTTGCTCAGATTTTCAACTTCTTTAGATTTTAATGAAAATCTGGATATAGATGTTATTTTACATGCTGATTAAGGATTTCTAGTCTAATGACAGCATTTCGAATTATGAATGCCTTTAATTACTCCTAAGATAGATAATGGAATTTGTATGCTAATTACAGGACTAATTTCACGAATTATTGGGTTTTGACCACCGATTCGAATTCAGCGTACCGAAAGGCATCTATGCTTCAAATTTCAAGAAAATCCATTTTTTGAAAAAAATCAAGAAAAAATCCAAGGCTATAGCCTTACCAAATATTTTGCTCAGATTTTCAACTTCTTCAGATTTTAATGAAATTCTGGATATAGATGTTATTTTACATGCTGATTAAGGATCTCTAGTCAAATGACAGCATTTCGAATTATTAATGCCTTTTATTACTCCTAAGATAGATAATGGAATTTGTATGCTAATTACTCGACTAATTTCGCGAATTATTGGGTTTTGACCACAGATTCGAATTCAGCGTAGCGAAAGGCATCTATGATTAAAGTTTCAAGAAAATCTATTTTTTCAAAAAAATCAAGAAAAATCCAAGGCTATAGCCTTACCAAATATTTTGCTCAGATTTTCAACTTCTTCAGATTTTAATGAAAATCTTAATATAGATGTTATTTTACATGCTGATTAAGGGTTTCTAGTCAAATGACAGCATTTAGCATTATTAATGCCTTTAATTCTAAATTTAATTATAAGATTAGTATGCTAATTACTCGACTAATTACACGAATGTTTGGGTTTTAACTATAGGTTCGTATTCAGCATACCGAAAAGCATTTATGCTGAAATTCTTATGAAAATCCATTTTTTGAAAAAAATCAAGAAAAATCCGAGGCTACAGCCTTACCAAATATTTTGCTCAGATTTTCAACTTTTTCAGATTTTAATGAAAATCTGAATATAGATGTGATTTTACATGCTGATTAAGGATTTCTAGTCAAATGACAGCATTTCGAATTATTAATGCCTTTAATTACTCCTAAGATTAATAATAAAATTTGTATGCTAATTACTCTACTAATTTCACGAATTTTTGGGTTTTGACCACCGATTCGACTTCAGCGTAGCGAAAGGCATCTATGCTTAAAATATCAAGAAAATCCATATTTTGAAAAAAATCAAGGAAAATCCAAATATTTTGCTCAGATTTTCAACTTTTTCAGATTTTAATGAAAATCTGAGTATAGATGTTATTTTACATGCTGATTAAGGGTTTCTAGTGAAATGACAGCATTTAGCATTATTAATGCCTTTAATTCTAAATTTAATTATAATAAGATTAGTATGCTAATTACTCGACTAATTACACGAATGTTTGGGTTTTAATTATAGGTTCGTATTCAGCATACCGAAAAGCATTTATGCTGAAATTCTCAAGAAAATCCATTTTTGAAAAAAATCAAGAAAAATCCAAGGCTATAGCCTTACCAAATATTTTGCTCAGATTTTCAACTTCTTCAGATTTTAACGAAAATCTGAATATAGATGTTATTTTACATGCTGATTAAGGGTTTTTAGTGAAATGACAGCATTTAGCATTATTAATGCCTTTAATTCTAAATTTAATTATAGTAATATTAGTATGCTAATTACTCGACTAATTACACGAATGTTTGGGTTTTAACTATAGGTTCGTATTCAGCATACCGAAAAGCATTAATGCTGAAATTCTTATGAAAATCCATTTTTTCAAAAAAATCAAGAAAAATCCAAGGCTATAGCCTCACCAAATATTTTGCTGAGATTTTCAACTTCTTCAGATTTTAATGAAAATCTGGGTATAGATGTTATTTTATATGCTGATTAAGGATTTCTAGTCAAATGACAGCATTTCGAATTATTAATGCCTTTAATTACTCCTAAGATTAATAATAAAATTTGTATGCTAATTACTCGACTAATTTCAAGAATTATTGGGTTTTGACCACAGATTCGAATTCAGCGTAGCGAAAGGCATCTATGCTTAAAATTTCAAGAAAATCCATTTGTTGAAAAAATCAAGAAAAATCCAAGGCTATAGCCTTACCAAATATTGCTCAGATTTTCAACTTCTTCAGATTTTAATGAAAATCTGATATAGATGTTATTTTACATGCTGATTAAGGGTTTCTAGTCAAATGACAGCATTTAGCATTATTAATGCCTTTAATTCTAAATTTAATTATAATAAGATTAGTATGCTAATTACTCGACTAATTACACGAATGTTTGGGTTTTAACTATAGGTTCGTATTTAGCATACCGCAAAGCATTTATGCTGAAATTCTCAAGAAAATCTATTTTTTGAAAAAAATCAAGAAAAATCCAAGGCTATAGCCTTACCAAATATTTTGCTCAGATTTTCAACTTCTTCAGATTTTAATGAAAATCTGAATATAGATGTTATTTTACATGCTGATTAAGGGTTTCTAGTCAAATGACAGCATTTAGCATTATTAATGCCTTTAATTCTAAATTTAATTATAAGATTAGTATGCTAATTACTCGACTAATTACACGAATGTTTGGGTTTTAACTATAGGTTCGTATTCAGCATACCGAAAAGCATTTATGCTGAAATTCTTATGAAAATCCATTTTTTGAAAAAATCAAGAAAAATCCGAGGCTACAGCCTTACCAAATATTTTGCTCAGATTTTCAACTTTTTCAGATTTTAATGAAAATCTGAATATAGATGTGATTTTACATGCTGATTAAGGATTTCTAGTCAAATGACAGCATTTCGATTTATTAATGCCTTTAATTACTCCTAAGATTAATAATAAAATTTGTATGCTAATTACTCGACTAATTTCAAGAATTATTGGGTTTTGACCACAGATTCGAATTCAGCGTACCGAAAGGCATCTATGCTTAAAATTTCAAGAAAATCCATTTGTTGAAAAAATCAAGAAAAATCCAAGGCTATAGCCTTACCAAATATTTTGCTCAGATTTCCAACTTCTTCAGATTTTAATGAAAATCTGGATATAGATGTTATTTTACATGCTGATTAAGGATTTCTAGTCTAATGACAGCATTTCGAATTATGAATGCCTTTAATTACTCCTAAGATAGATAATGGAATTTGTATGCTAATTACACGACTAATTTCACGAATTATTGGGTTTTGACCACCGATTCGAATTCAGCGTACCGAAAGGCATCTATGCTTAAATTTCAAGAAAATCCATTTTTTGAAAAAAATCAAGAAAAATCCAAGGCTATAGCCTTACCAAATATTTTGCTCAGATTTTCAACTTCTTCAGATTTTAATGAAAATCTGAATATAGATGTTATTTTACATGCTGATTAAGGGATTCTAGTCAAATGACAGCATTTAGCATTATTAATGCCTTTAATTCTAAATTTAATTATAAGATTAGTATGCTAATTACTCAACCAATTACACGAATGTTTGGTTTTTAACTATAGTTTCGTATTCAGCATATCGAAAAGCATTTATGCTGAAATTCTTATGAAAATCCATTTTTTGAAAAAAATCAAGAAAAATCCAAGGCTATAGCCTTACCAAATATTTTGCTCAGATTTTCAACTTCTTCAGATTTTAATGAAATTCTGGATATAGATGTTATTTTACATGCTGATTAAGGATCTCTAGTCAAATGACAGCATTTCGATTATTAATGCCTTTAATTACTCCTAAGATTAATAATAAAATTTGTATGCTAATTACTCGACTATTTCACGAATTTTTGGGTTTTGACCACCGATTCGACTTCAGCGTAGCGAAAGGCATCTATGCTTAAATTATCAAGAAAATCCCTTTTTTGAAAAAAATCAAGAAAACCAGGTATGCCTGACCAAATATTTTGCTCAGATTTTCAACTTCTTCAGATTTTAATGAAAATCTGAGTATAGATGTTATTTTACTGCTGATTAAGGGTTTCTAGTCAAATGACAGCATTTAGCATTATTAATGCCTTTAATTCTAAATTTAATTATAATAAGATTAGTATGCTAATTACTCGACTAATTACACGAATGTTTGGGTTTTAACTATAGGTTCGTATTCAGCATACCGAAAAGCATTTATGCTGAAATTCTCAAGAAAATCCATTTTTGAAAAAAATCAAGAAAAATCCAAGGCTATAGCCTTACCAAATATTTTGCTCAGATTTTCAACTTCTTCAGATTTTAATGAAAATCTAAATATGGATGTTATTTTACATGCTGATTAAGGATCTCTAGTCAAATGACAGCATTTCGAATTATTAATGCCTTTAATTAGTCCTAGGATTAATTATAAAATTTGTATGCTAATTACTCGACTAATTTCGTGAATTATTGGGTTTTGACCACAGATTCAAATTCAGCGTAGCGAAAGGCATCTATGCTTAAAATTTCAAGAAAATCCATTTTTTGAAAAAAATCAAGAAAAATCCAAGGCTATAGCCTTACCAAATATTTTGCTCAGATTTTCAACTTTTTCAGATTTTAATGAAAATCTGAGTATAGATATTATTTTACATTCTAATTAAGGGTTTCTAGTCAAATGACAGCATTTACCATTATTAATGCCTTTAATTCTAAATTTAATTATAATAAGATTAGTATGCTAATTACTCGACTAATTACACGAATGTTTGGGTTTTAACTATAGGTTCGTATTTAGCATACCGCAAAGCATTTATGCTGAAATTCTTATGAAAATCCATTTTTTGAAAAAAATCAAGAAAAATCCAAGGCTATAGCCTTACCAAATATTTTGCTCAGATTTTCAACTTCTTCAGATTTTAATGAAATTCTGGATATAGATGTTATTTTACATGCTGATTAAGGATCTCTAGTCAAATGACAGCATTTCGAATTATTAATGCCTTTTATTACTCCTAAGATAGATAATGGAATTTGTATGCTAATTACTCGACTAATTTCGCGAATTATTGGGTTTTGACCACAGATTCGAATTCAGCGTAGCGAAAGGCATCTATGATTAAAGTTTCAAGAAAATCCATTTTTTCAAAAAAATCAAGAAAAATCCAAATATTTTGCTCAGATTTTCAACTTCTTCAGATTTTAATGAAAATCTGAATATAGATGTTATTTTACATGCTGATTAAGGGTTTCTAGTCAAATGACAACATTTAGCATTATTAATGCCTTTAATTCTAAATTTAATTATAATAAGATTAGTATGCTAATTACTCGACTAATTACACGAATGTTTGGGTTTTAACTATAGGTTCGTATTCAGCATACCGAAAAGCATTTATGCTGAAATTCTTATGAAAATCCATTTTTTGAAAAAATCAAGAAAAATCCGAGGCTACAGCCTTACCAAATATTTTGCTCAGATTTTCAACTTTTTCAGATTTTAATGAAAATCTGAATATAGATGTGATTTTACATGCTGATTAAGGATTTCTAGTCAAATGACAGCATTTCGAATTATTAATGCCTTTAATTACTCCTAAGATTAATAATAAAATTTGTATGCTAATTACTCTACTAATTTCACGAATTTTTGGGTTTTGACCACCGATTCGACTTCAGCGTAGCGAAAGGCATCTATGCTTAAAATATCAAGAAAATCCATATTTTGAAAAAAATCAAGGAAAATCCAAGGCTATAGCCTTACCAAATATTTTGCTCAGATTTTCAACTTTTTCAGATTTTAATGAAAATCTGAGTATAGATGTTATTTTACATGCTGATTAAGGGTTTCTAGTGAAATGACAGCATTTAGCATTATTAATGCCTTTAATTCTAAATTTAATTATAATAAGATTAGTATGCTAATTACTCGACTAATTACACGAATGTTTGGGTTTTAACTATAGGTTCGTATTCAGCATACCGAAAAGCATTTATGCTGAAATTCTCAAGAAAATCCATTTTTGAAAAAAATCAAGAAAAATCCAAAGATTTACCAAATATTTTGCTCAGATTTTCAACTTCTTCAGATTTTAACGAAAATCTGAATATAGATGTTATTTTACATGCTGATTAAGGGTTTCTAGTCAAATGACAGCATTTAGCATTATTAATGCCTTTAATTCTAAATTTAATTATAATAATATTAGTATGCTAATTACTCGACTAATTACACGAATGGTTGGGTTTTAACTATAGGTTCGTATTCAGCATACCGAAAAGCATTAATGCTGAAATTCTTATGAAAATCCATTTTTTCAAAAAAATCAAGAAAAATCCAAGGCTATAGCCACAAATATTTTGCTGAGATTTTCAACTTCTTCAGATTTTAATGAAAATCTGGGTATAGATGTTATTTTATATGCTGATTAAGGATTTCTAGTCAAATGACAGCATTTCGAATTATTAATGCCTTTAATTACTCCTAAGATTAATAATAAAATTTGTATGCTAATTACTCGACTAATTTCAAGAATTATTGGGTTTTGACCACAGATTCGAATTCAGCGTACCGAAAGGCATCTATGCTTAAAATTTCAAGAAAATCCATTTGTTTAAAAAATCAAGAAAAATCCAAGGCTATAGCCTTACCAAATATTTTGCTCAGATTTCCAACTTCTTCAGATTTTAATGAAAATCTGGATATAGATGTTATTTTACATGCTGATTAAGGATTTCTAGTCTAATGACAGCATTTCGAATTATGAATGCCTTTAATTACTCCTAAGATAGATAATGGAATTTGTATGCTAATTACACGACTAATTTCACGAATTATTGGGTTTTGACCACCGATTCGAATTCAGCGTACCGAAAGGCATCTATGCTTCAAATTTCAAGAAAATCCATTTTTTGAAAAAAATCAAGAAAAAATCCAAGGCTATAGCCTTACCAAATATTTTGCTCAGATTTTCAACTTCTTCAGATTTTAATGAAAATCTGAATATAGATGTTATTTTACATGCTGATTAAGGGATTCTAGTCAAGTGACAGTATTTAGCATTATTAATGCCTTTAATTCTAAATTTAATTATAAGATCAGTATGCTAATTACTCGACCAATTACACGAATGTTTGGTTTTTAACTATAGTTTCGTATTCAGCATATCGAAAAGCATTTATGCTGAAATTCTTATGAAAATCCATTTTTTGAAAAAAATCAAGAAAAATCCAAGGCTATAGCCTTACCAAATATTTTGCTCAGATTTTCAACTTCTTCAGATTTTAATGAAAATCTGAATATAGATGTTATTTTACATGCTGATTAAGGGTTTCTAGTCAAATGACAGCATTTAGCATTATTAATGCCTTTAATTCTAAATTTAATTATAAGATTAGTATGCTAATTACTCGACTAATTACACGAATGTTTGGGTTTTAACTATAGGTTCGTATTCAGCATACCGAAAAGCATTTATGCTGAAATTCTTATGAAAATCCATTTTTTGAAAAAATCAAGAAAAATCCGAGGCTACAGCCTTACCAAATATTTTGCTCAGATTTTCAACTTCTTCAGATTTTAATGAAAATCTGAATATAGATGTGATTTTACATGCTGATTAAGGATTTCTAGTCAAATGACAGCATTTCGAATTATTAATGCCTTTAATTACTCCTAAGATTAATAATAAAATTTGTATGCTAATTACTCTACTAATTTCACGAATTTTTGGGTTTTGACCACCGATTCGACTTCAGCGTAGCGAAAGGCATCTATGCTTAAAATATCAAGAAAATCCATTTTTTGAAAAAAATCAAGAAAAATCCAAGGCTATAGCCTTACCAAATATTTTGCTCAGATTTTCAACTTTTTCAGATTTTAATGAAAATCTGAGTATAGATGTTATTTTACATGCTGATTAAGGGTTTCTAGTCAAATGACAGCATTTAGCATTATTAATGCCTTTAATTCTAAATTTAATTA
Organism: Panulirus ornatus; assembly: GCF_036320965.1. Taxonomy (NCBI): domain Eukaryota; kingdom Metazoa; phylum Arthropoda; class Malacostraca; order Decapoda; family Palinuridae; genus Panulirus; species Panulirus ornatus. The sequence continues at coordinate 52,582,138 of NC_092234.1, read as the reverse complement.
TAATAAGATTAGTATGCTAATTACTCGACTAATTACACGAATGTTTGGGTTTTAACTATAGGTTCGTATTCAGCATACCGAAAAGCATTTATGCTGAAATTCTCAAGAAAATCCATTTTTGAAAAAAATCAAGAAAAATCCAAGGCTATAGCCTTACCAAATATTTTGCTCAGATTTTCAACTTCTTCAGATTTTAACGAAAATCTGAATATAGATGTTATTTTACATGCTGATTAAGGGTTTCTAGTCAAATGACAGCATTTAGCATTATTAATGCCTTTAATTCTAAATTTAATTATAATAAATTAGTATGCTAATTACTCGACTAATTACACGAATTTTTGGGTTTTGACCACAGATTCGTATTCAGCATACCGAAAAGCATCTATGCTGAAATTCTCAAGAAAATCCATTTTTTGAAAAAAATCAAGAAAAATCCAAGGCTATAGCCTTACCAAATATTTTGCTCAGATTTTCAACTTCTTCAGATTTTAATGAAAATCTGAGTATAGATGTTATTTTACATGCTGATTAAGGGTTTCTAGTCAAATGACAGCATTTCGCATTATTAATGCCTTTAATTCTAAATTAATTATAAAGATTAGTATGCTAATTACTCGACTAATTACACGAATGTTTGGGTTTTAACTATAGGTTCGTATTTAGCATACCGAAAAGCATCTATGCTGAAATTCTCAAGAAAATCCATTTTTTGAAAAAAATCAAGAAAAATCCAAGGCTATAGCCTTACCAAATATTTTGCTCAGATTTTCAACTTCTTCAGATTTTAATGAAAATCTGGATATAGATGTTATTTTACATGCTGATTAAGGATTTTTAGTCTAATGACAGCATTTCGAATTATGAATGCCTTTAATTACTCCTAAGATAGATAATGAATTTCTATGCTAATTACACGACTAATTTCACGAATTATTGGGTTTTGACCACCGATTCGAATTCAGCGTACCGAAAGGCATCTATGCTTCAAATTTCAAGAAAATCCATTTTTTGAAAAAAAATCAAGAAAAAATCCAAGGCTATAGCCTTACCAAATATTTTGCTCAGATTTTCAACTTCTTCAGATTTTAATGAAAATCTGAATATAGATGTTATTTTACATGCTGATTAAGGGATTCTAGTCAAATGACAGCATTTAGCATTATTAATGCCTTTAATTCTAAATTTAATTATAAGATTAGTATGCTAATTACTCAACCAATTACACGAATGTTTGGTTTTTAACTATAGTTTCGTATTCAGCATATCGAAAAGCATTTATGCTGAAATTCTTATGAAAATCCATTTTTTGAAAAAAATCAAGAAAAATCCAAATATTTTGCTCAGATTTTCAACTTCTTCAGATTTTAATGAAAATCTGGATATAGATGTTATTTTACATGCTGATTAAGGATCTCTAGTCAAATGACAGCATTTCGAATTATTAATGCCTTTTATTACTCCTAAGATTAATAATAAAATTTGTATGCTAATTACTCGACTAATTTCGCGAATTATTGGGTTTTGACCACAGATTCGAATTCAGCGTAGCGAAAGGCATCTATGCTTAAAATTTCAAGAAAATCCATTTTTTGAAAAAAATCAAGAAAAAATCCAAGGCTATAGCCTTACCAAATATTTTGCTCAGATTTTCAACTTCTTCAGATTTTAATGAAAATCTGAATATAGATGTTATTTTACATGCTGATTAAGGGATTCTAGTCAAATCACAGCATTTAGCATTATTAATGCCTTTAATTCTAAATTTAATTATAAGATTAGTATGCTAATTACTCGACCAATTGCACGAATGTTTGGTTTTTAACTATAGGTTCGTATTCAGCATACCGAAAAGCATTTATGCTGAAATTCTTATGAAAATCCATTTTTTGAAAAAAATCAAGAAAAATCCAAGGCTATAGCCTTACCAAATATTTTGCTCAGATTTTCAACTTCTTCAGATTTTAATGAAAATCTGAATATAGATGTTATTTTACATGCTGATTAAGGGTTTCTAGTCAAATGACAGCATTTAGCATTATTAATGCCTTTAATTCTAAATTTAATTATAAGATTAGTATGCTAATTACTCGACTAATTACACGAATGTTTGGGTTTTAACTATAGGTTCGTATTCAGCATACCGAAAAGCATTTATGCTGAAATTCTTATGAAAATCCATTTTTTGAAAAAATCAAGAAAAATCCGAGGCTACAGCCTTACCAGATATTTTGCTCAGATTTTCAACTTTTTCAGATTTTAATGAAAATCTGAATATAGATGTGATTTTACATGCTGATTAAGGATTTCTAGTCAAATGACAGCATTTCGAATTATTAATGCCTTTAATTACTCCTAAGATTAATAATAAAATTTGTATGCTAATTACTCTACTAATTTCACGAATTTTTGGGTTTTGACCACCGATTCGACTTCAGCGTAGCGAAAGGCATCTATGCTTAAAATATCAAGAAAATCCATTTTTTGAAAAAAATCAAGAAAAATCCAAGGCTATAGCCTTACCAAATATTTTGCTCAGATTTTCAACTTCTTCAGATTTTAATGAAAATCTGAGTATAGATGTTATTTTACATGCTGATTAAGGGTTTCTAGTCAAATGACAGCATTTAGCATTATTAATGCCTTTAATTCTAAATTTAATTATAATAAGATTAGTATGCTAATTACTCGACTAATTACACGAATGTTTGGGTTTTAACTATAGGTTCGTATTCAGCATACCGAAAAGCATTTATGCTGAAATTCTCAAGAAAATCCATTTTTGAAAAAAATCAAGAAAAATCCAAGGCTATAGCCTTACCAAATATTTTGCTCAGATTTTCAACTTCTTCAGATTTTAACGAAAATCTGAATATAGATGTTATTTTACATGCTGATTAAGGGTTTCTAGTCAAATGACAGCATTTAGCATTATTAATGCCTTTAATTCTAAATTTAATTATAATAATATTAGTATGCTAATTACTCGACTAATTACACGAATGTTTGGGTTTTAACTATAGGTTCGTATTCAGCATACCGAAAAGCATTAATGCTGAAATTCTTATGAAAATCCATTTTTTCAAAAAAATCAAGAAAAATCCAAGGCTATATACACCAAATATTTTGCTGAGATTTTCAACTTCTTCAGATTTTAATGAAAATCTGGGTATAGATGTTATTTTATATGCTGATTAAGGATTTCTAGTCAAATGACAGCATTTCGAATTATTAATGCCTTTAATTACTCCTAAGATTAATAATAAAATTTGTATGCTAATTACTCGACTAATTTCAAGAATTATTGGGTTTTGACCACAGATTCGAATTCAGCGTACCGAAAGGCATCTATGCTTAAAATTTCAAGAAAATCCATTTGTTGAAAAAATCAAGAAAAATCCAAGGCTATAGCCTTACCAAATATTTTGCTCAGATTTTCAACTTCTTCAGATTTTAATGAAAATCTGGATATAGATGTTATTTTACATGCTGATTAAGGATTTTTAGTCTAATGACAGCATTTCGAATTATGAATGCCTTTAATTACTCCTAAGATAGATAATGGAATTTGTATGCTAATTACACGACTAATTTCACGAATTATTGGGTTTTGACCACCGATTCGAATTCAGCGTACCGAAAGGCATCTATGCTTCAAATTTCAAGAAAATCCATTTTTTGAAAAAATTCAAGAAAAAATCCAAGGCTATAGCCTTACCAAATATTTTGCTCAGATTTTCAACTTCTTCAGATTTTAATGAAAATCTGAGTATAGATGTTATTTTACATGCTGACTAAGGGATTCTAGTCAAATGACAGCATTTAGCATTATTAATGCCTTTAATTCTAAATTTAATTATAAGATTAGTATGCTAATTACTCAACCAATTACACGAATGTTTGGTTTTTAACTATAGTTTCGTATTCAGCATATCGAAAAGGATTTATGCTGAAATTCTTATGAAAATCCATTTTTTGAAAAAAATCAAGAAAAATCCAAGGCTATAGCCTTACCAAATATTTTGCTCAGATTTTCAACTTCTTCAGATTTTAATGAAATTCTGGATATAGATGTTATTTTACATACTGATTAAGGATCTCTAGTCAAATGACAGCATTTCGAATTATTAATGCCTTTTATTACTCCTAAGATTAATAATAAAATTTGTATGCTAATTACTCGACTAATTTCGCGAATTATTGGGTTTTGACCACAGATTCGAATTCAGCGTAGCGAAAGGCATCTATGATTAAAATTTCAAGAAAATCCATTTTTTGAAAAAAATCAAGAAAAATCCAAGGCTATAGCCTTACCAAATATTTTGCTCAGATTTTCAACTTCTTCAGATTTTAGTGAAAATCTGAATATAGATGTTATTTTACATGCTGATTAAGGGTTTCTAGTCAAATGACAGCATTTAGCATTATTAATGCCTTTAATTCTAAATTTCATAATAAGATTAGTATGCTAATTACTCGACTAATTACACGAATGTATGGGTTTTAACTATAGGTTCGTATTCAGCATACCGAAAAGGATTTATGCTGAAATTCTTATGAAAATCCATTTTTTGCAAAAAAATCAAGAAAAATCCGAGGCTACAGCCTTACCAAATATTTTGCTCAGATTTTCAACTTCTTCAGATTTTAATGAAAATCTGAATATAGATGTGATTTTACATGCTGATTAAGGATTTCTAGTCAAATGACAGCATTTCGAATTATTAATGCCTTTAATTACTCCTAAGATTAATAATAAAATTTGTATGCTAATTACTCTACTAATTTCACGAATTTTTGGGTTTTGACCACCGATTCGACTTCAGCGTAGCGAAAGGCATCTATGCTTAAAATATCAAGAAAATCCATTTTTTGAAAAAAATCAAGAAAAATCCTAGGCTATAGCCTGACCAAATATTTTGCTCAGATTTTCAATTTTTTCAGATTTTAATGAAAATCTGAGTATAGATGTTATTTTACATGCTGATTAAGGGTTTCTAGTCAAATGACAGCATTTAGCATTATTAATGCCTTTAATTCTAAATTTGATTATAATAAGATTAGTATGCTAATTACTCGACTAATTACACGAATGTTTGGGTTTTAACTATAGGTTCGTATTCATCATACCGAAAAGCATTTATGCTGAAATTCTCAAGAAAATCCATTTTGAAAAAAATCAAGAAAAATCCAAGGCTATAGCCTTACCAAATATTTTGCTCAGATTTTCAACTTCAGATTTTAACGAAAATCTGAATATAGATGTTATTTTACATGCTGATTAAGGGTTTCTAGTCAAATGACAGCATTTAGCATTATTAATGCCTTTAATTCTAAATTTAATTATAATAAGATTAGTATGCTAATTACTCGACTAATTACACGAATGTTTGGGTTTTAACTATAGGTTCGTATTCAGCATACCGAAAAGCATTAATGCTGAAATTCTTATGAAAATCCATTTTTTCAAAAAAATCAAGAAAAATCCAAGGCTATAGCCTCACCAAATATTTTGCTGAGATTTTCAACTTCTTCAGATTTTAATGAAAATCTGGGTATAGATGTTATTTTATATGCTGATTAAGTATTTCTAGTCAAGTGACAGCATTTCGAATTATTAATGCCTTTAATTACTCCTAAGATTAATAATAAAATTTGTATGCTAATTACTCGACTAATTTCAAGAATTATTGGGTTTTGACCACAGATTCGAATTCAGCGTACCGAAAGGCATCTATGCTTAAAATTTCAAGAAAATCCATTTGTTGAAAAAATCAAGAAAAATCCAAGGCTATAGCCTTACCAAATATTTTGCTCAGATTTTCAACTTCTTCAGATTTTAATGAAAATCTGGATATCGATGTTATTTTACATGCTGATTAAGGATTTTTAGTCTAATGACAGCATTTCGAATTATGAATGCCTTTAATTACTCCTAAGATAGATAATGGAATTTGTATGCTAATCACACGACTAATTTCACGAATTATTGGGTTTTGACCACCGATTCGAATTCAGCGTACCGAAAGGCATCTATGCTTCAAATTTCAAGAAAATCCATTTTTTGAAAAAAAAAAATCAAGAAAAAATCCAAGGCTATAGCCTTACCAAATATTTTGCTCAGATTTTCAACTTCTTCAGATTTTAATGAAAATCTGAATATAGATGTTATTTTACATGCTGATTAAGGGATTCTAGTCAAATGACAGCATTTAGCATTATTAATGCCTTTAATTGTAAATTTAATTATAAGATTAGTATGCTAATTACTCAACCAATTACACGAATGTTTGGTTTTTAACTATAGTTTCGTATTCAGCATATCGAAAAGCATTTATGCTGAAATTCTTATGAAAATCCATTTTTTGAAAAAAATCAAGAAAAATCCAAGGCTATAGCCTTACCAAATATTTTGCTCAGATTTTCAACTTCTTCAGATTTTAATGAAATTCTGGATATAGATGTTATTTTACATGCTGATTAAGGATCTCTAGTCAAATGACAGCATTTCGAATTATTAATGCCTTTTATTACTCCTAAGATTAATAATAAAATTTGTATGCTAATTACTCGACTAATTTCGCGAATTATTGGGTTTTGACTACAGATTCGGATTCAGCGTAGCGAAAGGCATCTATGATTAAAATTTCAAGAAAATCCATTTTTTGAAAAAAATCAAGAAAAATCCAAGGCTATAGCCTTACCAAATATTTTGCTCAGATTTTCAACTTTTTCAGATTTTAATGAAAATCTGAGTATAGATGTTATTTTACATGCTGATTAAGGGTTTCTAGTCAAATGACAGCATTTAGCATTATTAATGCCTTTAATTCTAAATTTAATTATAATAAGATTAGTATGCTAATTACTCGACTAATTACACGAATGTTTGGGTTTTAACTATAGGTTCGTATTCAGCATACCGAAAAGCATTTATGCTGAGATTCTCAAGAAAATCCATTTTTGAAAAAAATCAAGAAAAATCCAAAGCCTTACCAAATATTTTGCTCAGATTTTCAACTTCTTCAGATTTTAACGAAAATCTGAATATAGATGTTATTTTACATGCTGATTAAGGGTTTCTAGTCAAATGACAGCATTTAGCATTATTAATGCCTTTAATTCTAAATTTAATTATAATAATATTAGTATGCTAATTACTCGACTAATTACACGAATGTTTGGGTTTTAACTATAGGTTCGTATTCAGCATACCGAAAAGCATTAATGCTGAAATTCTTATGAAAATCCATTTTTTCAAAAAAATCAAGAAAAATCCAAGGCCTTACCAAATATTTTGCTGAGATTTTCAACTTCTTCAGATTTTAATGAAAATCTGGGTATAGATGTTATTTTATATGCTGATTAAGGATTTCTAGTCAAATGACAGCATTTCGAATTATTAATGCCTTTAATTACTCCTAAGATTAATAATAAAATTTGTATGCTAATTACTCGACTAATTTCAAGAATTATTGGGTTTTGACCACAGATTCGAATTCAGCGTACCGAAAGGCATCTATGCTTAAAATTTCAAGAAAATCCATTTGTTGAAAAAAATCAAGAAAAATCCAAGGCTATAGCCTTACCAAATATTTTGCTCAGATTTCCAACTTCTTCAGATTTTAATGAAAATCTGGATATAGATGTTATTTTACATGCTGATTAAGGATTTCTAGTCTAATGACAGCATTTCGAATTATGAATGCCTTTAATTACTCCTAAGATAGATAATGGAATTTGTATGCTAATTACACGACTAATTTCACGAATTATTGGGTTTTGACCACCGATTCGAATTCAGCGTACCGAAAGACATCTATGCTTCAAATTTCAAGAAAATCCATTTTTTGAAAAAAATCAAGAAAAAATCCAAGGCTATAGCCTTACCAAATATTTTGCTCAGATTTTCAACTTCTTCAGATTTTAATGAAAATCTGAATATAGATGTTATTTTACATGCTGATTAAGGGATTCTAGTCAAGTGACAGCATTTAGCATTATTAATGCCTTTAATTCTAAATTTAATTATAAGATCAGTATGCTAATTACTCAACCAATTACACGAATGTTTGGTTTTTAACTATAGTTTCGTATTCAGCATATCGAAAAGCATTTATTCTGAAATTCTTATGAAAATCCATTTTTTGAAAAAAATCAAGAAAAATCCAAGGCTATAGCCTTACCAAATATTTTGCTCAGATTTTCAACTTCTTCAGATTTTAATGAAAATCTGAATATAGATGTTATTTTACATGCTGATTAAGGGTTTCTAGTCAAATGACAGCATTTAGCATTATTAATGCCTTTAATTCTAAATTTAATTATAAGATTAGTATGCTAATTACTCGACTAATTACACGAATGTTTGGGTTTTAACTATATGTTCGTATTCAGCATACCGAAAAGCATTTATGCTGAAATTCTTATGAAAATCCATTTTTTGAAAAAATCAAGAAAAATCCGAGGCTACAGCCTTACCAAATATTTTGCTCAGATTTTCAACTTCTTCAGATTTTAATGAAAATCTGAATATAGATGTGATTTTACATGCTGATTAAGGATTTCTAGTCAAATGACAGCATTTCGAATTATTAATGCCTTTAATTACTCCTAAGATTAATAATAAAATTTGTATGCTAATTACTCTACTAATTTCACGAATTTTTGGGTTTTGACCACCGATTCGACTTCAGCGTAGCGAAAGGCATCTATGCTTAAAATATCAAGAAAATCCATTTTTTGAAAAAAATCAAGAAAAATCCAAGGCTATAGCCTTACCAAATATTTTGCTCAGATTTTCAACTTTTTCAGATTTTAATGAAAATCTGAGTATAGATGTTATTTTACATGCTGATTAAGGGTTTCTAGTCAAATGACAGCATTTAGCATTATTAATGCCTTTAATTCTAAATTTAATTATAATAAGATTAGTATGCTAATTACTCGACTAATTACACGAATGTTTGGGTTTTAACTATAGGTTCGTATTCAGCATACCGAAAAGCATTTATGCTGAAATTCTCAAGAAAGTCCATTTTTGAAAAAAATCAAGAAAAATCCAAGGCTATAGCCTTACCAAATATTTTGCTCAGATTTTCAACTTCTTCAGATTTTAACGAAAATCTGAATATAGATGTGATTTTACATGCTGATTAAGGGTTTCTAGTCAAATGACAGCATTTAGCATTATTAATGCCTTTAATTCTAAATTTAATTATAATAATATTAGTATGCTAATTACTCGACTAATTACAAGAATGTTTGGGTTTTAACTATAGGTTCGTATTCAGCATAGCGAAAAGCATTAATGCTGAAATTCTTATGAAAATCCATTTTTTCAAAAAAATCAAGAAAAATCCAAGGCTATAGCCTCACCAAATATTTTGCTGAGATTTTCAACTTCTTCAGATTTTAATGAAAATCTGGATATAGATGTTATTTTACATGCTGATTAAGGATTTTTAGTCTAATGACAGCATTTCGAATTATGAATGCCTTTAATTACTCCTAAGATAGATAATGGAATTTCTATGCTAATTACACGACTAATTTCACGAATTATTGGGTTTTGACCACCGATTCGAATTCAGCGTACCGAAAGACATCTATGCTTCAAATTTCAAGAAAATCCATTTTTTGAAAAAAAATCAAGAAAAAATCCAAGGCTATAGCCTTACCAAATATTTTGCTCAGATTTTCAACTTCTTCAGATTTTAATGAAAATCTGAATATAGATGTTATTTTACATGCTGATTAAGGGATTCTAGTCAAATGACAGCATTTAGCATTATTAATGCCTTTAATTCTAAATTTAATTATAAGATTAGTATGCTAATTACTCAACCAATTACACGAATGTTTGGTTTTTAACTATAGTTTCGTATTCAGCATATCAAAAAGCATTTATGCTGAAATTCTTATGAAAATCCATTTTTTGAAAAAAATCAAGAAAAATCCGAGGCTACAGCCTTACCAAATATTTTGCTCAGATTTTCAACTTCTTCAGATTTTAATGAAAATCTGGATATAGATGTTATTTTACATGCTGATTAAGGATCTCTAGTCAAATGACAGCATTTCGAATTATTAATGCCTTTTATTACTCCTAAGATTAATAATAAAATTTGTATGCTAATTACTCGACTAATTTCGCGAATTATTGGGTTTTGACCACAGATTCGAATTCAGCGTAGCGAAAGGCATCTATGCTTAAAATTTCAAGAAAATCCATTTTTTGAAAAAAATCAAGAAAAAATCCAAGGCTATAGCCTTACCAAATATTTTCCTCAGATTTTCAACTTCTTCAAATTTTAATGAAAATCTGAATATAGATGTTATTTTACATGCTGATTAAGGGATTCTAGTCAAATCACAGCATTTAGCATTATTAATGCCTTTAATTCTAAATTTAATTATAAGATTAGTATGCTAATTACTCGACCAATTGCACGAATGTTTGGGTTTTAACTATAGGTTCGTATTCAGCATACCGAAAAGCATTTATGCTGAAATTCTATGAAAATCCATTTTTTGAAAAAAATCAAGAAAAATCCAAGGCTATAGCCTTACCAAATATTTTGCTCAGATTTTCAACTTCTTCAGATTTTAATGAAAATCTGAATATAGATGTTATTTTACATGCTGATTAAGGGTTTCTAGTCAAATGACAGCATTTAGCATTATTAATGCCTTTAATTCTAAATTTAATTATAAGATTAGTATGCTAATTACTCGACTAATTACACGAATGTTTGGGTTTTAACTATAGGTTCGTATTCAGCATACCGAAAAGCATTTATGCTGAAATTCTTATGAAAATCCATTTTTTGAAAAAAATCAAGAAAAATCCGAGGCTACAGCCTTACCAGATATTTTGCTCAGATTTTCAACTTTTCAGATTTTAATGAAAATCTGAATATAGATGTGATTTTACATGCTGATTAAGGATTTCTAGTCAAATGACAGCATTTCGAATTATTAATGCCTTTAATTACTCCTAAGATTAATAATAAAATTTGTATGCTAATTACTCTACTAATTTCACGAATTTTTGGGTTTTGACCACCGATTCGACTTCAGCGTAGCGAAAGGCATCTATGCTTAAAATATCAAGAAAATCCATTTTTTGAAAAAAATCAAGAAAAATCCAAGGCTATAGCCTTACCAAATATTTTGCTCAGATTTTCAACTTCTTCAGATTTTAATGAAAATCTGAGTATAGATGTTATTTTACATGCTGATTAAGGGTTTCTAGTCAAATGACAGCATTTAGCATTATTAATGCCTTTAATTCTAAATTTAATTATAATAAGATTAGTATGCTAATTACTCGACTAATTACACGAATGTTTGGGTTTTAACTATAGGTTCGTATTCAGCATACCGAAAAGCATTTATGCTGAAATTCTCAAGAAAATCCATTTTTGAAAAAAATCAAGAAAAATCCAAGGCTATAGCCTTACCAAATATTTTGCTCAGATTTTCAACTTCTTCAGATTTTAACGAAAATCTGAATATAGATGTTATTTTACATGCTGATTAAGGGTTTCTAGTCAAATGACAGCATTTAGCATTATTAATGCCTTTAATTCTAAATTTAATTATAATAATATTAGTATGCTAATTACTCGACTAATTACACGAATGTTTGGGTTTTAACTATAGGTTCGTATTCAGCATACCGAAAAGCATTAATGCTGAAATTCTTATGAAAATCCATTTTTTCAAAAAAATCAAGAAAAATCCAAGGCTATAGCCTCACCAAATATTTTGCTGAGATTTTCAACTTCTTCAGATTTTAATGAAAATCTGGGTATAGATGTTATTTTATATGCTGATTAAGGATTTCTAGTCAAATGACAGCATTTCGAATTATTAATGCCTTTAATTACTCCTAAGATTAATAATAAAATTTGTATGCTAATTACTCGACTAATTTCAAGAATTATTGGGTTTTGACCACAGATTCGAATTCAGCGTACCGAAAGGCATCTATGCTTAAAATTTCAAGAAAATCCATTTGTTGAAAAAATCAAGAAAAATCCAAGGCTATAGCCTTACCAAATATTTTGCTCAGATTTTCAACTTCTTCAGATTTTAATGAAAATCTGGATATAGATGTTATTTTACATGCTGATTAAGGATTTTAGTCTAATGACAGCATTTCGAATTATGAATGCCTTTAATTACTCCTAAGATAGATAATGGAATTTGTATGCTAATTACACGACTAATTTCACGAATTATTGGGTTTTGACCACCGATTCGAATTCAGCGTACCGAAAGGCATCTATGCTTCAAATTTCAAGAAAATCCATTTTTTGAAAAAAATCAAGAAAAAATCCAAGGCTATAGCCTTACCAAATATTTTGCTCAGATTTTCAACTTCTTCAGATTTTAATGAAAATCTGAGTATAGATGTTATTTTACATGCTGATTAAGGGATTCTAGTCAAATGACAGCATTTAGCATTATTAATGCCTTTAATTCTAAATTTAATTATAAGATTAGTATGCTAATTACTCAACCAATTACACGAATGTTTGGTTTTTAACTATAGTTTCGTATTCAGCATATCGAAAAGCATTTATGCTGAAATTCTTATGAAAATCCATTTTTTGAAAAAAATCAAGAAAAATCCAAGGCTATAGCCTTACCAAATATTTTGCTCAGATTTTCAACTTCTTCAGATTTTAATGAAATTCTGGATATAGATGTTATTTTACATGCTGATTAAGGATCTCTAGTCAAATGACAGCATTTCGAATTATTAATGCCTTTTATTACTCCTAAGATTAATAATAAAATTTGTATGCTAATTACTCGACTAATTTCGCGAATTATTGGGTTTTGACCACAGATTCGAATTCAGCGTAGCGAAAGGCATCTATGATTAAAATTTCAAGAAAATCCATTTTTTGAAAAAAATCAAGAAAAATCCAAGGCTATAGCCTTACCAAATATTTTGCTCAGATTTTCAACTTCTTCAGATTTTAATGAAAATCTGAATATAGATGTTATTTTACATGCTGATTAAGGGTTTCTAGTCAAATGACAGCATTTAGCATTATTAATGCCTTTAATTCTAAATTTAATTATAAGATTAGTATGCTAATTACTCGACTAATTACACGAATGTTTGGGTTTTAACTATAGGTTCGTATTCAGCATACCGAAAAGCATTTATGCTGAAATTCTTATGAAAATCCATTTTTTGAAAAAAATCAAGAAAAATCCGAGGCTACAGCCTTACCAAATATTTTGCTCAGATTTTCAACTTTTTCAGATTTTAATGAAAATCTGAATATAGATGTGATTTTACATGCTGATTAAGGATTTCTAGTCAAATGACAGCATTTCGAATTATTAATGCCTTTAATTACTCCTAAGATTAATAATAAAATTTGTATGCTAATTACTCTACTAATTTCACGAATTTTTGGGTTTTGACCACCGATTCGACTTCAGCGTAGCAAAAGGCATCTATGCTTAAAATATCAAGAAAATCCATTTTTTGAAAAAAATCAAGAAAAATCCAAGGCTATAGCCTTACCAAATATTTTGCTCAGATTTTCAACTTCTTCAGATTTTAATGAAAATCTGAGTATAGATGTTATTTTACATGCTGATTAAGGGTTTCTAGTCAAATGACAGCATTTAGCATTATTAATGCCTTTAATTCTAAATTTAATTATAATAAGATTAGTATGCTAATTACTCGACTAATTACACGAATGTTTGGGTTTTAACTATAGGTTCGTATTCAGCATTCCGAAAAGCATTTATGCTGAAATTCTCAAGAAAATCCATTTTTGAAAAAAATCAAGAAAAATCCAAGGCTATAGCCTTACCAAATATTTTGCTGAGATTTTCAACTTCTTCAGATTTTAACGAAAATCTGAATATAGATGTTATTTTACATGCTGATTAAGGGTTTCTAGTCAAATGACAGCATTTAGCATTATTAATGCCTTTAATTCTAAATTTAATTATAATAATATTAGTATGCTAATTACTCGACTAATTACACGAATGTTTGGGTTTTAACTATAGGTTCGTATTCAGCATACCGAAAAGCATTAATGCTGAAATTCTTATGAAAATCCATTTTTTCAAAAAAATCAAGAAAAATCCAAGGCTATAGCCTCACCAAATATTTTGCTGAGTTTTTCAACTTCTTCAGATTTTAATGAAAATCTGGGTATAGATGTTATTTTATATGCTGATTAAGGATTTCTAGTCAAATGACAGCATTTCGAATTATTAATGCCTTTAATTACTCCTAAGATTAATGATAAAATTTGTATGCTAATTACTCGACTAATTTCAAGAATTATTGGGTTTTGACCACAGATTCGAATTCAGCGTACCGAAAGGCATCTATGCTTAAAATTTCAAGAAAATCCATTTGTTGAAAAAATCAAGAAAAATCCAAGGCTATAGCCTTACCAAATATTTTGCTCAGATTTTCAACTTCTTTAGATTTTAATGAAAATCTGGATATAGATGTTATTTTACATGCTGATTAAGGATTTCTAGTCTAATGACAGCATTTCGAATTATGAATGCCTTTAATTACTCCTAAGATAGATAATGGAATTTGTATGCTAATTACACGACTAATTTCACGAATTATTGGGTTTTGACCACAGATTCGAATTCAGCGTACCGAAAGGCATCTATGCTTAAAATTTCAAGAAAATCCATTTGTTGAAAAAATCAAGAAAAATCCAAGGCTATAGCCTTACCAAATATTTTGCTCAGATTTTCAACTTCTTCAGATTTTAATGAAAATCTGAGTATAGATGTTATTTTACATGCTGATTAAGGGATTCTAGTCAAATGACAGCATTTAGCATTATTAATGCCTTTAATTCTAAATTTAATTATAAGATTAGTATGCTAATTACTCAACCAATTACACGAATGTTTGGTTTTTAACTATAGTTTCGTATTCAGCATATCGAAAAGCATTTATGCTGAAATTCTTATGAAAATCCATTTTTTGAAAAAAATCAAGAAAAATCCAAGGCTATAGCCTTACCAAATATTTTGCTCAGATTTTCAACTTCTTCAGATTTTAATGAAATTCTGGATATAGATGTTATTTTACATGCTGATTAAGGATCTCTAGTCAAATGACAGCATTTCGAATTATTAATGCCTTTTATTACTCCTAAGATTAATAATGAAATTTGTATGCTAATTACTCGACTAATTTCACGAATTATTGGGTTTTGACCACAGATTCGAATTCAGCGTAGCGAAAGGCATCTATGCTTAAAATATCAAGAAAATCCATATTTTGAAAAAAATCAAGGAAAATCCAAGGCTATAGCCTTACCAAATATTTTGCTCAGATTTTCAACTTCTTCAGATTTTAATGAAAATCTGAATATAGATGTTATTTTACATGCTGATTAAGGGTTTCTAGTGAAATGACAGCATTTAGCATTATTAATGCCTTTAATTCTAAATTTAATTATAATAAGATTAGTATGCTAATTACTCGACTAATTACACGAATGTTTGGGTTTTAACTATAGGTTCGTATTCAGCATACCGAAAAGCATTTATGCTGAAATTCTCAAGAAAATCCATTTTTGAAAAAAATCAAGAAAAATCCAAGGCTATAGCCTTACCAAATATTTTGCTCAGATTTTCAACTTCTTCAGATTTTAATGAAAATCTGAGTATAGATGTTATTTTACATGCTGATTAAGGGTTTCTAGTCAAATGACAGCATTTAGCATTATTAATGCCTTTAATTCTAAATTTAATTATAATAAGATTAGTATGCTAATTACTCGACTAATTACACGAATGTTTGGGTTTTAACTATAGGTTCGTATTCAGCATACCGAAAAGCATTAATGCTGAAATTCTTATGAAAATCCATTTTTTCAAAAAAATCAAGAAAAATCCAAGGCTATAGCCTTACCAAATATTTTGCTCAGATTTTCAACTTCTTCAGATTTTAATGAAAATCTGGGTATAGATGTTATTTTACATGCTGATTAAGGATTTCTAGTCAAATGACAGCATTTCGAATTATTAATGCCTTTAATTACTCCTAAGATTAATAATAAAATTTGTATGCTAATTACTCGACTAATTTCGCGAATTATTGGGTTTTGACCACAGATTCGAATTCAGCGTACCGAAAGGCATCTATGCTTAAATTTCAAGAAAATCCATTTTTTGAAAAAAATCAAGAAAAATCCAAGGCTATAGCCTTACCAAATATTTTGCTCAGATTTCAACTTCTTCAGATTTTAATGAAAATCTGGATATAGATGTTATTTTACATGCTGATTAAGGATTTTTAGTCTAATGACAGCATTTCGAATTATGAATGCCTTTAATTACTCCTAAGATAGATAATGGAATTTGTATGCTAATTACACGACTAATTTCACGAATTATTGGGTTTTGACCACCGATTCGAATTCAGCGTACCGAAAGGCATCTATGCTTAAAATTTCAAGAAAATCCATTTTTTGAAAAAAAAATCAAGAAAAAATCCAAGGCTATAGCCTTACCAAATATTTTGCTCAGATTTTCAACTTCTTCAGATTTTAATGAAAATCTGAATATAGATGTTATTTTACATGCTGATTAAGGGATTCTAGTCAAATGACAGCATTTAGCATTATTAATGCCTTTAATTCTAAATTTAATTATAAGATTAGTATGCTAATTATTCGACTAATTACACGAATGTTTGGGTTTTAACTATAGGTTCGTATTCAGCATACCGAAAAGCATTTATGCTGAAATTCTTATGAAAATCCATTTTTTGAAAAAATCAAGAAAAATCCAAGGCTATAGCCTTACCAAATATTTTGCTCAGATTTTCAACTTCTTCAGATTTTAATGAAAATCTGAGTATAGATGTTATTTTACATGCTGACTAAGGGATTCTAGTCAAATGACAGCATTTAGCATTATTAATGCCTTTAATTCTAAATTTAATTATAAGATTAGTATGCTAATTACTCAACCAATTACACGAATGTTTGGTTTTTAACTATAGTTTCGTATTCAGCATATCGAAAAGCATTTATGCTGAAATTCTTATGAAAATCCATTTTTTGAAAAAAATCAAGAAAAATCCAAGGCTATAGCCTTACCAAATATTTTGCTCAGATTTTCAACTTCTTCAGATTTTAATGAAATTCTGGATATAGATGTTATTTTACATGCTGATTAAGGATCTCTAGTCAAATGACAGCATTTCGAATTATTAATGCCTTTTATTACTCCTAAGATAGATAATGGAATTTGTATGCTAATTACTCGACTAATTTCACGAATTATTGGGTTTTGACCACAGATTCGAATTCAGCGTAGCGAAAGGCATCTATGCTTAAAATATCAAGAAAATCCATATTTTGAAAAAAATCAAGGAAAATCCAAGGCTATAGCCTTACCAAATATTTTGCTCAGATTTTCAACTTCTTCAGATTTTAATGAAAATCTGAATATAGATGTTATTTTACATGCTGATTAAGGGTTTCTAGTGAAATGACAGCATTTAGCATTATTAATGCCTTTAATTCTAAATTTAATTATAATAAGATTAGTATGCTAATTACTCGACTAATTACACGAATGTTTGGGTTTTAACTATAGGTTCGTATTCAGCATACCGAAAAGCATTTATGCTGAAATTCTCAAGAAAATCCATTTTTGAAAAAAATCAAGAAAAATCCAAGGCTATAGCCTTACCAAATATTTTGCTCAGATTTTCAACTTCAGATTTTAACGAAAATCTGAATATAGATGTTATTTTACATGCTGATTAAGGGTTTCTAGTCAAATGACAGCATTTAGCATTATTAATGCCTTTAATTCTAAATTTAATTATAATAAGATTAGTATGCTAATTACTCGACTAATTACACGAATGTTTGGGTTTTAACTATAGGTTCGTATTCAGCATACCGAAAAGCATTAATGCTGAAATTCTTATGAAAATCCATTTTTTCAAAAAAATCAAGAAAAATCCAAATATTTTGCTGAGATTTTCAACTTTTTCAGATTTTAATGAAAATCTGGGTATAGATGTTATTTTATATGCTGATTAAGGATTTCTAGTCAAATGACAGCATTTCGAATTATTAATGCCTTTAATTACTCCTAAGATTAATAATAAAATTTGTATGCTAATTACTCGACTAATTTCAAGAATTATTGGGTTTTGACCACAGATTCGAATTCAGCGTACCGAAAGGCATCTATGCTTAAAATTTCAAGAAAATCCATTTGTTGAAAAAATCAAGAAAAATCCAAGGCTATAGCCTTACCAAATATTTTGCTCAGATTTCCAACTTCTTCAGATTTTAATGAAAATCTGGATATAGATGTTATTTTACATGCTGATTAAGGATTTCTAGTCTAATGACAGCATTTCGAATTATGAATGCCTTTAATTACTCCTAAGATAGATAATGGAATTTGTATGCTAATTACACGACTAATTTCACGAATTATTGGGTTTTGACCACCGATTCGAATTCAGCGTACCGAAAGGCATCTATGCTTCAAATTTCAAGAAAATCCATTTTTTGAAAAAAATCAAGAAAAAATCCAAGGCTATAGCCTTACCAAATATTTTGCTCAGATTTTCAACTTCTTCAGATTTTAATGAAAATCTGAGTATAGATGTTATTTTACATGCTGAATTAAGGGATTCTAGTCAAATGACAGCATTTAGCATTATTAATGCCTTTAATTCTAAATTTAATTATAAGATTAGTATGCTAATTACTCGACTAATTACACGAATGTTTGGGTTTTAACTATAGGTTCGTATTCAGCATATCGAAAAGCATTTATGCTGAAATTCTTATGAAAATCCATTTTTTGAAAAAATCAAGAAAAATCCAAGGCTATAGCCTTACCAAATATTTTGCTCAGATTTTCAACTTCTTCAGATTTTAATGAAAATCTGAATATAGATGTTATTTTACATGCTGATTAAGGGTTTCTAGTCAAATGACAGCATTTAGCATTATTAATGCCTTTAATTCTAAATTTAATTATAATAATTAGTATGCTAATTACTCGACTAATTACACGAATGTTTGGGTTTTAACTATAGGTTCGTATTCAGCATAGCCGAAAAGGCATTTATGCTGAAAATTCTAAGAAAATCCATTTTTTGAAAAAAATCAAGAAAAATCCAAGGCTACAGCCTTACCAAATATTTTGCTCAGATTTTCAACTTCTTCAGATTTTAATGAAAATCTGAATATAGATGTTATTTTACATGCTGATTAAGGGTTTCTAGTCAAATGACAGCATTTAGCATTATTAATGCCTTTAATTCTAAATTTAATTAATAAGATTAGTATGCTAATTACTCGACTAATTACACGAATGTTTGGGTTTTAACTATAGGTTCGTATTCAGCATACCGAAAAGGCATTTATGCTGAAATTCTTATGAAAATCCATTTTTTGAAAAAAAATCAAGAAAAATCCGAGGCTACAGCCTTACCAAATATTTTGCTCAGATTTTCAACTTTTTCAGATTTTAATGAAAATCTGAATATAGATGTGATTTTACATGCTGATTAAGGATTTCTAGTCAAATGACAGCATTTCGAATTATTAATGCCTTTAATTACTCCTAAGATTAATAATAAAATTTGTATGCTAATTACTCTACTAATTTCGCGAATTATTGGGTTTTGACCACCGATTCGACTTCAGCGTAGCGAAAGGCATCTATGCTTAAAATATCAAGAAAATCCATTTTTTGAAAAAAATCAAGAAAAATCCTAGGCTATACCCTGACCAAATATTTTGCTCAGATTTTCAACTTTTTCAGATTTTAATGAAAATCTGAGTATAGATGTTATTTTACATGCTGATTAAGGGTTTCTAGTCAAATGACAGCATTTAGCATTATTAATGCCTTTAATTCTAAATTTAATTATAATAAGATTAGTATGCTAATTACTCGACTAATTACACGAATGTTTGGGTTTTAACTATAGGTTCGTATTCAGCATACCGAAAAGCATTTATGCTGAAATTCTCAAGAAAATCCATTTTTGAAAAAAATCAAGAAAAATCCAAGGCTATAGCCTTACCAAATATTTTGCTCAGATTTTCAACTTCTTCAGATTTTAACGAAAATCTGAATATAGATGTTATTTTACATGCTGATTAAGGGTTTCTAGTCAAATGACAGCATTTAGCATTATTAATGCCTTTAATTCTAAATTTAATTATAATAAGATTAGTATGCTAATTACTCGACTAATTACACGAATGTTTGGGTTTTAACTATAGGTTCGTATTCAGCATACCGAAAAGCATTAATGCTGAAATTCTTATGAAAATCCATTTTTTCAAAAAAATCAAGAAAAATCCAAGGCTATAGCCTCACCAAATATTTTGCTGAGATTTTCAACTTCTTCAGATTTTAATGAAAATCTGGGTATAGATGTTATTTTATATGCTGATTAAGGATTTCTAGTCAAATGACAGCATTTCGAATTATTAATGCCTTTAATTACTCCTAAGATTAATAATAAAATTTGTATGCTAATTACTCGACTAATTTCAAGAATTATTGGGTTTTGACCACAGATTCGAATTCAGCGTACCGAAAGGCATCTATGCTTAAAATTTCAAGAAAATCCATTTGTTGAAAAAATCAAGAAAAATCCAAGGCTATAGCCTTACCAAATATTTTGCTCAGATTTTCAACTTCTTCAGATTTTAATGAAAATCTGGATATAGATGTTATTTTACATGCTGATTAAGGATTTCTAGTCTAATGACAGCATTTCGAATTATGAATGCCTTTAATTACTCCTAAGATAGATAATGGAATTTGTATGCTAATTACACGACTAATTTCACGAATTATTGGGTTTTGACCACCGATTCGAATTCAGCGTACCGAAAGGCATCTATGCTTCAAATTTCAAGAAAATCCATTTTTTGAAAAAAATCAAGAAAAAATCCAAGGCTATAGCCTTACCAAATATTTTGCTCAGATTTTCAACTTCTTCAGATTTTAATGAAAATCTGAATATAGATGTTATTTTACATGCTGATTAAGGGATTCTAGTCAAATGACAGCATTTAGCATTATTAATGCCTTTAATTCTAAATTTAATTATAAGATTAGTATGCTAATTACTCAACCAATTACACGAATGTTTGGTTTTTAACTATAGTTTCGTATTCAGCATATCGAAAAGCATTTATGCTGAAATTCTTATGAAAATCCATTTTTTGAAAAAAAATCAAGAAAAATCCAAGGCTATAGCCTTACCAATTATTTTGCTCAGATTTTCAACTTCTTCAGATTTTAATGAAATTCTGGATATAGATGTTATTTTACATGCTGATTAAGGATCTCTAGTCAAATGACAGCATTTCGAATTATTAATGCCTTTTATTACTCCTAAGATTAATAATAAAATTTGTATGCTAATTACTCGACTAATTTCGCGAATTATTGGGTTTTGACCACAGATTCGAATTCAGCGTAGCGAAAGGCATCTATGCTTAAAATTTCAAGAAAATCCATTTTTTGAAAAAAATCAAGAAAAAATCCAAGGCTATAGCCTTACCAAATATTTTCCTCAGATTTTCAAGTTCTTCAGATTTTAATGAAAATCTGAATATAGATGTTATTTTACATGCTGATTAAGGGATTCTAGTCAAATCACAGCATTTAGCATTATTAATGCCTTTAATTCTAAATTTAATTATAAGATTAGTATGCTAATTACTCGACCAATTGCACGAATGTTTGGTTTTTAACTATAGGTTCGTATTCAGCATACCGAAAAGCATTTATTCTGAAATTCTTATGAAAATCCATTTTTTGAAAAAAATCAAGAAAAATCCAAGGCTATAGCCTTACCAAATATTTTGCTCAGATTTTCAACTTCTTCAGATTTTAATGAAAATCTAAATATGGATGTTATTTTACATGCTGATTAAGGATCTCTAGTCAAATGACAGCATTTCGAATTATTAATGCCTTTAATTAGTCCTAGGATTAATTATAAAATTTGTATGCTAATTACTCAAATTCACCGAATATTTTGGGTTTTACACGATTTCACTTCACGTAAGCAAAACCCATGCTTAAAATATCAAGAAAATCGATTTTTGAAAAAATGAAGAAAAATCCAAGCTATAGCCTTAAC
The DNA here is from genome assembly GCF_036320965.1 of Panulirus ornatus. Classification (NCBI taxonomy): domain Eukaryota; kingdom Metazoa; phylum Arthropoda; class Malacostraca; order Decapoda; family Palinuridae; genus Panulirus; species Panulirus ornatus. Next base: position 52,559,952 of record NC_092234.1, on the reverse strand, counting down.
CAAATATTTTGCTCAATTTTCAACTCTTCAGAATTTAATGAAAATCTAGTATAGATGTTATTTACATCTGATTAAGGGTTTCTAGTCAATATGACACATTAGCTTATTAATGCCTTAATTCTAAATTATACTATAAGATTAGTATTCTAATTACTCGACTATTTAACGAATGTTTGGGTTTTAACTATGGGTTGTATTACATGCCGAAAGCATTTATGCTGAAATTCTCAGAAAAATCCATTTTTGAAAAAAATCAAGAAAATCCAAGGCTAACTTACCAAAATTTTGCTTTAGATTTTCAACTTTCATTAAAAAAACTGAATTAATTAATTTTACATGTCCGATTAAGGAGTTTCTAGTCAAATGACAGATTAGCATTATTAATGCCTTTAATTCTAAATTTAATTATAAGATTAGTATGCTAAATACTCGACTAATTACACGAATGTTTGGGTTTTAACTATAGGTTCGTATTCAGCATACCGAAAAGCATTTATGCTGAAATTCTTATGAAAATCCATTTTTTGAAAAAAAAATCAAGAAAAATCCGAGGCTACAGCCTTACCAAATATTTTGCTCAGATTTTCAACTTTTTCAGATTTTAATGAAAATCTGAATATAGATGTGATTTTACATGCTGATTAAGGATTTCTAGTCAAATGACAGCATTTCGAATTATTAATGCCTTTAATTACTCCTAAGATTAATAATAAAATTTGTATGCTAATTACTCTGCTAATTTCACGAATTATTGGGTTTTGACCACCGATTCGACTTCAGCGTAGCGAAAGGCATCTATGCTTAAAATATCAAGAAAATCCATTTTTTGAAAAAAATCAAGAAAAATCCAAGGCCTTACGAAATATTTTGCTCAGATTTTCAACTTTTTCAGATTTTAATGAAAATCTGAGTATAGATGTTATTTTACATGCTGATTAAGGATTTCTAGTCTAATGACAGCATTTCGAATTATGAATGCCTATAATTACTCCTAAGATTGATAATGGAATTTGTATGCTAATTACAAGACTAATTTCACGAATTATTGGGTTTTGACCACCGATTCGATTTCAGCGTACCGAAAGGCATCTATGCTTCAAATTTCAAGAAAATCCATTTTTTGAAAAAAATCAAGAAAAATCCAAGGCTATAGCCTTACCAAATATTTTGCTCAGATTTTCAACTTCTTCAGATTTTAATGAAAATCTGAATATAGATGTTATTTTACATTCTGATTAAGGGATTCTAGTCAAATGACAGCATTTAGCATTATTGATGCCTTTAATTCTAAATTTAATTATAAGATTAGTATGCTAATTACTCGACCAATTACACGAATGTTTGGTTTTTAACTATAGTTTCGTATTCAGCATACCGAAAAGCATTTATGCTGAAATTCTTATGAAAATCCATTTTTTCAAAAAAATCAAGAAAAATCCAAATATTTTGCTCAGATTTTCAACTTCTTCAGATTTTAATGAAATTCTGGATATAGATGTTATTTTACATGCTGATTAAGGATTTCTAGTCAAATGACAGCATTTCGAATTATTAATGCCTTTAATTACTCCTAAGATTAATAATAAAATTTGTATGCTAATTACTCGACTAATTTCACGAATTATTGGGTTTTGACCACAGATTCGAATTCAGCGTACCGAAAGGCATCTATGCTTAAAATTTCAAGAAAATCCATTTTTTGAAAAAAATACCAAATATTTTGCTCAGATTTTCAACTTCTTCAGATTTTAATGAAAATCTGAATATAGATGTTATTTTACATGCTGATTAAGGGTTTCTAGTCAAATGACAGCATTTAGCATTATTAATGCCTTTAATTCTAAATTTAATTATAAGATTAGTATGCTAATTACTCGACTAATTACACGAATGTTTGGGTTTTAACTATAGGTTCGTATTCAGCATACCGAAAAGCATTTATGCTTCAAATTTCAAGAAAATCCATTTTTTGAAAAAAATAAAGAAAAAATCCAAGGCTATAGCCTTACCAAATGTTTTGCTCAGATTTTCAACTTCTTCAGATTTTAATGAAATTCTGGATATAGATATTATTTTACATGCTGATTAAGGATTTATAGTCAAATGACAGCATTTCGAATTATTAATGCCTTTAATTACTCCTAAGATAGATAATGGAATTTGTATGCTAATTACACGACTAATTTCACGAATTATTGGGTTTTGACCACAGATTCGAATTCAGCGTACCGAAAGGCATCTATGCTTAAAATTTCAAGAAAATCCATTTTTTGAAAAAAATCAAGAAAAAATCCAAGGCTATAGCCTTACCAAATATTTTCCTCAGATTTTCAACTTCTTCAGATTTTAATGAAAATCTGAATATAGATGTTATTTTACATGCTGATTAAGGGATTCTAGTCAAATGACAGCATTTAGCATTATTAATGCCTTTAATTCTAAATTTAATTATAAGATTAGTATGCTAATTACTCGACCAATTACACGAATGTTTGGTTTTTAACTATAGTTTCGTATTCAGCATACCGAAAAGCATTTATGCTGAAATTCTTATGAAAATCCATTTTTTGAAAAAAATCAAGAAAAATCCAAGGCTATAGCCTTACCAAATATTTTGCTCAGATTTTCAACTTCTTCAGATTTTAATGAAAATCTAAATATGGATGTTATTTTACATGCTGATTAAGGATCTCTAGTCAAATGACAGCATTTCGAATTATTAATGCCTTTAATTAGTCCTAGGATTAATTATAAAATTTGTATGCTAATTACTCGACTAATTTCGCGAATTATTGGGTTTTGACCACAGATTCGAATTCAGCGTAGCGAAAGGCATCTATGCTTAAAATTTCAAGAAAATCCATTTTTTGAAAAAAAATCAAGAAAAATCCAAGGCTATAGCCTTACCAAATATTTTGCTCAGATTTTCAACTTCTTCAGATTTTAATGAAATTCTGGATATAGATGTTATTTTACATGCTGATTAAGGGATTCTAGTCAAATGACAGCATTTCGAATTATTAATGCCTTTAATTCCTAAGATTAGATTATAGGATTTGTATGCTAATTACTCGACTAATTTCACGAATTATTGGGTTTTTGACCACCGTTTCGTATTCAGCGTACCGAAAGGCATCTATGCTGAAATTCTATGAAAATCCATTTTTTGAAAAAAATCAAGAAAAATCCAAGGCTATAGCCTTACCAAATATTTTGCTCAGATTTTCAACTTCTTCAGATTTTAATGAAAATCTGAATATAGATGTTATTTTACATGCTGATTAAGGATCTCTAGTCAAATGACAGCATTTAGAATTATTAATGCCTTTAATTCTAAATTTAATTATAAGATTTGTATGCTAATTACTCGACTAATTACACGAATTTTGGGTTTTGACCACTAGAGTTCGTATTCAGCATACCGAAAATCATTTATGCTGAAATTCTTATGAAAATCTATTTTTTGAAAAAAATCAAGAAAAATCCAAGGCTATAGCCTTACCAAATATTTTGCTCAGATTTTCAACTTCTTCAGATTTTAATGAAAATCTAAATATGGATGTTATTTTACATGCTGATTAAGGATCTCTAGTCAAATGACAGCATTTCGAATTATTAATGCCTTTAATTAGTCCTAGGATTAATTATAAAATTTGTATGCTAATTAGTCGACTAATTTCGCGAATTATTGGGTTTTGACCACAGATTCGAATTCAGCGTAGCGAAAGGCATCTATGCTTAAAATTTCAAGAAAATCCATTTTTTGAAAAAAAATCAAGAAAAATCCAAGGCCTTACCAAATATTTTGCTCAGATTTTCAGCTTTTTCAGATTTTAATGAAAATCTGAGTATAGATGTTATTTTACATGCTGATTAAGGGTTTCTAGTCAAATGACAGCATTTAGCATTATTAATGCCTTTAATTCTAAATTTAATTATAAGATTAGTATGCTAATTACTCGACTAATTACACGAATGTTTGGGTTTTAACTATAGGTTCGTATTCAGCATACCGAAAAGCATTTATGCTGAAATTCTTATGAAAATCCATTTCTTGAAAAAAAATCAAGAAAAATCCGAGGCTACAGCCTTACCAAATATTTTGCTCAGATTTTCAACTTCTTCAGATTTTAATGAAAATCTAGATATAGATGTTATTTTACATGCTGATGAAGGATTTCTAGTCAAATCACAGCATTTCGCATTATTAATGCCTTTAATTACTCCTAAGATTAATTATAAAATTTGTGTGCTAATTACTCGACTAATTACACGAATTTTTGGGTTTCAACCACAGATTCGTATTCAGCATACCGAAAAGCATTTATGCTGAAATTCTGAAGAAAATTCATTTTTTGAAAAAAATCAAGAAAAATCCAAGGCAAATATTTTGCTCAGATTTTCAACTTCTTCAGATTGTAATGAAAATCTGAATATAGATGTTATTTTACATGCTGATTAAGGGTTTCTAGTCAAATGACAGAATTTAGCATTATTAATGCCTTTAATTCTAAATCTAATAATAATAAGATTAGTATGCTAATTACTCGACTAATTACACGAATGTTTGGGTTTTAACTATAGGTTCGTATTCAGTATACCGAAAAGCATTTATGCTGAAATTCTCAAGAAAATCCATTTTTTGAAAAAAAATCAAGAAAAATCCAAGGCCTTACCAAATATTTTGCTCAGATTTTCAACTTTTTCAAATTTTAATGAAAATCTGGATATAGATGTTATTTTACATGCTGATTAAGGATTTCTAGTCAAATGACAGCATTTCGAATTATTAATGCCTTTAATTACTCCTAAGATTAATAATAAAATTTGTATGCTAATTACTCGACTAATTTCACGAATTTTTGGGTTTTGACCACCGATACGAATTCAGCGTACCGAAAGGCATCTATGCTTAAAATTTCAAGAAAATCCATTTTTTGAAAAAATCAAGAAAAATCCAAGGCTATAGCCTTCCCAAATATTTTGCTCAGATTTTCAACTTCTTCAGATTTTAATGAAAATCTAAATATAGATGTTATTTTACATGCTGATTAAGGATTTCTAGTCAAATGACAGCATTTCACATTATTGATGCCTTTAATTACTCCTGAGATTAATTATAAAATTAGTATGCTAATTACTCGGCGAATTACACGATTTTTTGGGTTTTGACCACCGATTCCAATTCAGCGTATCGAAAGGCATCTATGCTTAAAATTTCAAGAAAATCCATTTTTTGAAAAAAATCAAGGAAAATCCAAATATTTTCCTTAGATTTTCAACTTCATATTTTAATGAAAATCTAAATATAGATGTTATTTTACATGCTGATTAAGGATTTCTAGTCAAATGACAGCATTTCGCATTATTGATGCCTTTAATTACTCCTAAGATTAATTATAAAATTGGTATGCTACTTACTCGACTAATTACACGAATTTTTGGGTTTTGACCACCGATTCGAATTCAGCGTACCGAAAGGCATCTATGCTTAAAATTTCAAGAAAATCCATTTTTTGAAAAAAAATCAAGAAAAATCCAAATATTTTGCTCAGATTTTCAACTTCAGATTTTAATGAAAATCTAGATATAGATGTTATTTTACATGCTGATTAAGGATTTCTAGTCAAATGACAGCATTTTGTATTATTAATGCCTTTAATTACTCCTAAGATTAATAATAAAATTAGTATGCTAATTACTCGACTAATTACACGAATTTTTGGGTTTCAACCACAGATTCGTATTCAGCATACCGAAAAGCATTTATGCTGAAATTCTCAAGAAAATACGTTTCTTGAAAAAAAAATCAAGAAAAAGCCTAGATATTTTGCTCAGATTTTCAAGTTCTTCAGATTTTAATGAAAATCTGAATATAGATGTTATTTTACATGCTGATTAAGGGTTTCTAGTCAAATGACAGCATTTAGCATTATTAATGCCTTTAATTACTCCTAAATTTAATTATAATAAGATTAATATGCTAATTACTCTACTAATTACACGAATCTTTGGGTTTTAACCACAGATTCGTATTCAGCATACCGAAAAGCATTTATGCTGAAATTCTCAAGAAAATCCGTTTTTTGAAAAAATCAAGAAATATCCAAATATTTTGCTCAGATTTTCAACTTTTTCAAATTTTATTAAAAATGTGTATATAGATGTAATTTTACATGCTGATTAAGGATTTCTAGTCAAATGACAGCATTTCGCACAAATAATGCCTTTGATTACTCCTAAAATTATAATAGAATTATGCTAATTGCTCGACTACTTACACGAATTTTTGGGTTTTAACCACAGATTCGCATTCAGCATAGCGAAAAGCATCTATACTGAAAAGTTCAAGAAAATCCATTTTTTAAAAAAAAAAAAATCTAGAAAAATCCTAGTCTCACCAAATATTTTGCTCAGATTTTCAACTTCTTCAGATTTTAATGAAAATCTGGATATAGATATTATTTAAATGCTGATTAAGGATTTCTAGATAAATGACACCATTTCGCATTATTAATGTCTTTAATTACTAAGATTGATTATAAAATTTGTATGCTAATTACTCGACTAATTTCACGAATTTTTGGGTTTTGGCCACCGATTCGAATTCAGCGTACCGAAAGGCATCTATGCTTAAAATTTCAAGAAAATCCAGTTTTTGAAAAAAATCAAGAAAATTCCAAATATTTTGCTGAGATTTTCACCTTTTTCAGATTTTAATGACAATCTGAATATAGATATTATTTTACATGCTGATTAAGGGTTTCTAGTCAAATGACAGCATTTAGCATTACTAATGTCTTTAATTACTCCTAAATTTAATTATTATAAGATTAGTATGCTAATTACTCGGCTAATTACACGAATGTTTGGATTTTAACCACAGATTCATATTCAGCATACCGAAAAGCATTTATGCTGAAATTCTGAAGAAAATCCATTTTTTGAAAAAAAAATCAAGAAAAAGCCTAGATATTTTGCTCAGATTTTCAAGTTCTTCAGATTTTAATGAAAATCTGAATATAGATGTTATTTTACATGCTGATTAAGGGTTTCTAGTCAAATGACAGCATTTCGCACAATTAATGCCCTTGATTACTCCTAAAATTATAATAAAATTATTATGCTAATTACTCGACTAATTACACGAATTTTTGGGTTTTAACCACAGATTCGCATTCAGCATACTGAAAAGCATCTATGCTGAAAAGTTCAAGAAAATCTAATTTTTGAAAAAAAAAAAAAATCTAGAAAAATCCTAGTCTCACCAAATATTTTGCTCAGATTTTCAACTTCTTCAGATTTTAATGAAAATCTGGATATAGATATTATTTAAATGCTGATTACGGATTTCTAGTCAAATGACACCATTTCGCATTATTTAATTACTTTAATTACTAAGATTGATTATAATAAAATTTTTATACTAATTACTCGACTAATTTCACGAATTTTTGGGTTTTGACCACCGATTCGAATTCAGCGTACCGAAAAGCATCTATGCTTAAAATTTCAAGAAAATCCATTTTTTGAAAAAAAAAATCAAGAAAAATCCAAGGCTATAGCCTTACCAAATATTTTTCTCAGATTTTCAACTTCTTCAGATTTTAATGAAAATCTGGATATAGATGTTATTTTACATGCTGATTAAGGATTTCTAGTCAAATGAGAGCATTTCGAATTATTAATGCCCTTAATTACTCCTAAGATTAATAATAAAAATTATGTGCTAATTACTCGACTAATTTCGCGAATTTTTGGGTTTTGACCACCGATTCGAATTTAGCGTACCGAAAGGCATCTATGCTTAAAATTTCAATAAAATCCATTTTTTGAAAAAAATCAAGAAAAATCCAAATATTTGGTCAGATTTTCAACTTCTTCAGATTTTAATGAAAATCTGGATATAGATATTATTTAAATGCTGATTAATGATTTCTAGATAAATGACACCATTTCGCATTATTAATGCCTTTAATTACTAAGATTGATTATAATAAAATTTGTATGCTAATTACTCGACTAATTTCACGAATTTTTGGGTTTTGACCACCGATTCGATTTCAGCGTAGCAAAAGGCCTCTATGCTTAAAATTTCAAGATAATCCATTTTTTGAAAAAAAAATCCTCAGATTTTCAACTTCTTCAGATTTTAATGAAAATCTAAATATACATGTTATTTTACATGCTGATTAAGGGTTTCTAGTCAAATGACAGCATTTAGCATTATTAATGCCTTTAATTACTCCTAAATTTAATTATAAGATTAGTATGCTAATTACTCGACTAATTATACGAATTTTTGGGTTATAACGACAGATTCGTATTCAGCATACCGAAAAGCATTTATGCTGAAATTCTCAAGAAAATCCATTTTTTGAAAAAAATAAAAAAAAATCCAGATTTTCAACTTCTTCAGATTTTAATGAAAATCTGGATGTCGATGTTATTTTACACGCTGATTAAGGATTTCTAGTCAAATGACATCATTTCCCACTTTTAATTCCTTTAATTACTCCTAAAATTAATTATAATTAAGTTAGTATGCTAATTGCTCGACTAATTTCACGAATTCTTGGATTTTAACCACAGATTCTTATTCACTTTAGCGAAAATCATCTATGCTGAAATTCTTAAGAAAATCCTTTTTTTGAAAAAAAAAAAATCAACAAAAATCCAAGGCTTACCAAATATTTGGTCAGATTTTCAACTTCAGATTTTAATGAAAATCTGGATATAGATGTTGTTATACATGCTGATTAAGGATTTCTAGTCAAATGACAGGATTTCCCACTTTTAATGCCTTTAATTACTAAGATTAATTATAAAAAAATTAGTATGCCAGTTACTCGACTAATTTCACGAATTTTTGGTTTTTGACCACAGATTCGTACTCAGCATACCGAAAAGCATCTATGGTGAAATTCTCAAGAAAATCCATTTCTTGAAAAAATCAAGAAAAATGCAAATATTTTGCTCAGATTTTCAACTTCAGATTTTAATAAAAATGTTTATATAGATGTAATTTTACATGCTGATTAAGGATTTCTAGTCAAATGACAGCATATCGCACAATTAATGCCCTTGATTACTTCGAAAATCATAAAATTATGCTAATTACTCGACTAATTATACGAATTTTTGGGTTTTAACCACAGATTCGTATTCAGCATACCGAAAAGCATCTATGCTGAAAAGATCAAGAAAATCCTTTTTTTGAAATTAAAAAAAAAAATAAGAAAAATCCTAGTCTCACCAAATATTTTGCTCAGATTTTCAGCTTCAGATTTTAATAAGAATCTGGCTATAGATATTATTTTAAATGATGATTAAGGATTTCTAGTCAAATGTCACCATTTCGCATTATTAATGCCTTTAACTACTAAGATTAATTATAATGAAATTTGTATGCTAATTACTCCACTAATTTCACGAATTTTTGGGTTTTGACCACAGATTCGTATTCAGTGTACCGTAAGGCATCGATGCTTAAAATTTTAAGAAAATCCATTTTTTGAAAAAATCAAGAAAAATCCAAATATTTTGCTCAGATTTTCAGCTTCTTCAGATTTTAATGAAAATCTTAATATATGTTATTAATATATGTTATTTTACATGCTGATTAAGGATTTCTAGTCAAATGACAGCATTTAGTATTCTTAATGCCTTTAATTACTCCTTAAATTAATTATAAGATTAGTTTGCTAATTACTCGACTAATTACACGAATTTTTGGGTTTTCACCACAGATTCCTATTCACTATACCGAAAAGCATCTATGCTGAAAATATCAAGAAAATCCAGTTTTTGAAAAAATCAAGAAAAATCCAAATATTTGGTTAGATTTTCAACTTTTTCAGATTTTAATGAAATTCTGGATATAGATGTTATTTTAGATGCTGATTTCGTATTTTTAGTCAAATGACAGCATTTCGCACTATTAATGCCTTTAATTACTCCTAAGATTAATTATAAAATTAGTATGCTAATTACTCGACTAATGACACGAATTTTTGGGTTTTAACCATAGATTCGTATTCAGCATACCGAAAAGCATTTATGCTGAAATTCTCAAGAAAATCCATTTTTTGAAAAAATCAAGAAAAATCCTGACCAAATATTTTGCTCAGATTTTCAACTTCTTCAGATTTTAATGAAAATCTGGATATAGATGTTATTTTACATGTTTATTAAGGATTTCTAGTCAAATGACAGCATTTCGCACAATTAATGCCTTTGATTACTCCTAAAATTATAATAACATTATTATGCTAATTACTCGACTAATTACACTAATTTTTGGGTTTTAACCACAGATTCGTATTCAGCCTACCGAAACGCATCTATGCTTAAAATTTCAAGAAAATTCATTTTTTGAAAAAATCAAAAATATTTTGCTCAGATTTTCAGCTCCTTCAGATTTTAATGAAAATCTGGATATAGATGTTATTTTACAAGCTGATTAAGGATTTGTAGTCAAATGACAGCATTTCGCACTAGTAATGCCTTCAATTACTCCTAAAATTTATAATAAAATTAGTATGCTAATTACTCGACTAATTACACGAATTTTTGGGGTTTTAACCACAGATTCGTATTCACCATACCGAAAAGCATCTATGCTGAAATTCTCAAGAAAATCCATTTTTTGAAAAAATCAAGAAAAATCCAAATATTACCAAATATTTGGTCAGATTTTCAACTTCAGATTTTAATGAAAATCTGGATATAGATGTTATTTTACATGCTGATTAAGGATTTCTAGTCAAATGACAGCATTTGGCACTATTAATGCCTTTAATTACTCCTAAGATTAATTATAATGAAATTAGTATGCTAATAACTCGACTAATTACACGAAGTTTTGGTTTTTAACCACAGATTCGCATTCAGCATACCGAAAAGCATCTATGCTGAAAATTTCTAGAAAATCCGTTTTTTGAAAAAAAAAAAAAAAAAAAATCCCAGACATAGTATAGCCTTTGCAAATATTTTGCTCAGATTTTCAACTTCTTCAGATTTTAATGAAAATCTGGATATAGATATTATTTTAAATGCTGAATAAGGATTTCTAGTCAAATGACAGCATTTCGCATTATTAATGCCTTTAATTACTAAGATTAATTATAATAAAATTAGTATGCTAATTACTCGACTAATTTCACGAATTTTTGGGTTTTGACCCCAGATTTGTATTCAGCGTACCGAAACGTATCTATGCTTAAAATTTCAAGAAAATCCATTTTTTGAAGAAAAAAAAATCAAGAAAAATCCAAATATTCTGCTCAGATTTTCAACTTCCTCAGATTTTAATGAAAATCTGGATATAGATGTTATTTTAAATGCTGATTAAGGTTTCTAGTCAAATGACAGCATTTCGCACTATTAATGCCTTTAATTACTCCTAAAATTAATTATAATAAAATTAGTATGGTAATTACTTGACTAATTACACGAATTTTTAACCACAGATTCGTATTCTTCAGATTTTATTGATAATCTGGATATAGATATTATTTTGAATGCTGATTAAGGATTTCTAGTCAAATGACTGCATTTCGCACTATTAATGCCTTTAATTACTTCTAAGATTAATTATAATAAAATTTGTATGCTAATTACTCGACGAATTTCACGAATTTTTGGGTTTTGACCACATATTCGCATTTAGCATACGAAAACGCATCTATGCTGAAAATTTCAAGAAAATCCATTTTTTGAAAAAAATCAAGAAAAATCCAAGGCTTCATTTTACAAAATGCAGTCTTTTGACTCGATATCCTTAATCACCATGTAGAATACCACTTATACCCAGATTTTCATTAAAATCTGAAGAAGTTGAAAATCTGAGCAAAATATTATCCAAGGCTATATAGCCATGGGTTTTTCTTGATGTTTTTGAAAACATGGATTTTTCTGAAAATTTCAGCATAGATGCTTTTATGTCTGCTGAATAAGAATCTGTGGTCAAAACCTTAAAATTCGTGTAATTAGTTGAGTAATTAGCATATTATTATGATTATGATTAATCTTAAGTATGTAATTAAGCGCTTAATTTTTCGTAATGCAGTCTTTTGACTCGATGCACTCAATCACCATATAGAATACCACTTATACCCAGATTTTCATTAAAATCTGAAGTTGAAAATCTGAAGATATCATCAACGACACTTCATTATGTACGTTAAGGGCAGCTTTTGTTGACACAGAGCAGTGCGTGTCAGCTGGGGTTCCCCGGAACGCAGCGGTTACCCCCGAAACCATCCCTCAAGGGGTTCTGCGGAATTCTGTCATAACTTACAAATATGTGTGTCAGCTGGGGTACGTGATGAACAGATGGAGCTCTTCTTTAGCTCGTCTGATGGCTGCCATAAAGCTAATGTTGCTGCCATAAAGCTTTTGTTTTTAAACGTGTTGTTTTGAAGCGATTCCTCAACCGAGGCAAGGTAGAGGAACTTTGACGTAGACGAACGCTTACGTTATCATTAGTCCCTTGTTAGGACACACACACACACACACACACACACACACACATACAATTACCGATGTATGACGTCCCTTTGGCGTCATTGTCAGTTAAACGTCACTCCAGCGTCATTATCTTTTGGAGACCAGGTGGACGGAAAGTTTCCTTCGTTAGAGTAGTAGTGTTGTGTGTTGTGTGTGTGTGTGTGTGTGTGTGTAGGAAACTGTCATCGAGAAATAGTAAGGAGAGCTCGACTCTGACCGGCCGGCCGGCCTGCCAGCCACAAGATGATGGCAAAAGACTCGTGAATATTTGAGCAAGTGTCGTCGAGATAATGGAGATAGTCTCTGCCTCGGTGCCTGCAGGCGTCCTCCCTTCCCTCCCTCTTGTGTCTCCTCCCTCTCTCCCTCCCTCTTGTGTCTCCTCCCTCTCTCCCTCCCTCTTGTGTCTCCTCCCTCTCTCCCTTCCTCTTGTGTCTCCTCCCTCTCTCCCTCCCTCTTGTGTCTCCTCCCTCTCTCCCTCCCTCTTGTGTCTCCTCCCTCTCTCCCTCCCTCTTGTGTCTCCTCCCTCTCTCCCTCTCTCTTGTGTCTCCTCCCTCTCTCCCTCCCTCTTGTGTCTCCTCCCTCTCTCCCTCCCTCTTGTGTCTCCTCCCTCTCTCCCTCCCTCTTGTGTCTCCTCCCTCTCTCCCTCCCTCTTGTGTCTCCTCCCTCTCTCCCTCCCTCTTGTGTCTCCTCCCTCTCTCCCTCCCTCTTGTGTCTCCTCCCTCTCTCCCTCCCTCTTGTGTCTCCTCCCTCTCTCCCTCCCTCTTGTGTCTCCTCCCTCTCTCCCTCCCTCTTGTGTCTCCTCCCTCTCTCCCTCCCTCTTGTGTCTCCTCCCTCTCTCCCTCCCTCTTGTGTCTCCTCCCTCTCTCCCTCCCTCTTGTGTCTCCTCCCTCTCTCCCTCCCTCTTGTGTCTCCTCCCTCTCTCCCTCCCTCTTGTGTCTCCTCCCTCTCTCCCTCCCTCTTGTGTCTCCTCCCTCTCTCCCTCCCTCTTGTGTCTCCTCCCTCTCTCCCTCCCTCTTGTGTCTCCTCCCTCTCTCCCTCCCTCTTGTGTCTCCTCCCTCTCTCCCTCCCTCTTGTGTCTCCTCCCTCTCTCCCTCCCTCTTGTGTCTCCTCCCTCTCTCCCTCCCTCTTGTGTCTCCTCCCTCTCTCCCTCCCTCTTGTGTCTCCTCCCTCTCTCCCTCCCTCTTGTGTCTCCTCCCTCTCTCCCTCCCTCTTGTGTCTCCTCCCTCTCTCCCTCCCTCTTGTGTCTCCTCCCTCTCTCCCTCCCTCTTGTGTCTCCTCCCTCTCTCCCTCCCTCTTGTGTCTCCTCCCTCTCTCCCTCCCTCTTGTGTCTCCTCCCTCTCTCCCTCCCTCTTGTGTCTCCTCCCTCTCTCCCTCCCTCTTGTGTCTCCTCCCTCTCTCCCTCCCTCTTGTGTCTCCTCCCTCTCTCCCTCCCTCTTGTGTCTCCTCCCTCTCTCCCTCCCTCTTGTGTCTCCTCCCTCTCTCCCTCCCTCTTGTGTCTCCTCCCTCTCTCCCTCCCTCTTGTGTCTCCTCCCTCTCTCCCTCCCTCTTGTGTCTCCTCCCTCTCTCCCTCCCTCTTGTGTCTCCTCCCTCTCTCCCTCCCTCTTGTGTCTCCTCCCTCTCTCCCTCCCTCTTGTGTCTCCTCCCTCTCTCCCTCCCTCTTGTGTCTCCTCCCTCTCTCCCTCCCTCTTGTGTCTCCTCCCTCTCTCCCTCCCTCTTGTGTCTCCTCCCTCTCTCCCTCCCTCTTGTGTCTCCTCCCTCTCTCCCTCCCTCTTGTGTCTCCTCCCTCTCTCCCTCCCTCTTGTGTCTCCTCCCTCTCTCCCTCCCTCTTGTGTCTCCTCCCTCTCTCCCTCCCTCTTGTGTCTCCTCCCTCTCTCCCTCCCTCTTGTGTCTCCTCCCTCTCTCCCTCCCTCTTGTGTCTCCTCCCTCTCTCCCTCCCTCTTGTGTCTCCTCCCTCTCTCCCTCCCTCTTGTGTCTCCTCCCTCTCTCCCTCCCTCTTGTGTCTCCTCCCTCTCTCCCTCCCTCTTGTGTCTCCTCCCTCTCTCCCTCCCTCTTGTGTCTCCTCCCTCTCTCCCTCCCTCTTGTGTCTCCTCCCTCCTTCCCTTCCCATCACCCAACACGTCAGGGGATGACCGACCTTAACATGGCGTTCGTCGTCTTAGCCTGAGGGTGGATCCTCGCGTCTCGCCCCAGCGTGTCCCCAAGCACCTCAGGTCCCCAGCAGCACCGTGAGCGTCTCTCCTGCTGGGGAGGAGACCGACCGATGACGAGGGACGGGCGTCGGCCGCCACGGTAGAGAATGAAGACTCATTTACGAGGGGCTGGAGGGAGGGCCAGGGAGGGGGACTGACCAGAGGTGCACCACAGCTCCCTTCCGTCTTACTTGCGTGGACCAATCACACGCCAGGGACGAGAAGGACATCAGCCAATCATACGCCAGGGACGAGAAGGACATCAGCCAATCATACGCTAGGGACGAGGAGGACATGAGCCAGTCACACGCCAGGAACGAGATGGACATCCGCCCATCGCAAGTCAGGAAGGAGAAGTTCTTCTTCAGTCAGTCAGTCCGTCGTCACTAACAGACAGACTGGTGACTCCCCAGGCGGCGTGTGTCTCCGTCTTGTGGACGGGTCGTGACAGTCGGTGGTAATTGACGGCCGGACAGATAACGCCTGTGTTACCAGACATGAATATGTATCTGGCATAATGGGATGTGCGTACTCCCTTTTCCTCCTCCTCCTCCTCCTCCCATGCCCTTCTAATGCATTTACAGGAATTAGTTTTTGCTCTGTATGAGGCCTCAGTATATGTAAGTATAAATGTGAACATGTGAATATATGTATGTATGTGTGTATGTTGATATGCATCAACTGACTGTTATATTTCTTTTTTGTATCTTCCCTGATGATGAGATTATTACACGAAAGTGCACTTGGGAAATTATTGTGTTTCATTTTCCCCATGGACTCATAGGAATATATATATATATATATATATATATATATATATATATATATATATATATATATATATATATATATATATATATATGAGTGGATGCGTCGTTCTTCGTCTTTTCTTGGCGCCACCTCGCTGACGCGGGAAACGACCTAGATATATGTATGTATCACAACCTCCACAACCTCTCAGTCGTGTTTCGTGAACCGTGGAAGATGAAGAAGAAGAGGAGGAGGAGGAAAAGAGAGAGGAGGAGGAGGAAGAAGAAGAGAGAGGAGGAAGAAGAAGAAGAAGAGAGAGGAGGAGGAAGAAGAAGAGAGAGGAGGAAGAAGAAGAAGAAGAAGAAGAAGAAGAAGAAGAAGAAGAAGAAGAAGGGGAAGAGGAGGAAGAAGAAGAAGAGGAAGAAAAAGAGGAGGAGAAGAGAGAGGAGGGAGAAGAAGAAGAAGAAGAAGAGGAAGAAGGAGAAGAGAGAGGAAGAGGGAGAAGGAGAAGAAGAGGAAGAGGAAGAAGAAGAATGGAGCCTTTTCAGCCTTGCACAGCGGGTGTTCCCCATAAACCTTCCCGTTTTCTTCACTCGTGGCGACTCGTTTTCTCTGATTACCCGTTTTTTACCACATTTTCTCGATATTTCGATAAATTCCCTTGGGATTGGTACTGTGTGGATGACATTGTGTCTTTCATTATCTCTGTATCTTTCAGTTTCTTTGTTTCTCACTCGTGCAGCGTTCCGATCCACACATTTTTTCTCTTTGACCCCTCAGCATAGCGGTACGATCCTAGAGCACGACGGTACGATCCTTGAGCACGACGGTACGATCCTTGAGCACGACGGTACGATCCTAGAGCACGACGATACGATCCTTGAGCACGACGGTACGATCCTTGAGCACGACGGTACGATCGCACAACGCTTTGGGTACGATTGCCTGACCTCTGACCTAAATAGGTCATGGGCCAGGCAAGCATTTCCAAGAGTCGTACTGCCGTGACCAAGGGTCGTACCGTCGTGTCCAAGGGTCGTGCCCAAGGGTCGTACCGTCGTGTCCAAGGGTCGTGCTCAAGGGTCGTACCGTCGTGTCCAAGGGTCACACCGTCGTACCCAAGGGTCGTACCGTCGTGCCCAAAGGTCGTACCATGTGAACCACCTAAACTAACACTGACAGGAGGAAACTATGGCAGTCGGTGGGTCATCTGGCCCAGCCAAGGTCAACTCTGTCCTCATGGTTACATAGTTGCTCCACCAGACGCTACTCGCCCTCCTCCCCCAGATACTCAGCCTTACTCACCTCCCCAGATACTCATCCTTCTAAGGTTAACTTTATCCTTATGGCTACCTAGCTGCTCCACCAGACCTTACTCACCCTCCTCCCTCAGATTGAGTACTCAGCCTTACTCACCTTCCCCCAGATACTCATCCTCTCCTCAGCCTTACTCACCTTCCCCAGATACTCACCCTCTCCTTAATCTTACTCACCCTCTCCTCAGCCTTACTCACTTCCCCAGATACTCACCCTCTTCTCAGCCTTACTCACCTTCCCCAGATACTCACCCTCTCCTTAATCTTACTCACCCTCTCCTCAGCCTTACTCACTTCCCCAGATACTCACCCTCTCCTTAATCTTACTCACCCTCTTCTCAGCCTTACTCACCTTCCCCAGATACTCACCCTCTCCTTAGCCTTACTCACCCTCCTCCCCCAGATACTCATCCTCTTCTCAGCCTTACTCACCTTCCCCAGAGACTCACCCTCTCCTTAATCTTACTCACCCTCTCCTCGGCGTTACTCACTTCCCCAGATACTCATCCTCCCCTCAGCCTTACTCACCCTCCTCCCCTAGATACTCACCCTCTCCTCAGCCTTACTCACCCTCCTTCCCTTGATACTCATCCTCTCCTCAGCCTTACTCACCCTCCTTCCCTAGATGCTCACCCTCTCCTCAGCCTTACTCACCCTCCTTCCCCAGATACTCACGCTATCCTCAGCCTTACTCACGGTGGGGTGTTCAGTTGACAGATGAGGACGAGGCAGGTGGAGGAGGCCAGCCCAGGTCAGTGGGCCACCGTCGGCACCAGGTGCAGCGCCCCGCCCCAGCCAGGAGGGAGGTCAATTCGGCTCGGGTCAACAAGGTCACCAGGCCGCCCAGGAAGCCGGACAAGGAAGGTCAGGTAAGGTCACATGGGGGGGTCACTGAAACTCTCTTTTTTATGCAATGAAATCAATGATTATGATGAGAAAAAAAATAATAGATAATGACACGAGGAAACAACCTTGATTGGTAGTTGGCAAATGAGATGTGAAAAGAAAAGAAGAAAAAATCGTATTTTTCATATAAATGATTTTTTTAAAACTCCAACACTCACTCTCTCTCTCTCCCCCTCACTCACCACCAGTTCTTCTCTCTCTCTCCCTCACGACAGGAGTGTAGCTCCGGTCTCCACCAGCTACAAGGAAACTCCACCAGGCCGACCATGTCATGGTACGTACCCCACACCTATGTATATTGTATGGTACAAGTTATGGTAAAGCCAGAGCCGACCATGTTATCATGGTAACGTACCCCACACCTATATATATATTGTATGGTACAAGTTATGGTAAAGCTAGAGCCGACCATGTTATCATGGTAACGTACCCCACACCTATATATATTGTATGGTACAAGTTATGGTAAAGCCAGAGCCGACCATGTTATCATGGTAACGTACCCCGAACCTATATATATTGTATGGTACAAGTTATGGTAAAGCCAGAGCCGACCATGTTATCATGGTAACGTACCCCACACCTATATATATTGTATGGTACAAGTTATGGTAAAGCCAGAGCCGACCATGTTATCATGGTAACGTACCCCGAACCTATATATATTGTATGGTACAGTAGTTAAGGTAAACCCAAGCCGACCATGTTATCATGGTAACGTACCCCACACCTGTATATATTGTATGGTACAAGTTATGGTAACGCCAGAGCCGACCATGTTATCATGGTAACGTACCCCCGGTGCGTTGCTTGTCCGTCCACTGTGGTAATGGACACTCGCTTCCAGTGCTGAGGTAACGGTGGTGTGGTTGGTCATGGTGGCTCCACGACACCTTGAAAACTTCCAAGGGTCAAGGTTGGGTCCTGTTGCTCGTAGCCTTGACCCACCCCCACCACCCGACCCTCAACAGAGAACCGTCCGTATATAAACAGTCTTGATATATTTCGTCCTTAGAGAATTCGTGAAGGCTTAGGAATATGAGTGGCCGAATGTTAACGTAATTTATGTTAACAGTAACATTATCCTTCACTACATCTGCGTCTGTCATGCCTGCCGCAAAGCCAACCAGAATGGACGAAGAAAGAAAAATGTTGGTTTTATATAACACACGTAACGTAAGCTTGGACCAAACCAGCTGAGCTAAATGTTGAACGTATTGATAAATATCATGGCAGTGAAATGCGAAGTACAGAGGAAGGCGTGGGCATTACACGCCCTTCGCTTTCTACAGCATTGCGGTGCGTCATACGAGAAAATAATGCCAGGGGGAAATCTCTCTCTCTCTCTCTCTCTCTCTCTCTCTCTCTCTCTCTCTCTCTCTCTCTCTCTCTCTCTCTCTCTCTCTCTCTCTCTCAATATGCGGTCTGTGATTAGAGTCATCTGTTCCGGCGGGTGGAGGAGGAGGAGGAGGAGGTGGAGGGCTGGTTACCAGTGCGAGCTAGGCTGCATCGTCAGCGGCCGACCCCGCTCCTCCGCTCCCTCCCTC
Organism: Panulirus ornatus; assembly: GCF_036320965.1. Classification (NCBI taxonomy): domain Eukaryota; kingdom Metazoa; phylum Arthropoda; class Malacostraca; order Decapoda; family Palinuridae; genus Panulirus; species Panulirus ornatus. Next base: position 52,540,734 of record NC_092234.1, on the reverse strand, counting down.
ACTCCCTCCTTGCTTCCTTTACCCAGTGAATGCGAGAGGCGAATTTCCAGCCTAACCCCCCCTCAAGGCAGCATGCATGCGGGGCGGGCGAAAGGATGTGAGAGTTCTCTGCCTGGCCCACTGGGAGGAATGCTTGAATACAGCCTGAGAGAGAGAGAGAGAGAGAGAGAGAGAGAGAGAGAGAGAGAGAGAGAGAGAGAGAGAGAGAGAGAGGGAAAAGTCCAAGATTTTCTGATGGTATGTATGTACTGGGGGCGGTCAAGGATTTGGGTAGCCTAGCCCGTGAGGGTTTGATCGCCTTAATATAGGTTGGGGGTATTCTAATCAAAGGATGCAGTGGTCTTATTGAGGTAATATAGTTAATTGGGGTAACAGGATAACATAGTCCAGTGTATTAAAACCTAGTTGAGGATGAGGTAAAAAAGTTAAGGTAGGGAAACCTAGTCAAGGTGAAGTAAACTATTTATTTTAGGAAACCTAGTCATGGTGAAGTAAACTAGTTAAGGTAGGAAACCTAGTCGAGGTGAAGTAAACTAGTTAAGGTCGAGAACTTAGTCGAGATGAGTTAAACTAGTTAAGGTCGGAAACCTAGTAAAGATGAGGTAAACTAGTTACGATAGGAAACCTAGTCGAGGTGAGATAAACTAGTTAAAGTCGGAAACCTAGTAAAGATAAGATAAACTAGTTAAGTTAGGAAACCTAGTCGAGGTGAGATAAACTAGTTAAGATAGGAAACCTGGTAAAGATGAGGTAAACTGGTTAGGAAACCTAGTCGAGGTGGAGTAAACTAGTTAAGGTCGAAAACCTAGTCGAGATGAGGTAAACTAGTTAAGGTCGGAAACCTAGTAAATATGAGGTAAACTAGGTGAGTTAGGAAACCTAGTCAAGGTGAGTTAAACTAGTTAAGGTCGGAAACCTAGTAAAGATGAGGTAAACTAGTTAAGTTAGGAAAACTAGTCAAGGTGAAGTAAACTAGTTAAGGTCGGAAACCTAGTAAAGATGAGGTAAACTAGTTAAGGTAGGAAACCTAGTCAAGGTGAAGTAAACTAGTTAAGGTAGGAAACCTAGTCAAGGTGAAGTAAACTAGTTAAGGTCGAAAACCTAGTCGAGATGAGGTAAACTAGTTAAGGTAGGAAACCTAGTCAAGGTGAAGTAAACTAGTTAAGGTCGGAAACCTAGTAAAGATGAGGTAAACTAGTTAAGGTCGAAAACCTAGTCGAGATGAGGTAAACTAGTTAAGGTCGGAAACCTAGTAAAGATGAGGTAAACTAGTTAAGGTCGAAAACCTAGTCGAGATGAGGTAAACTAGTTAAGGTCGGAAACCTAGTAAAGATGAGGTAAACTAGTTAAGGTAGGAAACCTAGTCGAGGTGAGATAAACTAGTTAAGTTAGGAAACCTAGTCAAGGTGAAGTAAACTATTTATTTTAGGAAACCTAGTCGAGGTGAGATAAACTAGTTAAGTTAGGAAACCTAGTCGAGGTGAAGTAAACTAGTTAAGGTCGGAAACCTAGTAAAGATGAGGTAAACTAGTTAAGGTCGGAAACCTAGTAAAGATGAGGTAAACTAGTTAAGGTAGGAAACCTAGTCAAGGTGAAGTAAACTAGTTAAGGTAGGAAACCTAGTCAAGGTGAAGTAAACTAGTTAAGGTAGGAAACCTAGTCAAGGTGAAGTAAACTAGTTAAGGTCGAAAACCTAGTCGAGGTGAAGTAAACTAGTTAAGGTAGGAAACCTAGTCAAGGTGAAGTAAACTATTTATTTTAGGAAACCTAGTCGAGATGAGGTAAACTAGTTAAGGTAGGAAACCTAGTCAAGGTGAAGTAAACTAGTTAAGGTCGAAAACCTAGTCGAGATGAGGTAAACTAGTTAAGGTCGGAAACCTAGTAAAGATGAGGTAAACTAGTTAAGGTAGGAAACCTAGTCGAGGTGAAGTAAACTAGTTAAGGTCGGAAACCTAGTAAAGATGAGGTAAACTAGTTAAGGTAGGAAACCTAGTCAAGGTGAAGTAAACTAGTTAAGGTCGGAAACCTAGTAAAGATAAGATAAACTAGTTAAAGTCGGAAACCTAGTAAAGATGAGGTAAACTAGTTAAGGTCGGAAACCTAGTAAAGATGAGGTAAACTAGTTAAGGTAGGAAACCTAGTCAAGGTGAAGTAAACTAGTTAAGGTAGGAAACCTAGTCGAGGTGGAGTAAACTAGTTAAGGTAGGAAACCTAGTCGAGGTGAAGTAAACTAGTTAAGGTAGGAAACCTAGTCAAGGTGAAGTAAACTAGTTAAGGTCGAAAACCTAGTCGAGGTGAAGTAAACTAGTTAAGGTCGGAAACCTAGTAAAGATGAGGTAAACTAGTTAAGGTCGAAAACCTAGTCGAGATGAGGTAAACTAGTTAAGGTAGGAAACCTAGTCGAGGTGGAGTAAACTAGTTAAGGTAGGAAACCTAGTCAAGGTGAAGTAAACTATTTATTTTAGGAAACCTAGTCAAGGTGAAGTAAACTATTTATTTTAGGAAACCTAGTCGAGGTGAAGTAAACTAGTTAAGGTAGGAAACCTAGTCAAGGTGAAGTAAACTATTTATTTTAGGAAACCTAGTCGAGGTGAAGTAAACTAGTTAAGGTCGAAAACCTAGTCGAGATGAGGTAAACTAGTTAAGGTCGAAAACCTAGTCGAGGTGAAGTAAACTATTTATTTTAGGAAACCTAGTCGAGGTGGAGTAAACTAGTTAAGGTCGAAAACCTAGTCGAGGTGAAGTAAACTAGTTAAGGTCGGAAACCTAGTAAAGATGAGGTAAACTAGTTAAGGTAGGAAACCTAGTCGAGGTGAAGTAAACTATTTATTTTAGGAAACCTAGTCAAGGTGAAGTAAACTAGTTAAGGTCGGAAACCTAGTAAAGATGAGGTAAACTAGTTAAGGTAGGAAACCTAGTCAAGGTGAAGTAAACTAGTTAAGGTCGAAAACCTAGTCGAGGTGGAGTAAACTAGTTAAGGTAGGAAACCTAGTCGAGGTGGAGTAAACTAGTTAAGGTCGAAAACCTAGTCGAGATGAGGTAAACTAGTTAAGGTCGAAAACCTAGTCGAGATGAGGTAAACTAGTTAAGGTCGAAAACCTAGTCGAGGTGAAGTAAACTAGTTAAGGTCGGAAACCTAGTAAAGATGAGGTAAACTAGTTAAGGTCGGAAACCTAGTAAAGATGAGGTAAACTAGTTAAGGTCGAAAACCTAGTCGAGGTGGAGTAAACTAGTTAAGGTAGGAAACCTAGTCGAGGTGAAGTAAACTATTTATTTTAGGAAACCTAGTCGAGGTGGAGTAAACTAGTTAAGGTCGAAAACCTAGTCGAGATGAGGTAAACTAGTTAAGGTCGAAAACCTAGTCGAGATGAGGTAAACTAGTTAAGGTAGGAAACCTAGTCAAGGTGAAGTAAACTATTTATTTTAGGAAACCTAGTCGAGGTGAAGTAAACTATTTATTTTAGGAAACCTAGTCGAGGTGAAGTAAACTATTTATTTTAGGAAACCTAGTCGAGGTGAAGTAAACTATTTATTTTAGGAAACCTAGTCGAGGTGAAGTAAACTATTTATTTTAGGAAACCTAGTCGAGGTGAAGTAAACTAGTTAAGGTAGGAAACCTAGTCGAGGTGAAGTAAACTAGTTAAGGTCGGAAACCTAGTAAAGATGAGGTAAACTAGTTAAGGTCGGAAACCTAGTAAAGATGAGGTAAACTAGTTAAGGTAGGAAACCTAGTCAAGGTGAAGTAAACTATTTATTTTAGGAAACCTAGTCGAGGTGAAGTAAACTATTTATTTTAGGAAACCTAGTCGAGGTGAAGTAAACTATTTATTTTAGGAAACCTAGTCGAGGTGAAGTAAACTATTTATTTTAGGAAACCTAGTCAAGGTGAAGTAAACTAGTTAAGGTCGGAAACCTAGTAAAGATGAGGTAAACTAGTTAAGGTCGAAAACCTAGTCGAGATGAGGTAAACTAGTTAAGGTCGGAAACCTAGTAAAGATGAGGTAAACTAGTTAAGGTAGGAAACCTAGTCGAGGTGAAGTAAACTAGTTAAGGTAGGAAACCTAGTCGAGGTGAAGTAAACTATTTATTTTAGGAAACCTAGTCGAGGTGAAGTAAACTATTTATTTTAGGAAACCTAGTCGAGGTGGAGTAAACTAGTTAAGGTAGGAAACCTAGTCGAGGTGAAGTAAACTATTTATTTTAGGAAACCTAGTCGAGGTGAAGTAAACTAGTTAAGGTAGGAAACCTAGTCAAGGTGAAGTAAACTAGTTAAGGTCGGAAACCTAGTAAAGATGAGGTAAACTAGTTAAGGTAGGAAACCTAGTCGAGGTGAAGTAAACTAGTTAAGGTAGGAAACCTAGTCAAGGTGAAGTAAACTAGTTAAGGTAGGAAACCTAGTCGAGGTGAAGTAAACTAGTTAAGGTCGAGAACTTAGTCGAGATGAGGTAAACTAGTTAAGGTCGGAAACCTAGTAAAGATAAGATAAACTAGTTAAGTTAGGAAACCTAGTCAAGGTGAAGTAAACTATTTATTTTAGGAAACCTAGTCGAGGTGGAGTAAACTAGTTAAGGTCGAAAACCTAGTCGAGATGAGGTAAACTAGTTAAGGTCGAAAACCTAGTCGAGGTGAAGTAAACTATTTATTTTAGGAAACCTAGTCGAGGTGAAGTAAACTAGTTAAGGTAGGAAACCTAGTCAAGGTGAAGTAAACTAGTTAAGGTCGGAAACCTAGTAAAGATAAGATAAACTAGTTAAGTTAGGAAACCTAGTCGAGGTGAAGTAAACTAGTTAAGGTCGGAAACCTAGTAAAGATGAGGTAAACTAGTTAAGGTAGGAAACCTAGTCGAGGTGGAGTAAACTAGTTAAGGTCGAAAACCTAGTCGAGATGAGGTAAACTAGTTAAGGTAGGAAACCTAGTCAAGGTGAAGTAAACTAGTTAAGGTCGGAAACCTAGTAAAGATGAGGTAAACTAGTTAAGGTAGGAAACCTAGTCAAGGTGAAGTAAACTAGTTAAGGTAGGAAACCTAGTCGAGGTGAAGTAAACTAGTTAAGGTAGGAAACCTAGTCGAGGTGGAGTAAACTAGTTAAGGTAGGAAACCTAGTCAAGGTGAAGTAAACTAGTTAAGGTCGGAAACCTAGTAAAGATGAGGTAAACTAGTTAAGGTAGGAAACCTAGTCGAGGTGGAGTAAACTAGTTAAGGTAGGAAACCTAGTCGAGGTGGAGTAAACTAGTTAAGGTAGGAAACCTAGTCGAGGTGGAGTAAACTAGTTAAGGTCGAAAACCTAGTCGAGATGAGGTAAACTAGTTAAGGTAGGAAACCTAGTCGAGGTGGAGTAAACTAGTTAAGGTCGGAAACCTAGTAAAGATGAGGTAAACTAGTTAAGGTAGGAAACCTAGTCGAGGTGAAGTAAACTAGTTAAGGTAGGAAACCTAGTCGAGGTGAAGTAAACTAGTTAAGGTAGGAAACCTAGTCAAGGTGAAGTAAACTAGTTAAGGTCGAAAACCTAGTCGAGGTGAGATAAACTAGTTAAGTTAGGAAACCTAGTCGAGGTGGAGTAAACTAGTTAAGGTAGGAAACCTAGTCAAGGTGAAGTAAACTAGTTAAGGTCGAAAACCTAGTCGAGGTGAAGTAAACTATTTATTTTAGGAAACCTAGTCGAGGTGAAGTAAACTATTTATTTTAGGAAACCTAGTCAAGGTGAAGTAAACTAGTTAAGGTAGGAAACCTAGTCGAGGTGGAGTAAACTAGTTAAGGTAGGAAACCTAGTCAAGGTGAAGTAAACTATTTATTTTAGGAAACCTAGTCGAGGTGAAGTAAACTAGTTAAGGTAGGAAACCTAGTCGAGGTGAAGTAAACTATTTATTTTAGGAAACCTAGTCGAGGTGGAGTAAACTAGTTAAGGTAGGAAACCTAGTCAAGGTGAAGTAAACTAGTTAAGGTCGGAAACCTAGTAAAGATGAGGTAAACTAGTTAAGGTCGGAAACCTAGTAAAGATAAGATAAACTAGTTAAAGTCGGAAACCTAGTAAAGATAAGATAAACTAGTTAAGTTAGGAAACCTAGTCAAGGTGAAGTAAACTATTTATTTTAGGAAACCTAGTCGAGGTGAAGTAAACTAGTTAAGGTCGAAAACCTAGTCGAGATGAGGTAAACTAGTTAAGGTAGGAAACCTAGTCGAGGTGAAGTAAACTAGTTAAGGTCGGAAACCTAGTAAAGATAAGATAAACTAGTTAAGTTAGGAAACCTAGTCGAGGTGAAGTAAACTAGTTAAGGTAGGAAACCTAGTCAAGGTGAAGTAAACTAGTTAAGGTAGGAAACCTAGTCAAGGTGAAGTAAACTAGTTACAGGGACGTCAACATCGACCAGAGCCAGAGCAGAGGAGGCAGTATGGCTACCACAGCCATGGCGTCTACAGCCAACACCACGACGCCGCCACCGCTGCCGCCGCCTTCCAGCTCGACACGTTCGACTACACCCGGGAAGACATGGCTGACAGGATCCTAGAGACTATGCAAGGTCTTCGCTTCCGCGGAGTGTCTGTGAGTATCTTTACTACTCTGTCAGAGTGTCGTGTAAAAACCCCTTTTCTTCTTCGGGGTGTCACCTCACATCAAACCTGCCATGTTTGGCTTGGTAATGGAATGCATTGCTTTGGCGAGGGAGCTCTCTCTCTCTCTCTCTCTCTCTCTCTCTCTCTCTCTCTCTCTCTCTCTCTCTCTCTCTCTCTCTCTCTCTCCACAGCGGGGGATGATGATGGTGTCAGCAGAGGTAATGTGAAACTTCAGTAACAATGTGATGAAGTTGTTCTGCTAGTGAGGAATTTTCGAAGGGATCCGAGTATTATTGTTCTATTTTAAAGTTGTTCGTGTTAGTATTGTTCTATTTTAAAGTTGTTCGTGTTAGTATTGTTCTATTTTAAAGTTGTTCGTGTTAGTATTGTTCTATTTTAAAGTTGTTCGTGTTAGTATTGTTCTATTTTAAAGTTGTTCGTGTTAGTATTGTTCTATTTTAAAGTTGTTCGTGTTAGCGTTATTCTATTTTAAAGTTGTTCGTGTTAGTATTGTTTTATTTTAAAATTGTTCGTGTTATTGTTCTATTTTACAGTTGTTCGTGTTAGTATTGTTCTATTCTAAAGTTGTTCGCGTTAGTATTGTTCTATTTTAAAGTTGTTCGTGTTGAAGATCTTCAAGGTTAATGCACAGTTTTGTGAACCAGGTTGTACGGTCAGGAAAATGACAGACCGGCAACTGGTCGAGGATCGTAATCAACCAAGAAATGAAATACACAGTGAACGTGAACCATGTTCAGTGTTGCCTATTTGTCTTTGCTGTCTGTCTGTCACTTTCACGAGCTATATGTGGCGTAAAAAAAAAAAAACATCTAATTTCTTGGTCCCATTTTTATTGTCTGTAGTTTGCTGGTTTGTCTTTAACACCTCCATCCCTCAACTTCCTCCTTCCTTTTTTTTTTGGTGTGTGTTTGTGTGCGTTTAGAGTGCTTGCACGTAAGTTAAGCAAGCACTTCGTAAAAATATTAAGATGGAGAATGTGACGACCAATTAGGGGTGATCTGTTTATGGTAACAGGATGTGAAAGCATCATCCATGGACAGCCTAGGAAGGATTACAGCAGCAGCTAAGACGTAGTAAAAGTTTAAGCTGATTTAACTGAGTAAGATACTGGTAAATGAATGTCCTAGACAAGCAAGTTAAATTCCTTGTTCCAGTATCGTAAGTTTGTACCGTGAACACTGGATCTGTTTCATCATATGCTGTCATGATGTATGCTGTCGGAGATTCAGCCAGTTCTGCTGGACATTGGAAGGATGGCCAATATGTGTGTGTGTGTGTGTGTGTGTGTGTGTGTGTGTGTGGTGGGGGGACTGGAAATGGTTTGGGGAGTGAGGTGTTTTGGATGCATGGGAGTGGACATGGCAACAAATGGAACCATGGAAGTGGAAGTGAGTCATGGGATGAGTGAGGCGGGCGAAGGTTCTGGGAGCGCTGAAGAATGTGTGTAGAAAGAAAGATCGTTTTCTGAGAGAGCGAAAACGGGTGTTTGTATGGATGTGAGGCGTGTGTGCTCCAGCTAGGTTGGCAGGCGTAACTGGTTTTTCCCACTTCATTTATGCATTACGTTACTCTTGTTTTTTTACAAGTGGACACTGTCATTAGAATACGATGTAGGGGCCTGTTTACCGAAAGCATATATGTCATCTCTGTAGTTTTATTATAAGATTTAGAGCACATTTTAAAGACCAGAAATAATTCGAGTTTTTTTTTTTAACTGTGTTTCTGGACTCCCCCTTTTGCGAGGCTGTCATATATATATATATATATATATATATATATATATATATATATATATATATATATATATATATATATATATATATATGAAAATTAGATATTTTTGGTAACTCATTTATGTGATCAGTGTTTCACGTGTTGAAAGAAACGTAGAAGCGTTTTAAAAGTCCTTTGAGCCATGTGATAATAAGACGGGTCTGATTAAACGCATCTCTCGGTAAAATAGCTCTTAAGATATACTTTAACTAAAGTCTCAGTTAGTAAGACCAGAAAAACTAAATGATATCAAGTAAGAAATAAAAAAAAGAAAGTCATTAAGCTTGATAACGCAGGGTTCTATTCCATAAATAAATCCAGAATAACCAAATGAATTTATCAAGTAAGGAAAAAAAAATATAAAAGTTAAGGTTGATAGCATACAGTCCCAGCTAATGAATTTAGCCAGAATAAATCAAAATGAATTTATTGAGTGACAAAGCTCTTAATTCTGATAACCTAGAGTTTCAGTTACTAATTAAACCAGAATAATTAAATGAATTTGTGGCGTGAATGAGCGTTTTTAAACGTGATAGCAGCCTAGTGTGGTGTGGCGCTATGGTAATGCCTCACTAAGCCTTGAATGATTGCACACACACACGCGCGGGAGGCCGCCACTTTTGGGGTAATTGTTTTGAGAGTCTGGAGGGTCGTTGGACATGGTTTGTAGTGGTGTCAAAATGGGGTGGGGTTGTTAAAGGGCCGGTAATTGCTTGCTGGCGGCAGTTGGATGTCAAGTGTTGTACACGCCAGCGTTGGAGGGTGCTGACAGTTCTGTGTGTGTGTAGCTTAATGTTTTGTGAAATGATACCTAACTGAAAGAAGAAAATTGAGGGTTTTTTTTTTTTTAAGTTTTTCCTTTTTTTTCCTCGGGTAGGTTTATTTGGTCACTGATATGGTTTATTCTTTGAGTCAGTGATAGAATCATTCCTTTGAAAGACACAGAAGGTGGCGTTAGGTAACAGACAGACGCAGCCTAACTGTCACTTCCATCGCACCGAAAACGGGACCCTACCGTCAGCGGCCCACACACACACCACCACCACCACCAACTATTCTCTTGTCTATCTTGACCGCTTTTTCTTTTTTATGCCTTTGCTTCAATGGCTGAGAGCACGTTGACCTTACTGGATTCATCTTTGTCATAAAAAATAAAGCTGCCAGTCTATAAATCATTTAATCAGTTATTTTAATCAGATCGTATCAGTTGTGATTGCCGTAATGTACATCATATATTTTCTATTGTACATCCATTCAGCCAGCAGTACTCTACAGAGAGAGTCTTGGGTATTTTGATGCCTGGTTAATAATCCATGATCCTCAGTGCACCAGATAGGCATAATGAATATGAACTAGAACAGTTGGAGGCAGATGCGGGTGGCATGATTACTGCAGCGTGGGCCACGCCACGCCACGCCACGCCCCGCCCACGCCAGTGTAATGGGAGCCTAATTTCTTGTGTTCTTGTGCCCATGATCACATCTGAGTAGGAAGGCAACTGCTTCGCAGTGTTCGTGAAAATAGGACGGTGAAGAATGTGGCTCCGGTATTTAAGGACGTGAGGGTGGTAATTGAGCTGGAGGGGGGGGGGGGGTGGTGGGGGGAAGGAATTGGTAGTTAGTAATAATGTTCCTAGCATCGTTATGTTGCCGTTGGTACCATGTGGGGGGGGGGGGCAGTGGTACCTCAGGGGAGGGGGGGGAGGGAGTAGGACGCCAGGTGGCAGCCATCATGAGTCTCTCTCTCTCTCTCTCTCTCTCTCTCTCTCTCTCTCTCTCTCTCTCTCTCTCTCTCTCTCTCTCTCTCAGTTGGGTAAGGGGGGGTTAGGCGACCGACTAGGGAGGTACTACCCAACTGGGTATCGGGAGGGCTTAATTAACGAAGGCTGCAGGAGTCAGCCAGCACTTCAGTGGCTTTCAAGTTCCATTGTGTTGTACCCCAGGTTGTTGTCTTTTCTTTCTGTCTCGTCCACACTTGGGCTGCTGGCTCTCAGTCCACACGTATAGAGAGTCTCTTCGCTCACGACACAACTCACGCGACTCGTTATTCATAACTAGATTTTCTTGCTGTTAGCGATACGCGCTAGCCTGGTCACGTTGCCAAATATCATATGTAATTGCATTTCTTCACTCTCGCTATCTATGTCTGTCTATCTTTCTATATATCTATCTATTCATCTGTCTATCTATCTATCTATCTATCTATCTATCTATCTATCTATCTATCTATATATATATATATATATATATATATATATATATATATATATATATATATATATATATATATATGCAGACATACCTTTAGGAAAAGGAAAGAATCCTGAGCGCTTTCCTGTATTACCACATATAAGGACTACTTACAGCTGTGTAACTAGTCCTCTGAAGATGTGGTAATAATTGTCATGTTTCCTTTTCCTAGCATTGTGTCTTCATTTATGAAGTCATGTATGGATTGTAATGTCCTCTGGTTGCCCAGTCCTTGCACCTTCAGAGGAACGGCTCACTGCTGACACCATCAAACTGGTTGATTAACTTCGAGGTTATGTAAGGTTCCCCCCACCCACTTTTCTTTCTTTCGTGGTAGACAAATTTAAAGCCTCTGACCGTATACAGTAACTCATTTCTCATTATTCCGGTTACTATCTTTGTTGACCTTCTCTGGACCTATTAGCTTCTTGTGCTCCGTTAAGAGCATATACTCGCTCTGGCCAGATGTAGGATGTGATGAGCTCGCTGGGTGTTTCCTCATCCATATATACACCCGAACGCTGTTCTAGTGTTTGCCAGGGACGATGTCTACTTCCAGGCCCTTTTCTCACACACACACACAGATTCCTGCAGGTTATTTCCTTTATGGTGTTCATATTGGGGCGTTCTGCCACCGTGTTACACCCTCATCACTGTACATTGCCTTACGTTGAATGTCATCCGATATGCATTAGACCAACATATATAGAGAAGGTTGTCTATGTCTCCCTGTCGATAAAATCCTCCATTCTCTTTATATCTTTCATTACCTTGGCATCATCCGCAAACATGCTCACGTAGGACTCCAGAACATTCCATTAAGCTACCCACACAGATCAGGAAGTGTATCGGTGTCAGTAAATCGACACGCCACTGGTCGACAGCGAAGCTAATTTCGAGGAAGCGACCCTGGCATGAGCGTGTGTATGCATGTATAAACACTAATGGATGTGTTTTATTTACACAGTTCCCAGGCTTGATCTCTTTTTTATCCCACTGCGCATCCACTGTAGCTGTGTGTTTTCCATCCCCCTGAACTACATTTACTGATCTAGTATCATTTATTTACGCAGACCAGAAAATATTTGCTCTTTTTTTTTACCCCCATATTTTTCCATTACGTAAACTGACACCGTTTTCTTTCCCCTCTCAGGGTCCCATATCCTTCGACTGCCCAGACCGGGTAGGGGTAACTGCTTTCTACCAGATACAAGGTAAGTGGCCTCTCCTCAAGCGGGCATCACTGTCTCTCTCCATTTACCGGGTAAGGCACTTCAAGATAATCTTATACGGTAAGATACTGCATATTTCTACAGAAATACTGGTTACTTCGTGTATACAGAGAGAGGGAGCCATTTTCTACGATTGTCTTAGTATATTAATTGTGTTTATGGTTAACTGTGATATTTTTTTTTGTAAGTGATTCCGTAAGATTGTAGATGATGTATTTACGTTTGGTAAATATGTGAGAGGAGTTTAAAATGCTTGGTACCATAACAGTCATCGTTAGACCATCTGAAGTAGTTTAGGATAGTTAAATATCTGAGACCTCTCAGTTGTTAGAAGGGGTAATTACTTAGGAACTGTTAACATGTTGACCTCCAATTACTAAGGACATCCTAATTACTTGGGACCTCTAATTACTTAGGACGTCTAATTACCTGGAACCTCTAATGAGTACATTTACTGAATGAACTCACAATCCTGATACCGTAATATTCACACAAGTCAAGTGGTCTAGGACAGAGATACTGAAAAACAGCCTTTATGAATATGAAGTCTTCATAAAGTGTCACAAGGTAATTATATTTGTGTGTGTGTGTGTGTGAGTGTGTGTGTAAGTGTGTGTGTGTGTGTGTGTGTGTATGTGTGTGTGTGTGTGCACTGGATTTTCTCTGTCGTTCGTTTCTCGTTTTGTTTCACCTCATTTCAGTCATCACCGTTTCAATGATACTGGATTATTTTTTTCTTTTTTTTCCTGTGGATGATTTTCCTCTTTTCTCTCTCCCACTATAGTAGCCAGTCTCCCAGAACCTATATATATATATATATTTTTTTTTTTCAAGCCAGACAGACACTTTTGTATCCCCGGCTCATAAAAATCCTTTGTGTTCATATACACGTACTGTATCTATTCACCGTGTAAGCCATTGATGCATAAGTAAAACTGATATAAGAAAAAATGTAAAAAATAAAAAGAAATGGAAATATTACGTAAATTACCCGCGGAATAGTTGGGCAGCTGGTTGAAAGCATAATTAAATGCTGTGAGAACTGGTTAGTAAACTCATTAGCGTGGCCATATTGTGTGGTGATGACAGAGGCGAATGTCAAGTGTGAATACCCACATATAAAGTTCGTCTTTACAGAGGTTTCCTGTAGCTTGTCATTGTGTTGTATTTTATTGTATAATTCGTCCGCCATTGTATTATCGCGTGCCCCGCCCCACCAGGAAGGAAAGGTAAGTTTAGATGTGAATTAAATTTTTTTTTTTGTGTGTGTGTGTGTGTCTTCTCCGTAAATACGACGTAGCCTAGGGAATGTTATGTTTCCTTATACGTTTTTATGTTTCGTTATACTTTCCTTCACATTTTCGTTATACGTTCGGTAGGGTGTTCCGTTCTACGTTCCTACAGGAGTTTCATGTTTTACCGTACGTTCGACTTTAGGTTAAAAGCCACCATATCTACTTGAAGTCTAGCTGTGAAGAAAGACGGGTTTTCCCTGTGTTGTCACATCTGTCCATCTGATTTTGACAGTAAAATACATTTTAATGGAATGTTTTCTGTTTTTTAATCGAGAACGGAGAATAAATTGACCACATGGCAGGTCCATGAATGAATTGCTCAGAGACAACAGTCACACTGACAAATTAATGGAATTTTTAAAGCAAATTAATTTTTATAAATTTTAACGATTTCTATTCAGTTGTATATTATGTATGTTTATGTTTGTATATATGTGAGTATGTTTGTGTATATGCATATATATATATATATATATATATATATATATATATATATATATATATATATATATATATATATATATATTATACTATTCGCCATTTCCCGCATTAGCGAAGTAGCGTTGAGAACAGAGGACTGGGGCTTTGAGGGAACATCCTCACCTGGGCCCCTTCTCTGTTCCCTCTTTTGGAAAATTAAAAAAAAAAAAAAATGTGAGAGGGGAGGATTTCCAGCCCCCCGCTCCCTCCCCTTTTAGTCGCCTTCTACGACACGCAGGGAATATGTGGGAAGTATTCTTTCTCCCCTATCCCCAGGGATATATATATATATATTATATAATGACTTTGTAAGATAGAATATTATAATCTGTATTAAGAATGCTGAATAGCCTTAGATGCTCCAGTGCTTGGTTTTATAAGCTTAGGTTTTATAACCCAGTCCAATCCACGACTGATTAAAGTCAGTATACGTTCCTGCGTTTTCTTGTCTCATTCCACGTTCCCTCAGCTGATTCATGTCTCAGTCCACGTTCCCTCAGCTGATTCATGTCTCATTCCACGTTCCCTCAGCTGATTCATGTCTCATTCCACGTTCCCTCAGCTGATTCATGTCTCATTCCACGTTCCCTCAGCTGATTCATGTCTCATTCCACGTTCCCTCAGCTGATTCATGTCTCATTCCACGTTCCCTCAGCTGATTCATGTCTTATTCCACGTTCCCTTAGCTGATTCATGTCTCATTCCACGTTCCCTCAGCTGATTCATTTCTCATTCCACGTTCCCTCAGCTGATTCATGTCTCATTCCACGTTCCCTCAGCTGATTCATGTCTCATTCCACGTTCCCTCAGCTGATTCATGTCTCATTCCACGTTCCCTTAGCTGATTCATGTCTCATTCCACGTTCCCTCAGCTGATTCATGTCTCATTCCACGTTCCCTCAGCTGATTCATGTCTCATTCCACGTTCCCTCAGCTGATTCATGTCTCATTCCACGTTCCCTCAGCTGATTCATGTCTCATTCCACGTTCCCTCAGCTGATTCATGTCTCATTCCACGTTCCCTCAGCTGATTCATGTCTCATTCCACGTTCCCTCGGCTGATTCATGTCTCATTCCACGTTCCCTCATCTGATTCATGTCTCATTCCACGTTCCCTCAGCTGATTCATGTCTCATTCCACGTTCCCTCGGCTGATTCATGTCTCATTCCACGTTCCCTTAGCTGATTCATGTCTCATTCCACGTTCCCTTAGCTGATTCATGTCTCATTCCACGTTCCCTCAGCTGATTCATGTCTCATTCCACGTTCCCTCAGCTGATTCATGTCTCATTCCACGTTCCCTCAGCTGATTTATGTCTCATTCCACGTTCCCTCAGCTGATTCATGTCTCATTCAACGTTCCCTCAGCTGATTTATGTCTCATTCCACGTTCCCTCAGCTGATTCATGTCTCATTCCACGTTCCCTCAGCTGATTCATGTCTCATTCCACGTTCCCTCAGCTGATTCATGTCTCATTCCACGTTCCCTCAGCTGATTCATGTCTCATTCCACGTTCCCTCGGCTGATTCATGTCTCATTCCACGTTCCCTTAGCTGATTCATGTCTCATTCCACGTTCCCTCAGCTGATTCATGTCTCATTCCACGTTCCCTCAGCTGATTCATGTCTCATTCCACGTTCCCTCGGCTGATTCATGTCTCATTCCACGTTCCCTTAGCTGATTCATGTCTCATTCCACGTTCCCTTAGCTGATTCATGTCTCATTCCACGTTCCCTCAGCTGATTCATGTCTCATTCCACGTTCCCTCAGCTGATTCATGTCTCATTCCACGTTCCCTCAGCTGATTCATGTCTCATTCCACGTTCCCTCGGCTGATTCATGTCTCATTCCACGTTCCCTCAGCTGATTCATGTCTCATTCCACGTTCCCTCAGCTGATTCATGTCTCATTCCACGTTCCCTTAGCTGATTCATGTCTCATTCCACGTTCCCTCAGCTGATTCATGTCTCATTCCACGTTCCCTCAGCTGATTCATGTCTCATTCCACGTTCCCTCAGCTGATTCATGTCTCATTCCACGTTCCCTCAGCTGATTCATGTCTCATTCCACGTTCCCTTAGCTGATTCATGTCTCATTCCACGTTCCCTCAGCTGATTCATGTCTCATTCCACGTTCCCTCAGCTGATTCATGTCTCATTCCACGTTCCCTCAGCTGATTCATGTCTCATTCCACGTTCCCTCAGCTGATTCATGTCTCATTCCACGTTCCCTCGGCTGATTCATGTCTCATTCCACGTTCCCTTAGCTGATTCATGTCTCATTCCACGTTCCCTCAGCTGATTCATGTCTCATTCCACGTTCCCTCAGCTGATTCATGTCTCATTCCACGTTCCCTCGGCTGATTCATGTCTCATTCCACGTTCCCTTAGCTGATTCATGTCTCATTCCACGTTCCCTTAGCTGATTCATGTCTCATCTCCCCATTCATTTCTCTCTTTTGAATCTGTTCGTTATTCACGACAGCTGAGCTTGATAACGATTCACGATATATTTCACTATGCAATGTATAATAATAATGATAATAGTAATAATGATAATAATAATCACTTGTAATGATAATAACAATAATCATAATAATAATGATGTCCTCTGTTCTTGACGCTACTACGCTGATGCGGGCAATGGCGAATATAATAAAAATAGTAATGATAATGATTATAGTAATTAGTCGTCTCGTGAGATTAAATTTCCAGAACAATTTAAAATTTTAGGAAGGGATAAAAATAGACTGGGGGGGAAAAAAAACTGTGTTATGATGAAGACAATATTTGAAGGGGTGACTCCATTAATTGGTCGCCTTGGGGGGGTCGTCGTCTAAGAAGGGATCGGGATGGGTGGAGGAGGATGACATCCCATTTATAGGCCAGGTAAGTTTCTGACCTCATTCTGGTAAAAGTATTATATTTTCTGACCGGAGCAGAGGAGGAGGAGGAAGGAGAAGGAGGAGGAGGGGGAAAAAAAACACAAGAATGGATCCCGTTTGTTGTGCGGCGGTGGCGGATCTTTGCACTCGACGCCGCGACGCGTCCTGTGTGGGGGGGCTTCTCCTCTCATTGTTCGAACAGAAAACGGGAATTGTTTGATGCGCGCAGCTGCCGATGCTCGCCAGACGAACGGATACGGACTCTCTCTCTCTCTCTCTCTCTCTCTCTCTCTCTCTCTCTCTCTCTCTCTCTCTCTCTCTCTCTCTCTCATTTCTCTTTACGTGCTCGCCAATGATAGCTTTTGTAACAGTACAGTGATGATACTCCCTGATGGCTGGTTGGTTGGTTAAATGGGGCTTTTCGAGCCTAATTGACTGACAGCCCGGGTCATTAAGGCCGTCTGACAGCCTCGAGTGATGATAACTGTTAAGACTAAAAGTTAAATTGAATATAAGACCTTACGCTCACCCACCCCAGCCACAGATGTGGCCAATCATGACACTGCATAAGACAGCAGTAAGCCAATCGTAGCACAGTAGTCCTGATAGAGTAGCCAATCACAGCTCAGTTTGCCTGATAGAAGTAGCCAGTCACAGCCCAATAAGAGACACAAGAGTAGCCAATTACAGCACAGTAGACCTGAAAACACTAGCCAATCACAGCATGATAGGCCGCACGACAGGAGCCACTCACAGTACATATATATATATATATATATATATATATATATATATATATATATATATATATATATATATATATATATGTATATATGTTTTGGACAATCACATGTTTACCAAATGGCGTCCTAGCTTCGTCTCTTCGATGTATATCAACTGACTGTTGTATTTCTCTCTTGTGTCTCCCCTGATGATGTGATTATTACACGAAAGTGCACTTGGGAACATTTCGAGTTTCATTTTCCCCGTGGACTCATGGTTGTTTAATTTGTTTATGGATGGGGTTGTTAGGGAGGTAAATGCAAGAGTCCTGGAAAGAGGGGCAAGTATGAAGTCTGTTGGGGATGAGAGAGCTTGCTTTGGGAAGTGAGTCAGTTGTTGTTCGCTGATGATACAGCGCTGGTGGCTGATTCATGTGAGAAACTGCAGAAGCTGGTGACTGAGTTTGGTAAAGTGTGTGGAAGAAGAAAGTTAAGAGTAAATGTGAATAAGAGCAAGGTTATTAGGTACAGTAGGGTTGAGGGTCAAGTCAATTGGGAGGTGAGTTTGAATGGAGAAAAACTGGAGGAAGTGAAGTGTTTTAGATATCTGGGAGTGGATCTGTCAGCGGATGGAACCATGGAAGCGGAAGTGGATCATAGGGTGGGGGAGGGGGCGAAAATTTTGGGAGCCTTGAAAAATGTGTGGAAGTCGAGAACATTATCTCGGAAAGCAAAAATGGGTATGTTTGAAGGAATAGTGGTTCCAACAATGTTGTATGGTTGCGAGGCGTGGGCTATGGATAGAGTTGTGCGCAGGAGGATGGATGTGCTGGAAATGAGATGTTTGAGGACAATGTGTGGTGTGAGGTGGTTTGATCGAGTAAGTAACGTAAGGGTAAGAGAGATGTGTGGAAATAAAAAGAGCGTGGTTGAGAGAGCAGAAGAGGGTGTTTTGAAATGGTTTGGGCACATGGAGAGAATGAGTGAGGAAAGATTGACCAAGAGGATATATGTGTCGGAGGTGGAGGGAACGAGGAGAAGAGGGAGACCAAATTGGAGGTGGAAAGATGGAGTGAAAAAGATTTTGTGTGATCGGGGCCTGAACATGCAGGAGGGTGAAAGGAGGGCAAGGAATAGAGTGAATTGGAGCGATGTGGTATACAGGGGTTGACGTGCTGTCAGTGGATTGAATCAAGGCATGTGAAGCGTCTGGGGTAAACCATGGAAAGCTGTGTAGGTATGTATATTTGCGTGTGTGGACGTGTGTATGTACGTGTGTATGGGGGTTGGGCCATTTCTTTCGTCTGTTTCCTCGCGCTACCTCGCAAACGCGGGAGACAGCGACAAAGTATAAAAAAAAAAAAAAAAAATATATATATATATATATATATATATATATATATATATATATATATATATATATATATATATATATATATATATATATATATATATAACAGTATTTGACCAAGGTTCTTCTCAACCCTTCTCTCTCTAACTCAAAGGTATTCGACGTGACAGTGGCTGCTCTCATTACATTCTCTATTGTAACGTTCGAGTGGCAATAAGTAGTCTTTGGGGAGCCCGTAATAACGTCTGTTCCCTTTATATGAGTCGTGTTCCATCCACGTCGATCGATGATATATATATATATTTATGTGAACAAAGGGACGCTGCAGTGGCCTAGACATTTTCCATTTTTTTTTTTTCGCCTCCCCCAGCTGACATTAGAAGATGGGAGAGGAAGAAAACGGACGTTGATGTCGTTGACTGCGTTGTTTAGGTTTTCTGTTGTATTGTGTAACTCTTTTTTTCCCTCGGTAATGCAAACGCTGAGGTTTCGTAGGCACACACACAGGCACACACACACACACACACACACACACACACGAGTGTGGTCTGTAAGGTATTGGAAAAGATAATCGGAAAGAAAATGGGTGACTTCCTACAGAGGAAGAATGACCTTAGAAACGGTATATTTCCAGGTGAAGGGCGTCATTTGTAACAAAATTCTTAGATTTCCACGAGAGAGTGAGCTCCATTGTGGACAAAACAGAAGGCTGGGTGGAGTATTTGTATCTGGACCACCAGAAAGCATTTGACACTGTGCCCCATATGAGGCTGGTAAAGAAGATGGATCTTCAGGTAGGAATAATAGGGGAGGCTATGTAGATTGTTGGAAGCATACTGGGGGCAGCCTTCTCGAAATTAGTCACCATGGCGTACTATCAGGTTCTCATCTGGAACCTCTGCCCTTCTCCATGTACACACGACTATCCAGAAGGAATCGAATCCTACTCGAACATGTTTGCTGATGATGCCGAGATAATGAAGGGAAGCGAAAAGCTCGGAGGACAGCATCAGTTCACAAAGAGACCTAGATAAACTCTTTTAACTTTTCGTCTGGTGCTTGGTCGATGTAGTTCAACCCGAGAGAGGGAGGTATAGTGAGGTTGTGACCCAGTGATAAATAAAGTAGTCCACGGTATGACCATTGTCTAGTTGGGAAAGCAGCTGTAGGAATCCTTGTGTGAGAGGGACTTGGGGGGGAGCTGACGTTGACCCTCATATGTCACCAGAGTCCTACCTGAGAATAATAGCAGGTTGCCAGGCTAATAATAGACTAGCATTCCACTGTTTGAATGAGGATATGTCTTCGGGAAACCTTTCGTGTCATCAGCCAAAAACCCTAAATACGTCGTACCTTAGGCCACCGCACTTCAAGTAGCTCCAAAAGAAACAGTAGAGAAGATGCAGAGGAGAGAGCAACATTAGATGGTAACAGTGAATTAAGATGACACCCGCCAACCTTTCAGCCTCAGTCATACGCCCATCTTAAACGCTGTCCTCCACCTTGGGGTCGACGACACCCAGACGCCACCCGCGGGTCTGTTCTCGAGTTCTGGGACGGGTTTTTACGACCCGGGTGTTGTTCAGGGTTCGTTGGAAGCGGCTTCTTGGGAATGCGGCGAGGAGGGGAAGCCATGGGATAGTGGCAGGGGGGAACATTGGAGCAAGTTATTACACGGTGGAGAGGGGACAGCATGGATGGGGAAACCCCCTCCTCTCTCTCTCTCTCTCTCTCTCTCTCTCTCTCTCTCTCTCTCTCTCTCTCTCTCTCTCTCTCTCTCTCTCTCTCTCAAGTGCGAGATGGTGTTTCACTGGAAATTAGCTTTGTAGATGTGGTTGTTTTGATCGCTGTAGCTCTGTAAGTGGACAAGAGAGTTAGCTGACACCATGTCTTCTATCATTGTAGCTTTGTGAATGAGCAAGAGAGTTAGCTGACACCTTAGCTTCTATCACTGTAGCTTTGTGAGCAAGAGAGTTAGCTGACACCTTAGCTTCTATCACTGTAGCTTTGTAAGTGAGCAAGAGAGTTAGCTGACACCTTATCTTCTATCGCTATAGCTTTGTAAGTGAACAAGAGAGTTAGCTGACACCTTAGCTTCTATCACTGTAGCTTTGAAATTAAACTAAGAAAGTTAGCTGACACCATGTCTTCTATCACAGTAGCTTTGTGAGTGAACAAGAGTTAGCTGACGCCATAGCTTCTGTCTTTACCTGGTAACATGGTCTGTATTATTATATAACACAAATATATCAGTCTAAATGTTTATATAAAACAAAGTCTCCTTCGTAAATATTATATAAGCCAGCGTGGCTCCTTGGGAGGATGTCCTGTCTTTGGTCGATTGTAGATATATAGAATATTTAGATGAAATTTTGATCGTGAACGAGAACGGTGCATTATGATGTATTATTATTTTTGTATGTTTCTGCAAGAGGGAGGGACGCATGTTGCATCGAAGGGGGAGTTCCCATGTGCAGTTGTAGAGGTTGTAAGAGGAGTCGTATCATTTCTTAAATTGAAATTTGTGATGGATTTTTTTTTTTTTTAATTTTATTGGTCTAGAAAATAAATAAATAAATACCGTTTTCTTTGATGTCTTGAAAGTTAACTTGTTGGGTAACTATGATAATCGACCGTCGCGTGTTCTGGTCGGTCGGTCCCCCCTTAGATAATGATGTACAAACTGGTAACCACTTAAGTTAGGTGTAATCACCTCGTCAGCCAATCCGGGGCCAGGCTTGGCCCCCGCGTATGAGATGAGATGGCTCTGTTACATATTACCGACCACTTCGGTATACAGTGGGAGGCTACGATACCCATGCGAGAGCGACCCCCTTGATCGAAGTGGCCGCTTCTGTTTAACGGTGACCTGTGGATCGCGACCACCTGGTTTTAAGGGTTAGGTTGTTTACACTAAGAGGGCCTTATAGAGGACGCCTCTGTACAGCGGACACACCTGTGTGTATAGCGGTGGAGTGGTCCGGTGTGTTTACAGACAGCGGGGACTTACGAAGGAGGTCACTTCGATATAGCGGGTTACACCAGTGTCCCGGTGGGTCATCGATGAGTCTGTATTACGTGTGTGGTGATGAGTCACTCATCGTGGCTGGTGGACTCAGGGATTCGTCACTCACCACTCATGTCACTCATCATGGCTGGTGAACTCAGCACTCATCACTCACCACTCATGTCACTCATCATGGCTGGTGAACTCAGCACTCATCACTCACCACTCATGTCACTCATCATGGCTGGTGAACTCAGCGTTCATCACTCACCACCCATTACTCATCATGGGTGGTGGACTCATCACTCACCACCCATCATCACTCATGTCACTCATCATGGCTGGTGGACTCAGGGATTCGTCACTCACCACCCATTACTCATCATGGCTGGTGGACTCAGGGATTCGTCACTCACCACCCATTACTCATCATGGGTGGTGGACTCATCACTCACCACCCATCATCACTCATGTCACCCTCACCACCGTATTAACTGGACGCAACGTGACAGACTTCCGCCCGCTTTTTACCTCACGATTTTTGTTTTCTGGTTTAATGATGGAGATCTTTTGCCGCGGGAGGGAGAGGCTGGGTGTTTTACTATGGGAGGGAGAGACGAGGGATTTTACTATGGGAGGGAGAGGCTGGGTGTTTTACTATGGGAGGGAGAGACGAGGGATTTTACTATGGGAGGGAGAGACGAGGGATTTTACTATGGGAGGGAGAGACGAGGGATTTTACTATGGGAGGGAGAGGCTGGGTGTTCTACTATAGGAGGGAGAGATGAGGGATTTTACTATGGGAGGGAGAGGCTGGGTGTTTCACTATGGGAGGGAGAGATGAGGGATTTTACTATGGGAGGGAGAGGCTGGGTGTTCTACTATAGGAGGGAGAGATGAGGGATTTTACTATGGGAGGGAGAGGCTGGGTGTTTCACTATGGGAGGGAGAGATGAGGGATTTTACTATGGGAGGGAGAGGCTGGGTGTCTCACTATGGGAGGGAGAGATGAGGGATTTTACTATGGGAGGGAGAGGCTGGGTGTTTCACTATGGGAGGGAGAGATGAGGGATTTTACTATGGGAGGGAGAGGCTGGGTGTCTCACTATGGGAGGGAGAGATGAGGGATTTTACTATGGGAGGGAGAGGCTGGTTGTTTTACTATGGGAGGGAGAGATGAGGGATTTTACTATGGGAGGAAGAGGCTGGGTGTTTCACTATGGGAGGGAGAGGCTGGTATTTTACTATGGGAGGGAGAAGGTAGCATTTTACACTGTGAGAGAGCGGCTAGGATTGTACTATGGAGGGAAAGGCTGGGATATCTCTGTGGGAGGGAGAGGCTGGGAGTTTTATCATGGGAGGGAAGAGGCTAGGATTGTGGATGGGCCTGATGTTTGCCTTCATCCATTCCCCCCGGCACTTCACCTTTACACCTGTGTGTGTGTGTGTGTGTTGTGTGTGTGTGTGTGTGTAATATAACTTTACATGACACTGTCTTGCCTCAAGCTCTTCCTTGGAATTTGATTGGTGAACAGATGTACTGTGAGGCTTTCATGACACGTGACGCTCCCTCACCTGACGTGCCCACGTGACCTGAATAAGTAATGCTGACGTTATCATTATTATTATTATTATTATTATTATTATTATTATTATTATTATTATTATTATCATTATTACTATTTTTGTGAGAATTATTATTATTATCATTGGTATTATTGTTATTATTATTATTATTATTATTATTATTATTATTATTATTATTATTACTATCATAATAAGTAGTAGTAGTAGTGTAGTAGTAAGCAAGTGTTTACAGTTACAGGAAAGTGTTTTCAATTGATGGTTATCATCATTTTAGTCAATATTTTGAGTCTCTAGAATTTAGAAAACGATGTGTGTGTGTGTGTCTGTGTGTGTGTGTGTAGGGTCATGGTCTGATGCCTTGCTTCCTCGTCGTCCCGGGCAGATGGCGTGCCGGTCAAGGTCGCCCTGTACCACCCTGAGGCCGAGGCCCTGGACCTGGGTTGCCCCGGGTGCCGGGTCCTGGTGTGGCCTGGTGGGGAGGTGCCTGCCTCGCGGGTCTTCAAGCTGCGCGTGGACACCATCGCCCCGGCCGCCTTCGTCATCATGTCCTCCCTTGCCATCCTGGGCACCCTGCTCGCCCTCGCCTTCCTCATCTTCAACCTCACTTACCGCAGACTCAAGTGAGGCCCCACGTGTGTGTGTGTGTGTGTGTGTGTGTGTGTGTGTGGTGATGGGGCTGTGTGGTGTGTGTGTGTGTGTGTGTGTGTGTGTGTGGTGATGAGGCTGTGTGGTGTGTGTGTGTGTGTGTGTGTGGTGTGTGTGTGTGTGTGTGTGTGTGTGTGTAGTAATATATACTAAGGGCACAGATTATACTGAGATGAGTCAATTCCTTTTACTTTACCCAGTTTTCTCTTCGTCCTCACGAGAGCACGTTAGCGTAGCCACGATCGCCTCTGCATTATGGACGGAGTGGACTGGGAAGTTCCGTCGGCGCCCAGCCCACCTCCGTCAGGTTATTCCTGGACCTTCACCTTAATATTTCAGCGACCGTACGAAGGCATGGCAGGATGGCTGCACAGCGTTGCCAGACTGATGAATGTCACTACACTTGTTGCCTGAACGGCGGCTGACCTTGTAACGTGGGCTGTTACTCTGCATTCCATGTTGCATCTGGGACTCGGTTGCTACGAGTGTAGACCACAATTGGACTTATGAAAGATCCAGGTCAGAGGTATGGCTCCCATACCTGAGGGTTCGTTGCTTACACTGAAAGTCATATATTGGAAAGACTCAGACCAAAGTCGTGGATGCTGGACGTGTACGGGTGGAACAGCTTGGCCCACTGATCCCACCAGCGGCTGATAACGATCCAGAAATGGAAGATCCGCCAAGACCACGACGATGAAATGATAACACCACGTCATGCATGACCATCCAATCAGAATTCTTGCATAAGAGTGACGTCATGTAGGGTGACCTTTTTTTTTCTCCCTCTCTCTCTGGTGGTGGACGAATATGGCGTCATGGACGAATATGACGTCACGAAATGCCCTTTCCCTCCTGCCGGTGCCCCCACACACACCATATGGCCCACCGAAGGTTAGAGAATGTTTCCCCAAACATTGGAACGGGCGCTGTACCCAATGGGGGCAGCTGTGTTGGCTGACGTATCTCCACTGGAAAAAGTTTTAGATTTACGTAAAAAAAAAAAAAAGAGAATAAAAGTAGATTATCGATTGACATACAGTTTTGAGGTCAGTCTGGCGTAAGTGCTTTTGACTGTAGCTGCGCTGGAGGTCCATCAAACCCTCATTAACACGAACATCATACCCTCTCACGTAATGCTGTCAAATGCAATGGATATTCCAGCAGGTGTATTTACGATATGTACATATTCGGCATATATATACACCGTACATATACATACACGTAAGAGTGAAGATGTGGTACATGTGTATATACAAGGTCCACACACGAGGCAACACGAGTGTTAAATACACACACACACACACACACACACACACACACACACACACACACACACACACACACACACACACATACACCCTTCCCTTGAGGCAGCGGAGCTTGGGGTCATGAGAAAGGGAGATCTTAGAGGACCCGCCATTTGTATCCATGGCAGGGATGAGACACATGAGTACCGTGAGTACAGAGAGACACATGAGTACCGTGAGTACAGAGAGACACATGAGTAACGTGAGTATAGAGGCCATCTTAAAAGCCGTGGCTGAATAAGGTAGAGTTAAGGGAAGGTGAATGCGTACGTAATGTTTTGCTCGGTAATCAGTAAAGAATTTATTGACAGTAAATGAAAATTAGGATTTAATTACGAAAGTATTAATGCTGACATCATTATCTAGGCAACAGAAAAAAAGATAACAGTGGGTTATATATATATATATATATATATATATATATATATATATATATATATATAAACAAAAGAGAAGAGAGAATATATATATATATATATATATATATATATATATATATATATATATATATATATATATATATATATATATATATATATATATATATGGTGAGGTTAGTAAGTGACCAGGCGTATATAATGTAGGCTCGTGTAGGCAGAGTTTAAAGCTATCGCCATTGTTAAAATGGTTGAGTGGATGTGGTAATACAGGAGGAGGTAATACAGTTGAGAGAGAGAGAGAGAGAGAGAGAGAGAGAGAGAGAGAGAGAGAGAGAGAGATGCAAGCTGAGGTATGGCGTTGTTCATTAGTAAATGAATAAGGATAAACAACTGGATGACGAAATAACCCAATAAGGAACGATACATATTTCGGGTAATTTGGCTGGTGTTGGTCTGTAGTAATAATAATCTGAAACAAGCCTACATTGTTGTGAGTAACTAATTACTCCCGTGTTCTTGTGTGTGTGTGTGTGTAGGTACATCAAGTTGTCCAGTCCACGGCTAAACAACACGACTGTGGTGGGTTGTGTGCTGGTGTACGCTGCCGTCGTCCTGCTGGGCCTGGACCACGCCACCCTCCCTGCACCCAACTGCTTCCCTGTCGTCTGTACCGTGAGTACCGTCGCTGTATCTGCCTTGTACCCTGTCGTCTGTACCGTGAGTACCGTCGCTGCTGTACCTGCCTTGTACCCTGTCGTCTGTACCCCTCATTTTTTCGTATTTCTTCCCATATGATACCACAGCCTGATACCATATCCTGATACCACAGTCCGAGGTGTCCTATATATATATATATATATATATATATATATATATATATATATATATATATATATATATATATATATATATATATATATATTATTGCTTTCCCCCCAAAAAAAAATTTAATCTTTCCAACTGTTAAAAAAAAATTGTTAACAACCTGAAGTAAACATTCCCTCCACCCCCATCCCTCCACCCCCATCCCTCCACCCCTCCACCCCCATCCCTCCACCCCTCCACCCCCATTCCCTCCACCCCTCCATCCCTCCACCCTTCCACCCCTTCCTCTCGTGTGTGTAATCCCCCCCCCCCCTCCTCCAGGTCATGTTTCCGGCTCACGTTATGTAGATAAAGAATAAGTTTCCGGGTGGTGTTGATGGCGCGCCCTGGGAAATGACACTGGGTTAACCACTGGTGTACGACGACCCAGTGGGTGGGTAGTGAGAGGGAGGGGAGGGGATCGTATTCAAAGGTCGTACCGTACCGTCGTGCTCAAGGGGTCGTACCGTACCGTCGTGCTCAAGGGGTCGTACCGTACCGTCGTGCTCAGACCTGGAGACACCAGCAGGTATCGCCTCGTGCTCAAAATAACTCACATCTGTGGGAAGGCTATTTCTCAGTGTGTCACGATAGAAAAAAGGAAAAAGAAAAAAAAAAAACGCCGATCTGTGGCGCGTTCCTATCTCAGCCATTTGAGTTGCGTTCTCATTTCAAGTTGGTGACGTTTAACATTTAGGGTGTCCGGGGTTAGTGGGAGCGAGGCGCTCCCCCAGATAGATAGCCGGGGTTCGATGACGGGGGCTGTTTAAAGTCCTGACACACACCCGTACGGCGTTTAAAGTCCTGACATACCCCGTACGGCGTTTAAAGTCCTGACACCCCCCCGTACGGCGTTTAAGGTCCTGACACACCCCGTACGGCGTTTAAAGTCCTGACACCCGTACGGCGTTTAAAGTCCTGACACACCCGTACGGCGTTTAAAGTCCTAGCACCCGCACGGCGTTTAAAGTCCTGTTACCCGTACGGCGTTTAAAGTCCTGAAACTCCCGTACGGCGTTTAAAGTCCTGACACCCCCATACGGCGTTTAAAGTCCTGGTACCCGTACGGCGTTTAAAGTACTGACACCCCCATACGGCGTTTAAAGTCCTGGTACCCGTACGGCGTTTAAAGTCCTGACACCCCCGTACGGCGTTTAAAGTCCAGACACCCCCTTACGGCGTTTAAAGTCCTGACACCCCGTACGGTGTTTAAAGTCCTGGCACTCGTACGGCGTTTAAAGTCCTGACACACCCATACGGCGTTTAAAGTCCTGACACCCCGTACGGCGTTTAAAGTCCTGACACCCCCGTACGGCGTTTAAAGTCCTGGTACCCGTACGGCGTTTAAAGTCCTGACACCCCCCCCCCGTAAGGCATTTAAAGTTCTGAAACCCCTACGGCGTTTAAAGTCCTGACACCCCCTTACGGCGTTTAAAGTCCTGACACCCGTACGGCGTTTAAAGTCCTGACACCCCCTTACGGCGTTTAAAGTCCTGACACCCCGTACAGCGTTTAAAGTCCTGACACCCCCGTACGGTGAGACCTACTGTCCGTTCCTGGCCCGTACAGTGGTGTACGCAAGTGGGGTCACCTGGTGTGAACGCCGTTAACAGATTGTCGTGGGGTGGGGGGGAGGGATAACGTCATAGATAGCGTTTGCTGGCAATAATTGATGGTGTTGCTGATGTATTAATTCCTTGTATAAAGAATTTATTTTGTTATTCATTTAGGTCTTCAGGTATAAGGGGGGGAAGGGACTGATTTTTATTGCTTCTAGTTTTATTGATTTATCTCTTTATTTTCATTCTATTTATATATTTTATTTATTGATGTTTTATTAATTTATATTATTTATCTATCTATTTATTTATTTGGGTGTGTTAAATGATCATATATATATGGAAACTGATTTTATTGTTTTGGTTTTATTCACTTATTGTTTATTCTTTATATTTTTCTGGAGATAATCGTTTAATACGAGAGAAAAAAATTATCTTTGACGTAATTATGTATCGTTTATTCGGTATTCTTGTGTTAGATAATCAGATAATACAAGACCAACTGATGTATTGATTGTATTTAATGTTTTCTCAGATTTATTCAATTTAGATAATTGCATGGGAAATTAATGCATAATTTTATTCACTTTCATCGCACGTCAGATGTTGCAAGAGCAACTGATTTCTTGGCATATTTTATGTACTTATTTATTGCTTATTATGTACTTATTCATTGCTTATTATGTGCTTATTTATTGCTTATTAATGTACATATTAATTGCTTATTATGTATACTTATTGCTTATCATGTACTTATTTATTGTGTAATGGCGAATAGTATGAAACAAAACAAATATATATATATATATATATATATATATATATATATATATATATATATATATATATATATATATATATATATATATATATATTGCTTATCAGGTACTCATTAATTGCATTTTATGTCCTTATTTGTTGCTTATGTACTTATTTGACATCTATTATATACATATTTATTGCTTATCATATACTTATTTATTTCTTATCATGTACTTATATATTGCTTATCATATACTTATATATTGCTTATCATATACTTATATATTGCTTATCATATACTTATATATTGCTTATCATATACTTATATATTGCTTATCATATACTTATTTATTGTTTATCATAAACTTATTTATTGTTTATTTCTCGTCGTGTTTCAGGCCCGGGCCTACCTGCTGTCTGCCGGGTTCTCCCTGGCCTTCGGCTCCATGTTCACCAAGACGTACCGTGTTCACCAGATCTTCACCAGGTCCAACAGCGCAGGCGTCGTGAGGAACAAGGTCAGTGTGGTGACCTTATGATGGTCAGTAAGGTCACCAGGTGTCGTGAGGTAACAAGGTCAGTGTGGTGACCTGGTGATGACCAGTAAGGTCACCAGGTGTCGTGAGGGAACAAGGTCAGTGTGGTGACCTGGTGATGGTCAGTAAGGTCACCAGATGTCGTGAGGGAACAAGGTCAGTGTGGTGACCTGGTGATGGTCAGTAAGGTCACCAGACGTCGTGAGGGTACAAGGTTAGTTTGGTGACCTGGTGATGACCAGTAAGGTCACTGGGCGTCGTGAGGGTACAAGGTCAGTGTGGTGACCTGGTGATGGTCAGTAAGGTCACCAGATGTTGTGAGGGAACAAGGTCAGTGTGGTGACCTGGTGATGGTCAGTAAGGTCACCAGACGTCGTGAGGGTACAAGGTCAGTGTGGTGACCTGGTGATGACCAGTAAGGTCAGTGTGGTGACCTGGTGATGACCAGTAAGGTCAGTGTGGTGACCTGGTGATGACCAGTAAGGTCAGTGTGGTGACCTGGTGATGACCAGTAAGGTCAGTGTGGTGACCTGGTGATGACCAGTAAGGTCACCAACAGGTCCAGCAGTAGCGCTGGGGGGGGGGGCGTCTTGATGAACAAGGTCAGTCAGTATTGGTGACCTGGGTGAGGGTGAGAGGGCGTGTCAGGAGTCCCTCTTACTCCTTATGAAGCGCCTTCCTGCAGCGCTCAGGGAGCTGGCCACGTCCACCGATCGGTGCCACAGGTCACAAAGTGATGTCGTGTGTACGTGTGTACGTGTGTGTGTGTGTGTGGGTGGGTGTACGTGTGTGTGTGTGTGTGTGTGTTTGTGTGTGTGTCACTGTATGAATAACATAATTAGTCTCGATTGGGAAGTGTGTGTTTACCTGAAGGGTATACCACACACGAGTTTACCTGGAAGGTTATACCACACACGAGTTTACCTGGAAGGTTATACCACACACGAGTTTACCTGGAAGGGTATACTACACACGAGTTTACCTCAAGGGTATACCTCCGTCTCGAACAGACTATGGCAACAGTTTACCTCATCGTACATACCACAGGTAGACTGTGGCAACACATCAAGCCTTCCTAGGGAAAAAAAAAACATCGGGGAAAGTCGTAAACAAACGTCAGATGGCAGAACAGCTGATCCCACTCATAGAAAACGGCGAGGCGTGCAATTGCCTGGGGGTAACTCAATTAGAAAACACACACACACACACACACACACACACACACACACACACACACACGTACACACACACACACACACACACACACACACACACGCAAGTGAAGCTGGTGTTACAGAGTTTGGCCCATGGCGAGAGATGGTCGGGCGACCCTCCCTGATTGGCTAGATGGAGGCGAGGGGATGGATGGACGCTAGAAGGAGGGAGGGAGGGAGACACAACGAGATTATCGACAGAGAGAGAGAGAGAGAGAGAGAGAGAGAGAGAGAGAGAGAGAGAGAGAGAGAGAGAGAGAGAGAGAGACGTTAGGGGAAAGAGGACTGGGAGACATAGATTACCCAGTACTATAAGAAGGTTGTGGGTGGGACATAGACGAAGGGAGATGGAAGACATAGAGAGAGAGAGAGAGAGAGAGAGAGAGAGAGAGAGAGAGAGAGAGAGAGAGAGAGAGAGAGAGAGAGAGAGAGATGGCTGGTGTAGACCAGGGAGACGAGACTTCAAGATGAGCCGAGAGATAAATTAAGTTAAGAGATCATGGAACTGTCTCATGCGAGAGCAGCCCGAAGTGGCCCCCCACCACTCTACCAGTCACCACTCCACCTGACTGGCTATACAGTCACCACACCACCTGACTGGCTATATAGTCACCAGTCCACCTGACTGGCTATACAATCACCCAACCTGACTGGCTATACAGTCACCACTCCACCTGACTGGCTATACAGTCACCACTCCACCTGACTGCCTATACAATCACCCCACCTGACTGGCTATACAATCACCAGTCCACCTGACTGCCTGTACAGTCACCAGTCCACCTGACTGGCTATACAGTCACCACTCCACCTGACTGGCTATAACTCACCACTCCACATGACTGGCTATACAGTCACCCCACCTGACTGGCTATAAGTCACCACTCCACCTGACTGGCTATACAGTCACCACTCCACATGACTGGCTATACAGTCACCACTCCACCTGACTGGCTATAAGTCACCACTCCACCTGACTGGCTATACAGTCACCATTCCACCTGACTGACTATACAGTCACCACTCCACCTGACTGGCTATACAGTCACCACTCCACCTGACTGGCTATACAGTCACCACTCCACCTGACTGGCTATACAGTCACCACTCCACCTGACTGGCTATACAGTCACCACTTCACCTGACTGACTATACAGTCACCACTCCACCTGACTGGCTATACAATCACCACTCCACCTGACTGGCTATACAATCACCCCACCTGACTGGCTATACAATCACCACTCCACCTGGCTGGCTATACAGTCACCACCCCACCTGACTGGCCCAGGTTTATCACACGGAAGAGAATGAGAATAGAATGAAATCCTCTGGTGGAGCAATAACTCGAACCTGGCGTCCTGAGTGGCACTCGAGGCTGGTAATACATGTATAATACAAGGTGGGTCTCCAGGCCCCCCTCTCCCCTCTTCTCCCCTCCCTTCACGCTGGCTCTCTTCTCCCCATTCTTGCTTCCTGACACTTGGAATCGACGTCTCGTCTCTTGTTTGGTCTCCCCAGCTCTCTGTCATCCCTGGTTTTTACCTCCCCAGCTCCCCAGTGTCTTGTTTATCTCCCCAGCCCACCAGTTTCTTGTTTACCTTACCAGCTCCCCAGTTTCTTGTTTACGCCCCCAGCTCCCCAGTGTCTTGTTTATCTCCCCAGCCCACCAGTTTCTTGTTTACCTCCCCAGCTCCCCAGTGTCTTGTTTACGCCCCCAGCCCACCAGTTTCTTGTTTATCTCCCCAGCTCCCCAGTGTCTTGTTTACCTCCCCAGCTCCCCAGTGTCTTGTTTACGCCCCCAGTCCACCAGTTTCTTGTTTACCTCCCCAGCCCACCAGTTTCTTGTTTACCTCCCCAGCCCACAAGTTTCTTGTTTACCTCCCCAGCTCCCCAGTATCTTGTTTACCTCCCCAGCTCCCCAGTTTCTCTTGTCTTACCTCCCCAGCCCACAAGTTTCTTGTTTACCTCCCCAGCCCACAAGTTTCTTGTTTACCTCCCCAGCTCCCCAGTATCTTGTTTACCTCCCCAGCCCACCAGTTTCTTGTTTACCTCCCCAGCTCCACAGTGTCTTGTTTACCTCCCCAGCCCACCAGTTTCTTGTTTACCTCCCCAGCTCCCCAGTTTCTCTTGTCGTACCTCCCCAGCTCCCCAGTATCTTGTTTACCTCCCCAGCCCACCAGTTTCTTGTTTACCTCCCCAGCTCCCCAGTTTCTCTTGTCTTACCTCCCCAGCTCCACAGTGTCTTGTTTTCCTCCCCAGCTCCCTAGTGTTTTGTTTACCTCCCCAGCTCCCCAGTGTCTTGTTTACCTCCCCAGCTCCCCAGTGTCTTGTTTACCTCCCCAGCTCCCCAGTGTCTTGTTTACCTCCCCAGCTCCCCAGTGTCTTGTTTACCTCCCCAGCTCCCCAGTGTCTTGTTTACCTCCCCAGCTCCCCAGTGTCTTGTTTACCTCCCCAGCTCCCCAGTGTCTTGTTTACCTCCCCAGCTCCCCAGTGTCTTGTTTACCTCCCCAGCTCCCCAGTGTCTTGTTTACCTCCCCAGCTCCCCAGTGTCTTGTTTACCTCCCCAGCTCCCCAGTGTCTTGTTTACCTCCCCAGCTCCCCAGTGTCTTGTTTACCTCCCCAGCTCCCCAGTGTCTTGTTTACCTCCCCAGCTCCCCAGTGTCTTGTTTACCTCCCCAGCTCCCCAGTGTCTTGTTTACCTCCCCAGCTCCCCAGTGTCTTGTTTACCTCCCCAGCTCCCCAGTGTCTTGTTTACCTCCCCAGCTCCCCAGTGTCTTGTTTACCTCCCCAGCTCCCCAGTGTCTTGTTTACCTCCCCAGCTCCCCAGTGTCTTGTTTACCTCCCCAGCTCCCCAGTGTCTTGTTTACCTCCCCAGCTCCCCAGTGTCTTGTTTACCTCCCCAGCTCCCCAGTGTCTTGTTTACCTCCCCAGCTCCCCAGTGTCTTGTTTACCTCCCCAGCTCCCCAGTGTCTTGTTTACCTCCCCAGCTCCCCAGTGTCTTGTTTACCTCCCCAGCTCCACAGTGTCTTGTTTACCTCCCCAGCTCCCCAGTGTCTTGTTTACCTCCCCAGCTCCACAGTGTCTTGTTTACCTCCCCAGCTCCCCAGTGTCTTGTTTACCTCCCCAGCTCCCCAGTGTCTTGTTTACCTCCCCAGCTCCCCAGTGTCTTGTTTACCTCCCCAGCTCCCCAGTGTCTTGTTTACCTCCCCAGCTCCCCAGTGTCTTGTTTACCTCCCCAGCTCCCCAGTGTCTTGTTTACCTCCCCAGCTCCCCAGTGTCTTGTTTACCTCCCCAGCTCCCCAGTGTCTTGTTTACCTCCCCAGCTCCCCAGTGTCTTGTTTACCTCCCCAGCTCCCCAGTGTCTTGTTTACCTCCCCAGCTCCCCAGTGTCTTGTTTACCTCCCCAGCTCCCCAGTGTCTTGTTTACCTCCCCAGCTCCCCAGTGTCTTGTTTACCTCCCCAGCTCCCCAGTTTCTCTTGTCTTACCTCCCCAGCTCCCCAGTGTCTTGTTTACCTCCCCAGCTCCCCAGTGTCTTGTTTACCTCCCCAGCTCCCCAGTTTCTCTTGTCTTACCTCCCCAGCTCCCCAGTGTCTTGTTTACCTCCCCAGCTCCATAGTGTTTTGTTTACATCCCAGCTCCCCAGTGTCTTGTTTACCTCCCCAGCTCCCCAGTGTCTTGTTTACCTCCCCAGCTCCCCAGTGTCTTGTTTACCTCCCCAGCTCCCCAGTGTCTTGTTTACCTCCCCAGCTCCCCAGTGTCTTGTTTACCTCCCCAGCTCCCCAGTGTCTTGTTTACCTCCCCAGCTCCACAGTGTCTTGTTTACCTCCCCAGCTCCCCAGTGTCTTGTTTACCTCCCCAGCTCCCCAGTGTCTTGTTTACCTCCCCAGCTCCCCAGTGTCTTGTTTACCTCCCCAGCTCCACAGTGTCTTGTTTACCTCCCCAGCTCCACAGTGTCTTGTTTACCTCCCCAGCTCCACAGTGTCTTGTTTACCTCCCCAGCTCCCCAGTGTCTTGTTTACCTCCCCAGCTCCACAGTGTCTTGTTTACCTCCCCAGCTCCACAGTGTCTTGTTTACCTCCCCAGCTCCCCAGTGTCTTGTTTACCTCCCCAGCTCCCCAGTGTCTTGTTTACCTCCCCAGCTCCCCAGTGTCTTGTTTACCTCCCCAGCTCCCCAGTGTCTTGTTTACCTCCCCAGCTCCCCAGTGTCTTGTTTACCTCCCCAGCTCCACAGTGTCTTGTTTACCTCCCCAGCTCCCCAGTGTCTTGTTTACCTCCCCAGCTCCCCAGTGTCTTGTTTACCTCCCCAGCTCCACAGTGTCTTGTTTACCTCCCCAGCTCCCCAGTGTCTTGTTTACCTCCCCAGCTCCCCAGTGTCTTGTTTACCTCCCCAGCTCCCCAGTGTCTTGTTTACCTCCCCAGCTCCCCAGTGTCTTGTTTACCTCCCCAGCTCCCCAGTGTCTTGTTTACCTCCCCAGCTCCCCAGTGTCTTGTTTACCTCCCCAGCTCCCCAGTGTCTTGTTTACCTCCCCAGCTCCCCAGTGTCTTGTTTACCTCCCCAGCTCCCCAGTGTCTTGTTTACCTCCCCAGCTCCCCAGTGTCTTGTTTACCTCCCCAGCTCCCCAGTGTCTTGTTTACCTCCCCAGCTCCACAGTGTCTTGTTTACCTCCCCAGCTCCCCAGTGTCTTGTTTACCTCCCCAGCTCCACAGTGTCTTGTTTACCTCCCCAGCTCCCCAGTGTCTTGTTTACCTCCCCAGCTCCCCAGTGTCTTGTTTACCTCCCCAGCTCCCCAGTGTCTTGTTTACCTCCCCAGCTCCCCAGTGTCTTGTTTACCTCCCCAGCTCCCCAGTGTCTTGTTTACCTCCCCAGCTCCCCAGTGTCTTGTTTACCTCCCCAGCTCCACAGTGTCTTGTTTACCTCCCCAGCTCCCCAGTGTCTTGTTTACCTCCCCAGCTCCCCAGTGTCTTGTTTACCTCCCCAGCTCCCCAGTTTCTCTTGTCTTACCTCCCCAGCTCCCCAGTTTCTCTTGTCTTACCTCCCCAGCTCCCCAGTGTCTTGTTTACCTCCCCAGCTCCCCAGTGTCTTGTTTACCTCCCCAGCTCCACAGTGTCTTGTTTACCTCCCCAGCTCCCCAGTGTCTTGTTTACCTCCCCAGCTCCCCAGTGTCTTGTTTACCTCCCCAGCTCCCCAGTTTCTCTTGTCTTACCTCCCCAGCTCCCCAGTGTCTTGTTTACCTCCCCAGCTCCCCAGTGTCTTGTTTACCTCCCCAGCTCCACAGTGTCTTGTTTACCTCCCCAGCTCCCCAGTGTCTTGTTTACCTCCCCAGCTCCCCAGTGTCTTGTTTACCTCCCCAGCTCCCCAGTGTCTTGTTTACCTCCCCAGCTCCCCAGTGTCTTGTTTACCTCCCCAGCTCCCCAGTGTCTTGTTTACCTCCCCAGCTCCCCAGTTTCTCTTGTCTTACCTCCCCAGCTCCCCAGTGTCTTGTTTACCTCCCCAGCTCCACAGTGTCTTGTTTACCTCCCCAGCTCCACAGTGTCTTGTTTACCTCCCCAGCTCCACAGTGTCTTGTTTACCTCCCCAGCTCCCCAGTTTCTCTTGTCTTACCTCCCCAGCTCCCCAGTGTCTTGTTTACCTCCCCAGCTCCCCAGTGTCTTGTTTACCTCCCCAGCTCCACAGTGTCTTGTTTACCTCCCCAGCTCCCCAGTGTCTTGTTTACCTCCCCAGCTCCCCAGTGTCTTGTTTACCTCCCCAGCTCCCCAGTGTCTTGTTTACCTCCCCAGCTCCACAGTGTCTTGTTTACCTCCCCAGCTCCCCAGTGTCTTGTTTACCTCCCCAGCTCCCCAGTGTCTTGTTTACCTCCCCAGCTCCACAGTGTCTTGTTTACCTCCCCAGCTCCACAGTGTCTTGTTTACCTCCCCAGCTCCACAGTGTCTTGTTTACCTCCCCAGCTCCCCAGTGTCTTGTTTACCTCCCCAGCTCCCCAGTGTCTTGTTTACCTCCCCAGCTCCCCAGTGTCTTGTTTACCTCCCCAGCTCCCCAGTGTCTTGTTTACCTCCCCAGCTCCACAGTGTCTTGTTTACCTCCCCAGCTCCCCAGTGTCTTGTTTACCTCCCCAGCTCCCCAGTGTCTTGTTTACCTCCCCAGCTCCCCAGTGTCTTGTTTACCTCCCCAGCTCCCCAGTGTCTTGTTTACCTCCCCAGCTCCCCAGTGTCTTGTTTACCTCCCCAGCTCCCCAGTGTCTTGTTTACCTCCCCAGCTCCCCAGTGTCTTGTTTACCTCCCCAGCTCCCCAGTGTCTTGTTTACCTCCCCAGCTCCCCAGTGTCTTGTTTACCTCCCCAGCTCCCCAGTGTCTTGTTTACCTCCCCAGCTCCCCAGTGTCTTGTTTACCTCCCCAGCTCCCCAGTGTCTTGTTTACCTCCCCAGCTCCCCAGTGTCTTGTTTACCTCCCCAGCTCCCCAGTGTCTTGTTTACCTCCCCAGCTCCCCAGTGTCTTGTTTACCTCCCCAGCTCCCCAGTGTCTTGTTTACCTCCCCAGCTCCCCAGTGTCTTGTTTACCTCCCCAGCTCCCCAGTGTCTTGTTTACCTCCCCAGCTCCCCAGTGTCTTGTTTACCTCCCCAGCTCCCCAGTGTCTTGTTTACCTCCCCAGCTCCCCAGTGTCTTGTTTACCTCCCCAGCTCCACAGTGTCTTGTTTACCTCCCCAGCTCCCCAGTGTCTTGTTTACCTCCCCAGCTCCCCAGTGTCTTGTTTACCTCCCCAGCTCCCCAGTGTCTTGTTTACCTCCCCAGCTCCCCAGTGTCTTGTTTACCTCCCCAGCTCCCCAGTGTCTTGTTTACCTCCCCAGCTCCCCAGTGTCTTGTTTACCTCCCCAGCTCCACAGTGTTCATGAACTTTGAGGTGAGAATAACCAGGGTTGGTTTCCTTTGAACACACACACAACAGTCGTGTATTGAACGCACGATACAGTCCTCCACTGAACGCACGATACAGTCCTCCACTGAACGCACGATACAGTCCTCCACTGAACGCACGATACAGTCCTCCACTGAACGCACGATACAGTCCTCCACTGAACGCACGATACAGTCCTCCACTGAACGCACGATACAGTCCTCCACTGAACGCACGATACAGCCCTCCACTGAACGCACGATACAGTCCTCCACTGAACGCACGATACAGCCCTCCACTGAACGCACGATACAGTCCTCCACTGAATGCACGATACAGTCTGCCACTGAACGCACCATACAGTCCTCCACTGAACGCACGATACAGTCCTCCACTGAATGCACCATACAGTCCTCCACTGAACGCACGATACAGTCCTCCACTGAACGCACGATACAGTCCTCCACTGAATGCACCATACAGTCCTCCACTGAACGCACGATACAGTCCTCCACTGAACGCACTATACAGCCCTCCACTGAACGCACGATACAGTCCTCCACTGAATGCACGATACAGTCCTCCACTGAACGCACGATACAGTCCTCCACTGAACGCACGATACAGTCCTCCACTGAACGCACGATACAGTCCTCCACTGAACGCACGATACAGTCCTCCACTGAACGCACGATACTGTCCCCCACCACAGTGGTAGGAACTGAGTGTAACATTGCAAGTCAAGAGACCGGGTCACCACACGGGCGGGGCGGGGCAGGGCGGGGCGGGGCGGGTCCTGTGTGGTGTCTGCCGTGCCCCGGGCTTGTTGGCGGGTGGTGGGGGCGAGAGAGAGAGAGAGAGAGAGAGAGAGAGAGAGAGAGAGAGAGAGAGAGAGAGAGAGAGACTTGGTGGGCCCACCTGCATTATTGAGAGACAGGCGTTCGACTCCAAATGTCACACTACTTCACAATGATGTTGTGGTGAAGGAGAGGGGGGATCATCTCTCTCTCTCTCTCTCTCTCTCTCTCTCTCTCTCTCTCTCTCTCTCTCTCTCTCTCTCTCTCTCTCAATCCTTCCCATGGTCTTCCTCCCGGTCCCAGGTTCGAACCCCCTAAGGTATGCAACATACGTGGCACCACGCCTGCCCACTGTCCAAACATACGTGACACCACGCCTGCCCACTGTCCAACATACGTGGCACGCCTGCCCACTGTCCAACATACGTGGCACCACGCCTGCCCACTGTCCAACATACGTGGCACGCTTGCCCACTGTCCAACATACGTGGCACCACGCCTGCCCACTGTCCAACATACGTGACACGCCTGCCCACTGTCCAACATACGTGGCACGCCTGCCCACTGTCCAACATACGTGGCACCACGCCTGCCCACTGTCCAACATACGTGGCACCACGCCTGCCCACTGTCCAACATACGTGGCACGCTTGCCCACTGTCCAACATACGTGGCACCACGCCTGCCCACTGTCCAACATACGTGGCACCACGCCTGCCCACTGTCCAACATACGTGGCACGCCTGCCCACTGTCCAACATACGTGGCACGCCTGCCCACTGTCCAACATACATGCCACGCCTGCCCACTGTCCAACATACGTGGCACCACGCCTGCCCACTGTCCAACATACGTGGCACCACGCCTGCCCACTGTCCAACATACGTGGCACACCTGCCCACTGTCCAACATACGTGCCACCACGCCTGCCCACTGTCCAACATACGTGGCACGCCTGCCCACTGTCCAACACACTCCATACCTTTCCCTGCTACTGGAAGTAGCGCAATCTTAAACTGTGGGAGCAAAGTTTTAGTAAACCCCTGAGGGTTAAACCCCTTGTGTACCTTGTGCCAGCACGCATGCGCTCGTATGTATGTACGTCCAGATAGACAAGATGGTCGTCCAGATAGACAATATGGTCGTTCAGATAGACAAGATGGTTGTCCAGATAGACAAGATGGTCGTCCAGATAGACAATATGGTCGTTCAGATAGACAAGATGGTTGTCCAGATAGACAAGATGGTCGTCCAGATAGACAAGATGGTCGTCCAGATAGACAAGATGGTCGTCCAGATAGACAAGATGGTCGTCCAGATAGACAAGATGGTCGTCCAGATAGACAAGATGGTCGTCCAGATAGACAATATGGTCGTTCAGATAGACAAGATGGTTGTCCAGATAGACAAGATGGTCGTCCAGATAGACAAGATGGTCGTCCAGATAGACAAGATGGTCGTCCAGATAGACAAGATGGTTGTCCAGATAGACAAGATGGTCGTTCAGATAGACAAGATGGTCGTCCAGATAGACAATATGGTCGTCCAGATAGACAATATGGTCGTCCAGATAGACAAGATGGTCGTCCAGATAGACAATATGGTCGTTCAGATAGACAATATGGTCGTCCAGATAGACAAGATGGTCGTCCAGATAGACAATATGGTCGTCCAGATAGACAAGATGGTCGTTCAGATAGACAAGATGGTCGTCCAGATAGACAATATGGTCGTCCAGATAGACAATATGGTCGTTCAGATAGACAATATGGTCGTCCAGATAGACAATATGGTCGTCCAGATAGACAAGATGGTCGTCCAGATAGATAAGATGGTCAAGCTAAGGGACATCATTTCTCTGACCTTTGACCTCGTCGGTATATAGATGGGTGGAAGTGGACGGAGTGGGTGGAAGTGGACGGAGTGGGTGAAAGTGGACGGAGTAGGTGGAAGTGGATGGAAAAGTGGGTGGATGTAGACGGAGTGGGTGGAAGTGGACGGAGGGGGTGGAAGTGGACGGAGTGGGTGGAAGTGGACGGAGTAGGTGGAAGTGGACGGAGTGGGTGAAAGTGGACGGATTGGGTGGAAGTGGACGAGGTAGGTGGAAGTGGATGGAGTGGGTGGTTTCTCTCTAGATAAGTGTGTTGACCTATTACTTAAATAAGTGGGTAGAGGCGTTCGTAGATAAGTGGATGGAAGTATTATTAAATACCTGGATCATTTATTGATGTGGATGTGGTAGTCCCTTGCCCGGACATGTGGGAAAAAGTGGAGAGCTTTTGGAAAAATGGATGGGTTAAAACTGATGGGAAAAGGGCGGTTTAAATTGAATGGGTGGTTTAAAAAAATGAAAAATTTTTTAGAGGGTTTGGGGGATTCAGTGATTGGGGGTTTCCCTTATGGCTGTATAGGGCCCCCGTGGATACACCCCTAGCTTAAAAGGGCCCCTGTGGTTTTCACCCATGGCTGTATAGGGCATGTGGATACACCCATGGTTGTATAGGGCATGTGGATAAAACCAATGATTGTATAGGGCAAGTGGATGCACCCATGGCTATTAGGGCAAGTGGATATAGGAAATAACTTATGAGAAAAAGAAAAGAGAAAAGAGTAACTCATTGCCTTAAGAGGGAGTGGCTGGTACCTTTTTATTATGAAAGTCTCCCCCTACGACGGAAGGTGAATTACCCGTTTTCTGTGGCATTTTCTAATATGCCGAGTTAATAAGGTGGTGATTAGAGCAGCACTCGGGGGGGGGGGGGGGGGACCCATGAATCACCCATCAAAGGAAGGTACGCAAAATTGAGGGCTTTTACATATTGGACGGGAATGAAACATGTTGCTAGGTAGGGGAGGGAAGGGGTGTCCTTCGGGGTCAGGCTCCCTCTCCTCCCATGACCCACTCCTGTGACCTCATGTTCCTTTCTGTGACCTCATGTTCCTTTCTGTGACCTATGTTCCCTTTTTGGACCATGTTCCCTTTTTGCCTATGTTCCTTTCCGTGACCTCAGCTCCCCTTTCCCGTGACCCAGTTTTCCCTCTCCTGACCCCTCTCATCTCCCCTTCCTGTGACCCCACCTCCCCTCCCCGTGACCCCAATCCCCATTCCTATGACCCCAGTTCCCCTTTCCATGACCCCACCTCCCTTTCTATAACCCCATTTTCCCTTTCCCCTAAGCCAGCCCTTCCCATAACCCATTCCCCCCCCACACCCTTACCCTTTTTCCCCATACCCAGCCCATTTCCCCTGACCCTCCCTCCCTCCCCCTGACCCCAGCCCCCCATGACCCCCCTTCACCTCCCTCCATGACCCCCCTCCCCATGACCCTAATCTCCCTGACCCCCAGAACCTCCCCCTACCCTCCCTCCCTCCCCTGACCCCCACCTCACCCTTTCCCCATAAACCCCCACCCCCCTCCCCATGACCCTCACCCCCCTCCCCATGCCCTCCCCCTCCCTCCCCAACCCCCCAAACCCCCCCCTCCCCCTGACCCCACCTCCCTTCCCAAGCCCTCACCCCACCCTTTCCCCATAACCCTACCTCCCTCCCCTGAACCCCCACCTCCCTCCCCAGACCCCCACCTCCCCCCCCCTGACCCCAAATCCCCCCCCCATGACCTCACCTCCCTTCCCCTTTACCCCCACCTCCCTTTCCCTACCCCCACCCCTCCCCATGACCCTACCCCCCTCCCCCTGACCCCCACCTCCCTCCCCCCTGACCCCCCCCCTCCCCCCCTACCCTACCTCCCTCCCCCCGACCCCTCACCCCCCTTCCCCGACCCCCACCCCCCTCCCCTACCCCCACCTCCCTCCCCCTGACCCCCCACCCCCCTCCCCATGCCCTCCCTCCCCCTTTTCCCCCAAAAAAAACCTCCCTCCCCCTGACCCTAAACCCCCCCCCGACCTTTACCCCCCCCCTTTCCCTCCCCCTC
Organism: Panulirus ornatus; assembly: GCF_036320965.1. Taxonomy (NCBI): domain Eukaryota; kingdom Metazoa; phylum Arthropoda; class Malacostraca; order Decapoda; family Palinuridae; genus Panulirus; species Panulirus ornatus. The sequence continues at coordinate 52,498,690 of NC_092234.1, read as the reverse complement.
CCCCTGACCCTAAAATCCCCCCCCATGACCCTAAACCCCCCTCCCCATGACCCTAAACCCCCCTCCCCATGACCCTCCCCCCCTCCCCATACCTCACCTCCCTCCCATGACCCCCCCTCCCTTCCCCCCGACCCCCACCTTTCCCCCCCCATGACCCTCACCTCCCTCCCCATGACCCTCACCTCCCTCCCCAAAGACCCCCTCCCCCTTTTCCCCCTAAACCCCCACCTCCCCCCCCCCATGACCCATCCCTCCCCATAACCCCACCTCCCTTCCCCCTGACCCTCACCTCCCCCCCCAAAGACCCTAAACCCCCTCCCCATGACCCTCACCTCCCTCCCCTGACCCTAAACCCCCCTCCCCCTGACCCAACCCCCTCCCCCAGACCCCCCTTCCCTTACCCTACCTCCCTCCCCATATATTCCCCTGATAATTCCCCTGGACCCTTAACCTCCCTTTCCCCAGGGCCCTCACCTCCCCTTCCCCTGACCCTAACCTCCCTCCCCCATGACCCTCACCTCCCTCCCCATGCCCTTTAAACCCCCCCCTCCCCAAAAAGCCCTCCAGAAAACCCCCCCCCTAACCCCAAACCCCTGCTAGTGGTTTGGGTTTGGGTTTTTCAGTGGCTGTCGTGTTCCCCCACAGCTGCTGAAGGACAAACAGCGAAACACGGGGCATCATGGTTTTTTGTGGCCCCTGGACTGCTCCCTCGTCAGCGGCCCCGGGTCGCCGTCGACCCCATGACGCGCCCCCCTCCACAACCGACCCCGAGGTTTTTCCTCCACCACCCCGGGGGTTGTCTTTTTCCCGGGCCCCCGGTGGGTCTCTACCAGCCATACCAGGTTTAGTCTCTCCCGCCCCAGGTGGGTTCTTTCCAGCCAAAACCCACCCGGTCAGTCTCTAACCCGCCCCAGGTGGGTCCCCTACCGCCCCGGCTACCCCGCCCCCGGTGGGTCTCTACCACCACCCTACCCCGGGGGTTCCCCTCCAGCTACTTTCCCGGTTTGGGCCCTTCCAGCAGTACCCGGTCAGTCTTACCCGCTAGCTACCCGGTCCCGTCTTACCAGCTGCTACCAGGTCAGTCTTACCAAACCATTTCCAGGTCGTCTCTCCCCGCTAGCTTTTCCCAGGGCAGTTTTCTACCCAGGGCCCCCTACCAGGTCAGTCTTACCAGCTAGCAAACCCGGCAAATCTTACCCGCCCCTACCAAAAGGGGGTCCTACCAGCCCCCTACCAAGGGGAAAATTTACCCAGCCCCAGGTGGGTCTCTACCAGCTGCCAGGTGAGTCTCTACCAGCGCCCAGGGGTCAAGGTTTTCTAAAACCCGCTAGCTACCCCGGGGTGTCTCTACCAGTTACCAGGTGTGTCGCTACCAGCTACCAGGTGCGCTACCCGCTTCCCCAAAATGAGTTTTGCCAGCTAAACAACCCGGTGAGTCTCTACCCGCTGCCCAAAGGGGAGTTCTACCAGCCCCAAAGGTGGGTCTCTTCCAACCACCCCCAGGTAGTCTCTAAACTAGCCCCCAGGTTGGGGCTCTACCAGTTGGGCCCCCCGGTCAGTTTACCAATAGCCCCCAAGGGGGGAGTCTCTACCAGCCCCCGGGGGGGTCTCTACCAACTAGCCCCCAGGTGAGTCTCTACCAGTTAGCCCCCAGGTGAGTCTCTACCAGTTAGCCCCCAGGTGAGTCTCTACCAGTTAGCCCCCAGGTGAGTCTCTACCAGCTAGCTACCAGGTCAGTCTCTACCAGCTAGCTACCAGGTCAGTCTCTACCAGCTAGCTACCAGGTCAGTCTCTACCAGCTAGCTACCAGGTCAGTCTCTACCAGCTAGCTACCAGGTCAGTCTCTACCAGCCACCTACCAGGTCAGTCTCTACCAGCTAGCTACCAGGTCAGTCTCTACCAGCTAGCTACCAGGTCAGTCTCTACCAGCTAGCTACCAGGTCAGTCTCTACCAGCCACCTACCAGGTCAGTCTCTACCAGCTAGCTACCAGGTCAGTCTCTACCAGCTAGCTACCAGGTCAGTCTCTACCAGCCCCAGGTGGGTCTCTACCAGCCACCTACCAGGTCAGTCTCTACCAGCCACCTACCAGGTCAGTCTCTACCAGCCCCAGGTGGGTCTCTACCAGCCACCTACCAGGTCAGTCTCTACCAGCCACCTACCAGGTCAGTCTCTACCAGCCACCTACCAGGTCAGTCTCTACCAGCCCCAGGTGGGTCTCTACCAGCCACCTACCAGGTCAGTCTCTACCAGCCACCTACCAGGTCAGTCTCTACCAGCCCCAGGTGGGTCTCTACCAGCTGGCTACCAGCCCCAGGTGGGTCTCTACCAGCTGGCTACCAGCCCCAGGTGGGTCTCTACCAGCTGCCAGGTGAGTCTCTACCAGCGCCCAGGTGTGTCTCGACCAGCTAGCTACCAGGTGTGTCTCTACCAGTTAGCCCCCAGGTGAGTCTCTACCAGTTAGCCCCCAGGTGAGTCTCTACCAGTTAGCCCCCAGGTGAGTCTCTACCAGTTAGCCCCCAGGTGAGTCTCTACCAGTTAGCCCCCAGGTGAGTCTCTACCAACTAGCCCCCAGGTGAGTCTCTACCAACTAGCCCCCAGGTGAGTCTCTACCAGTTAGCCCCCAGGTGAGTCTCTACCAACTAGCCCCCAGGTGAGTCTCTACCAACTAGCCCCCAGGTGAGTCTCTACCAACTAGCCCCCAGGTGAGTCTCTACCAACTAGCCCCCAGGTGAGTCTCTACCAACTAGCCCCCAGGTGAGTCTCTACCAACTAGCCCCCAGGTGAGTCTCTACCAACTAGCCCCCAGGTGAGTCTCTACCAACTAGCCCCCAGGTGAGTCTCTACCAACTAGCCCCCAGGTGAGTCTCTACCAACTAGCCCCCAGGTGAGTCTCTACCAACTAGCCCCCAGGTGAGTCTCTACCAGTTAGCCCCCAGGTGAGTCTCTACCAACTAGCCCCCAAGTGAGTCTCTACCAACTAGCCCCCAGGTGAGTCTCTACCAACTAGCCCCCAGGTGAGTCTCTACCAACTAGCCCCCAGGTGAGTCTCTACCAACTAGCCCCCAAGTGAGTCTCTACCAACTAGCCCCCAGGTGAGTCTCTACCAACTAGCCCCCAGGTGAGTCTCTACCAGTTAGCCCCCAGGTGAGTCTCTACCAGTTAGCCCCCAGGTGAGTCTCTACCAACTAGCCCCCAGGTGAGTCTCTACCAGTTAGCCCCCAGGTGAGTCTCTACCAACTAGCCCCCAGGTGAGTCTCTACCAACTAGCCCCCAGGTGAGTCTCTACCAGTTAGCCCCCAGGTGAGTCTCTACCAGTTAGCCCCCAGGTGAGTCTCTACCAACTAGCCCCCAGGTGAGTCTCTACCAACTAGCCCCCAGGTGAGTCTCTACCAGTTAGCCCCCAGGTGAGTCTCTACCAACTAGCCCCCAGGTGAGTCTCTACCAACTAGCCCCCAGGTGAGTCTCTACCAGTTAGCCCCCAGGTGAGTCTCTACCAACTAGCCCCCAGGTGAGTCTCTACCAACTAGCCCCCAAGTGAGTCTCTACCAACTAGCCCCCAGGTGAGTCTCTACCAACTAGCCCCCAGGTGAGTCTCTACCAACTAGCCCCCAGGTGAGTCTCTACCAACTAGCCCCCAGGTGAGTCTCTACCAACTAGCCCCCAGGTGAGTCTCTACCAACTAGCCCCCAGGTGAGTCTCTACCAACTAGCCCCCAGGTGAGTCTCTACCAGCCACCTACCAGGTCAGTCTCTACCAGCCACCTACCAGGTCAGTCTCTACCAGCCACCTACCAGGTCAGTCTCTACCAGCCACCTACCAGGTCAGTCTCTACCAGCCACCTACCAGGTCAGTCTCTACCAGCTAGCTACCAGGTCAGTCTCTACCAGCCACCTACCAGGTCAGTCTCTACCAGCCACCTACCAGGTCAGTCTCTACCAGCCACCTACCAGGTCAGTCTCTACCAGCCACCTACCAGGTCAGTCTCTACCAGCCACCTACCAGGTCAGTCTCTACCAGCCACCTACCAGGTCAGTCTCTACCAGCCACCTACCAGGTCAGTCTCTACCAGCCACCTACCAGGTCAGTCTCTACCAGCCACCTACCAGGTCAGTCTCTACCAGCCACCTACCAGGTCAGTCTCTACCAGCCCCAGGTGGGTCTCTACCAGCCACCTACCAGGTCAGTCTCTACCAGCCACCTACCAGGTCAGTCTCTACCAGCCACCTACCAGGTCAGTCTCTACCAGCCACCTACCAGGTCAGTCTCTACCAGCCCCAGGTGGGTCTCTACCAGCCACCTACCAGGTCAGTCTCTACCAGCCCCAGGTGGGTCTCTACCAGCCACCTACCAGGTCAGTCTCTACCAGCCACCTACCAGGTCAGTCTCTACCAGCCACCTACCAGGTCAGTCACCGACACCGCCAGGAGGGGGGCCTGACTCCCGGGGACCCGACTTACCTCCCGACGACGAAGCTCTAGTTGTCCCCCGACTTCGCCTAGTCATGAAATGAGCGATTTCATTCCCCTGCCTGACTCTGTCTACATGACTTTTCCCGTGTCTAGGTTCCTGCATGACCTTCCGTAGACCGTAGCCTAGGGTTATGCATGACTCTGTGTTGTCACCTGACTCTCTGACCTGGCTCTCGACTTTCCTTCCTGACGTAGGTTAGGTCATGCTGACCTCTTGACCTGACTGGAGTGCCCTGTGTACCCTACCTGCGACCTGACTGCCCTGTGTACCTTCCTCGGGACCTGACTGTCCCCCTACATACACCATACCTGGGACCTGACTGTCCCCCTACATACACCATACCTGGGACCTGACTGTCCCCCTACATACACCATACCTGGGACCTCACTGTCCCCCTACATACACCATACCTGGGACCTGATTGTCCCCCTACATACACCATACCTGGGACCTGACTGTCCCCCTACATACACCATACCTGGGACCTGACTGTCCCTCTACATACACCATACCTGGGACCTGACTGTCCCCCTACATACACCATACCTGGGACCTGACTGTCCCCCTACATACACCATACCTGGGACCTGACTGTCCCTCTACATACACCATACCTGGGACCTGACTGTCCCCCTACATACACCATACCTGGGACCTGACTGTCCCCCTACATACACCATACCTGGGACCTGACCTAACTGCCCTATATACTAGGGTTCACATACCCTTTACGTCCAGCCTATGACCCAGATACGCCCCTTTTCCCTCTCCTTTGCATCAACAGGACCTCCTCCTCCCTGACTCCTTCACCTCCCTACCCTGGGACCTAAGTTATGTAACTGCCAACCCTAGGACCTAACTCCCCTAACTACCCATCTTGGAACCTAATTACCCTTAACGCTGGACTTCGGTGCGATGATGAAGGAGTTTTAGGAAGAAGTTTCATCTTCAGTTTTATCTTAGGTTTATTCGTGTCTTCTCCTTCTGCAGGAGACCAGTTATATATTTAAGTTTATTCGTGTCTGTCCTTCGTCAGGAGAGCAGTTTTAGGTTTATTCGTGTGTTTTCTTCAGCAGGAGACCAGTTTTAGGTTTATTCGTGTGTTTTCCTCAGCAGGAGGCCAGTTTTAGGTTCATTCGTGTGTTTCCTTCAGCAGGAGACCAGTTTCAGGTATATTCGTGTGTTTCCTTCAGCAGGAGACCAGTTTTAGGTTCATTCGTGTGTTTCCTTCAGCAGGAGACCAGTTTTAGGTATATTCGTGTGTTTCCTTCAGCAGGAGACCAGTTTTAGGTTTATTCATATGTTTTCTTCAGCAGGAGACCAGTTTTAGGTTCATTCGTGTGTTTCCTTCAGCAGGAGGCCAGTTTTAGGTTCATTCGTGTGTTTCCTTCAGCAGGAGACCAGTTTCAGGTATATTCGTGTGTTTCCTTCAGCAGGAGACCAGTTTTAGGTTCATTCGTGTGTTTCCTTCAGCAGGAGACCAGTTTTAGGTATATTCGTGTGTTTCCTTCAGCAGGAGACCAGTTTTAGGTTTATTCATATGTTTTCTTCAGCAGGAGACCAGTTTTAGGTATATTCGTGTGTTTCCTTCAGCAGGAGACCAGTTTTAGGTATATTCGTGTGTTTCCTTCAGCAGGAGACCAGTTTTAGGTATATTCGTGTGTTTCCTTCTGCAGGAGACCAGTTTTAGGTATATTCGTGTGTTTCCTTCAGCAGGAGACCAGTTTTAGGTATATTCGTGTGTTTCCTTCAGCAGGAGACCAGTTTTAGGTATATTCGTGTGTTTCCTTCAGCAGGAGACCAGTTTTAGGTTTATTCGTGTGTTTCCTTCAGCAGGAGACCAGTTTTAGGTATATTCGTGTGTTTCCTTCAGCAGGAGACCAGTTTTAGGTTTATTCGTGTGTTTCCTTCAGCAGGAGACCAGTTTTAGGTTTATTCGTATGTTTTCTTATGCAGGAGACCAGTTTTAGGTACGCTCCTTCTGCAGGAGACTGCGGGAAGGCGTGTTATCTAAGTAGTGTCCATATCGACCAGCCCTGGATTAACATCTTTTGTGTGTGTGTGTGTGTGTGTGTGTGTGTGTGTGTGTGAGCTTTATTGATCGTCTGGGATGATTGTGTCTACTTATGTAATCCCAAAAGGTTTCATTTGCTCTACCGCAGCTGGGGGTGATTTTAAGGGTCTCTTGTGTGGTCTCTGTCGATGATGAAGGCCCCCCCGTGCTGGTGCAGGTCATGTGGGATGGTCTGTTGGTCATACGTAGGTCTTTTGTGTGTGTGTGTGTGTGTGTGTGTGTGTCTGTGTGTGTGTGTGTGTGTGTCTGTGTCTGTGTCTGTGTGTGTCTGTGTGTATGTATGTGTGTCTGTGTGTGTGTGTGTGTGTGTGTGTGTGTGTGTGTGTGTGTGTGTGTGTGTGTGTGTGGTTCAGTCGTGGTTCCTCATCAGTAAAGACCACACCTTTGGTCCTTGAATGGTCTGGTAAAACTGTTGGTTGTGGGGTATGTGTGTGTGTGTGTGTGTGTGTGTGTGTGTGTATGTGTGTGTTTCTTGATGTGTTGTGGGGTTGAATGGATGGGTTACAGTGCACTGTGATGGTTACAGTGCACTGTGATGGTCTCTGTAGTACGAACATGGGTCGTATGAGGGACTTTATTGATTTTAATCTGTCTTAACAAATACACTTCATCTTCTAAGCGTTTATTAGTATGACTGATCTTATTAGTTCGTATATTCTACAGCTTTATTTGGGGGCATCTTTATTGCCTTCATCTGTTAGTCTGTATATTTACAGCTTTATTTGGGGCATCTTTATTGCCTTCATCTGTTAGTCTGCATATTTACAGCTTTATTTGGGGCATCTTTATATTACCCTCATCCGTTAGTTCGTATATTCTACAGTTTTATTCGTAGGGCATCTTTATTGCCCTCGTCCATCAATACATATGTTGGGTTTTTTTTTTTTTTTTTTTGGGTTTATGGTTAACTTTGATTTGATTTTTGATTTTTTTTTTGTGTCTCGAAATCCGCTGTTGTTTTACTTGTATACTCTTACCTCCTGCGTCTGTAACCTAACCTGTCGGTTTTTGCTGACGTAGTTTTACTATAGAAATTCGACATTAGTGTCAATACTGGTAAGTTGGTGCGTCTCATCATCTTCTTTTCTTCCCTTTTCCACCTCCTCCTCCTCCTCCTCCTCTCCTCCTCCTCCTCTCCTCCTCCTCCTCCTCCTCCTCCTCCTCCTCCTCCTCCTCCTCCTCCTCTTCCTCCTCCTCTTCCTCCTCCTCCTCCTCCTCCTCCTCCTCTTCCTCCTCCTCTTCCTCCTCCTCCTCCTCCTCCTCCTCCTCCTCTTCCTCCTCTTCCTCCCATTTTCTAAACCCATCAGTGCCGTGCTCCTGGTGTACTCGCTGTCGCAGCCTCCAGGTGGGTCTTCCCATCATGTATCGTAGATGTAGACGGTTGCGTCACAGGAAGGGGGGGCCCAAAAGTCCCGTGACCCAGTGATTTCGGTGTGTGTTTTATGAGAACATCATGTCCTAAAATCAGGGAGGCGACTGGGTTAGCAATTGCAGCAGTAATGCACTTAGAGTGATCCGATCTCTTAAGCCGTAAGGGTGTTGAACACTCTTTTCCTCCCTGGGTGCGTGGTCCTCACGCACTCCACGGTGAGGGGAGGTCTGGAGGGAGGTGGTGAGACGGGGGGGTCCGTGGCACACCCATCTCCTCTCAGTCATAAGCCCCTGTAGTACAGTAGCCAAAACGGCGTCCTAGCTACGTCTCTTCGTTGTATATCAACTGACTGTTATATTTCTCAATGGCGTCCTAGCTACGTCTCTTCGTTGTGTAGCAACTGACTGTTATATTTCTCAATGGCGTCCTAGCTACGTCTCTTCGTTGTATATCAACTGACTGTTATATTTCTCAATGGCATCCTAGCTACGTCTCTTCGTTGTGTAGCAACTGACTGTTATATTTCTCAACGGCGTCCTAGCTACGTCTCTTCGTTGTGTAGCAACTGACTGTTATATTTCTCTCTTGTATGTCTCCCTTCCTCTGATGATGATGTGATTATTACACGAAAGTGCACTTGGGAACTTATCGTGTTTCATTTTCCCCGTGGACTCATAGGAATATATATATATACTTGATCACCCGCAGAATTGTGATCCTTTCCAGCATATGATGATTCACACACACACACACACACACACACACACACACACACACACACACACTCACACACACACACACACACACACACACAGTGTATACATATGTCTCTTCTGTTTGAGGAAGGTGGACATGACCTCGACCAGAAAGCGACCTTCACGTGATGAGGTAACCTTCCATTGTTATTGTAGTGTTGTAGGCGAGGAGGCTGACTGACTGTCTGTCAGGTGGTCAGGTACGGGGTGTGTCATCACCACAACCAGCTGTTGTTCATGTGGTTACCCAATGATGGAGGTTGTTGACTTTATATTACCACGTACCACACTGCCAACCTACGTCCCCAGGTCTACCAGCCAGAATGCTTTACGTCCCCAGTCTATTATACTGTACCACATTCCCACGACAGTATTGTACCACATCCCCCAGAGAATACTGTACCACGTCTCCAGAGAATACTGTACCGCGTCTCCAGAGAATACTGTACCGCGTCTCCAGAGAATACTGTACCACGTCTCCAGAGAATACTGTACCACGTCTCCAGAGAATACTGTACCACATCTCCCAGAGAATACTGTACACGTCTCCAGAGAATACTGTACCACGTCTCCCAGAGAATACTGTACCACGTCTCCAGAGAATACTGTACCAAACCCCTAGAGAATACTGTACCACACCCCCAGACATTACTGTACCACACCCCCAGAGAATACTGTACCACACCCCCAGAGAATACTGTATCAAACCCCTAGAGAATACTGTACCACACCCCCAGACATTACTGTACCACACCCCCAGAGAATACTGTACCACACCCCCAGAGAATACTGTACCACACCCCCAGACAACACCTTACCACACACCCCAGGCATTACTGTACCACACCCCCAGACAACACCGTACCACACCTCCAGACAACACCGTACCACACCCCCAGACAGTACTGTACCACAACCCCGGGGAAACACACTGTACCACACCCCCGTTTAGCACTGTACCACACCACCAGCTAACTCTGTACCACACCCTCGTTTACCACTGTACCACGCCCCTGGAGACCAGACCTGACGGCGCCCTCTCTCTCTCCTGCAGGTGGAGGTGTGTAGGAGCGAACACACCAGCGAGTGGCTTGGGGCGCTCTACGTCTACAAGGGCCTCCTGGTCGCCGTCGGCGTCTACATGGCCTGGGAGACCAGGTGAGTCGTTCAGCTGGGAGACCAGGTGAGGGTGGGTCAGCTAGGAGACCAGGTGAGGGTGGGTCAGCTGGGAGACAGGTGAGGGGGGGGGTCAGCTAGGAGACCAGGTGAAGGTGGGTCAGCTAGGATACCAGGTGAAGGTGGGTCAGCTAGGACACAAGGTGAGGGTGGGTCAGCTAGGAGAGCAGGTGAAGGTGTGTCAGCTAGGAGACCAGGTGAGGGTGGGTCAGCTAGGAGACCAGGTGAGGATGGGTCAGCTAGGAGACCAGGTGAGGGTGGGATCAGCTAGGAGACCAGGTGAGAGGGTGGGTCAGCTAGGAGACCAGGTGAGTGGATGAGTCAGCTAGGAGACCAGGTGAGGGTGGGGTCAGCTAGGAGACCAGGTGAGGGTGGATCAGCTAGGAGACCAGGTGTCTTGCCCCAGGTTAACAGTTCGCAGCAATGGAGTGGATTGGGATGGGGTGCCCCATGGGTCAATACTGTCCCGGGTCCCCATCCCTCCGTTGTGTTCAACTTGAGGCAGAAAGCGCGGGCGCTGACGCCCTTAGGAACGGTGTTGTGTGGGTCCGGCTGGCTGGCTGGCTGGCTATGATAATCGCCAGCCATCAAAAGCACCGGCGATGACCGCCAACTGCGCCTGTCTCTGTCTCTCGTCCTCCTCCACACACGCCCAGCCGGTCGCGCCCTCCAACAGACTATGGCTTCCCTCCTGGGGTCCTCCCGTTTGACCCCGGGAACCGATGGAGGGGTGAGGGTGAGTGAGGGAAGGAGGGGGCATTGCTAAACTCCCGGTGAAGCAGAGGTTTGATTCCCTCTCCTCCTCTCTCTCTCTCTCTCTCTCTCTCTCTCTCTCTCTCTCTCTCTCTCTCTCTCTCTCTCTCTCTCTCTCTCTCTCTCTCTCTCGCGAGGGGAAGCGACAATGTCATCCTCCACTTGTCCAAGGTTTGTGTGTGTGTGTGCTGCTCGCTGAGGGTCGGTCAGGGTGCGACCATATGATCCTCCATTCGTCACGTGTCGTGCACCAGAAGACACGGGCGTCGACGCACCGTCTGTGCGTTGGTTTCCTCTAGTGACCACGTGTACACGTCTCCACCCACGTGGTGTGCCCTGGTCTTGGAGACCACGTGTGGCCGGGGGTGACGGGGTTCTTGTTCACCGACCTACCCCTCCGGCCCCTGGCCAGGCCACCAGCAGGTGCGACCCAGTTTGACCCTCAAGGTGACGTAGGTGTTTCATGTCAGTAATCAGGTAGTCAGACATTTCGTTTACATTCGTAAGAAAATATCCATTTTCTTTTTCCCCTCCCCATCAACTCGGGTCAGCGTTGCCAACACTTGTGCTACTGTAGGGTCGTTATGTAGCACATATGTACATATGTACTTCATTTTGTACGTTATGTACGCCTCTAGCTAATACGTACTTCATTATGTACGTTACGTAAGCCTCCAGCACATTTGTACTTCATTATGTACGTAGATTTGTACTTTAGCTTTCGATCAGCGATTGATGATCAGCTTGGACAGTTCGTAAGCTTAATGGCGGGGCGCGGTGGCCTGACCCCAGCCACCGCCGCCCCAGGGGTTGGTGGGGGGTCACCCTGGGGCGGGGGGAGTCATGTGTCGCCCCTCGCGTCCAACTTTCCTCCCACAGGATAACTTCCACACCAGCGGTGGTGAGGGAGGAAAGTTGGCTTCATATCACGTTTTCTTTTCCTGTGGGAGTGGGAGGGGGGGATCACGTTTTCGTTTTGCGTTGTTGTCGTAATTTCAGCAGCTTTTCGCCAGCTTATTGCACGGTAAGTCGTAGTCAAGTAGTTAGGGGGAGAAAACATGGCTGTAAATACAAGCTTTTAAGCTGACATTTAAACACGTTTAAAAATATTGCCCACAGTGTGAGGAATACATGTGTGTGTGTGTGTGTGTGTGTATGTGTGTGTGTGTGTGTCTGTGTCTGTGTGTGTGTGTGTGTGGGCGTGGTAAGGCACCGCCGTAGGGCGTGCTGGTGTGTGTGTGTGGGCGTGGTAAGGCACCGCCGTAGGGCGTGCTGGTGGTGTGGTGTAGTGTGTGTGGGCGTGGTAAGGCACCGCCGTAGGGCGTGCTGGTGTGTGTATGTGTGTGTGTGTGTGTGTGTGTGGGCGTGGTGAGGTACCGCCGTAGGGCGTGCTGGTGTGTGGGCGTGGTACCTGTGGTACCCTGGGGGAGGGAGGGCGTCAACCTTAACACACAATTACTTTTCCATCACGAGTTTTGGGATCAGGCCACAACCCCATCAGGGAAGTTGGTGCCTCCCCTCATTTTTTATCTGGAGGGGCTGAGGGGGGGGGGGGAGAGGAGGGGGGGTTCTATCTCTTGTTTCCTGGGGGGGAGGGGAGGTGATCGTCGAGGACAGAGCGGGACAGGACGGGATCTTTATGGGGTGAGGACAGGAGAGGACGTAAAGAAGGAACATCCCCACCCACCTACCATGGACACATATCATCCACACAAACCACCCTTCTCTCTCTCTCTCTCTCTCTCTCTCTCTCTCTCTCTCTCTCTCTCTCTCTCTCTCTCTCTCTCTCTCTCTCTCTCTCTCTCTCTCGCACTTGCCAAACGTAGGAATCTACGGCCTCACACACCCATACTTCACTACCACAAACAAACGCGTGTGGAAATACTGCAGTAACCACAGACCCTAGTTCGATGAGGCGAGAAACACTGAGGGAAGTGATGATGAGAAAGTAGGTCATTGACCTCAGATTTCCCTTTCCTTTTTCAGCATTTATATAAAAAAAAAAAAAGGCCAGAGAAGGGGGCCAGGTGAGGATATTCCCTCAAAGGCCCTGTCCTCTGTTCTTAACGCTACCCCGCTAACACGGGAAATGGCGAATAGTTTGAAAGAAAAAGAAAAGATATATATATATATGTGTGTGCGTGTTTGTGTGTGTGTGTGTGTGTGTAGGTTCTCGAGATCCAAGCCTGGCATGGGCCAACCCCTGCCACGAGAACCCCTATGTATGTATGGCTATGTCATCTGTGTATCGTGTCTCATTCAAACCTTAAACACGATTGCCTCTCTCTCTCTTACACTCCCCGGGCGCCACACACCCACACACTCAGGTCATACGTAGCAGTATGCAACGCAGTAGTGCATGGGTGAAGTGCAAGTTAGAAGTCCAACCTGATTGATAGCGTAGATTTAGTTAACAACACGAGCGACAGGCCAGGCCCGCCCGTTTATAAAAAGAGACGAAAAAAAATATTGTCTAAGCTAAATTTCAGCGCGAGAGCTACCATCGTCAACACCACGGTATTAAAAAAAAAATAGGGTCACGTTCGATATCGTAGTATTGAGTACCGGGAAAGACCCGTGTGGTGTGTGTGAAGGCTTCCTTCCTAACCCACCAGAAACGCGGGAAAGGCTCTCATCTTTACAAAAACAATCTCTTTTTTTTTCTTCTGTAATATCCAGTTAGGGACTTTTCCTACTGTCGTATACCTCAGGAAAACAAAAAGTGTTTTCAAAATGCCTTGGTCTGGCACATCAAAAGAAGGAAAAGAAATAAGTTACCCCTGGAGTATGATTTTTTTGGATAAAAAGAAAACGGGGTTCGAGAATGTGTCGACTGAATTTTACTTATGGGGTAACTATTATTGGTTGTTCTCCTTCTCCCTTCAGTCCAAGTGTAGAGGCTGGAGGCGTCGTTTGGAAGCAGACGGGCGGTGCGAGACGAGACTTACCCGAGCAGAAATGTTTAAGTGACTGTGCAAAACAGGAGTGGGTTTAGAAAACGTCGTCAGGCTCCATTGTAACACTTGTTTATATTTTGCGTGATTGACAGTAGAGTCCAGGAGCCGGAAACAACCCTCCTCCTCCTCTTCTTCTTCTTCTTCCTCCTCCTCCTCCTCCTCCTCCTCCTCCTCCTCCTCCTCTTCCTCCTCTTCTTCTTCTTCCTCCTCCTCCTCCTCCTCCTCCTCCTCCTCACTCCCCAGGATTCCTCCAAGAGACTCTTCCCCAAATTCCCCAGTTTCCAGAACCCGCCCTTCCTCCGGTCAACGATCCAGAGGTATATTCATAGCTTATTTCCAGCCACCGGGACCTGCACCTGGACCTGCAGTATACAGGCTCCAGCGGCAAATATATATTAAAGATATGTATTTTTCCTCGTATGTTACAGATTCTGATTTGATTACCGGTTAATACCGCTTGATAATAGTAATTAATTCCACCATTAACGATATTATATATATATATATATATATATATATATATATATATATATATATATATATATATATATATATATATATATATTTTTTTTTTTTTTTTTTTTTTTTTTTTTTTTTTATACCTCGTCGCTGTCTCCCGCGGTTGCGAGGTAGCGCAAGGAAACAGACGAAAGAAATGGCCCAACCCCCCCATACACATGTACATACACACGTCCACACACGCAAATATACATACCTACACAGCTTTCCATGGTTTACCCCGGACGCTTCACATGCCTTGATTCAATCCACCGACAACACGTCAACCCCTGTATACCACATCGCTCCAATTCACTCTATTCCTTGCCCTCCTTTCACCCTCCTGCATGTTCAGGCCCCGATCACACAAAATCCTTTTCACTCCATCTTTCCACCTCCAATTTGGTCTCCCTCTTCTCCTCGTTCCCTCCACCTCCGACACATATATCCTCTTGGTCAATCTTTCCTCACTCATTCTCTCCATGTGCCCAAACCATTTCAAAAACACCCTCTTCTGCTCTCTCAACCACGCTCTTTTTATTTCCACACATCTCTCTTACCCTTACGTTACTTACTCGATCAAACCACCTCACACCACACATTGTCCTCAAACATCTCATTTCCAGCACATCCATCCTCCTGCGCACAACTCTATCCATAGCCCACGCCTCGCAACCATACAACATTGTTGGAATCACTATTCCTTCAAACATACCCATTTTTGCTTTCCGAGATAATGTTCTCGACTTCCACACATTTTTCAAGGCTCCCAAAATTTTCTCCCCCTCCCCCACCCTATGATCCACTTCCGCTTCCATGGTTCCATCCGCTGACAGATCCACTCCCAGATATCTAAAACACTTCACTTCCTCCAGTTTTTCTCCATTCAAACTCACCTCCCAATTGACTTGACCCTCAACCCTACTGTACCTAATAACCTTGCTCTTATTCACATTTACTCTTAACTTTCTTCTTCCACACACTTTACCAAACTCAGTCACCAGCTTCTGCAGTTTCTCACATGAATCCGCCACCAGCGCTGTATCATCAGCGAACAACAACTGACTCACTTCCCAAGCTCTCTCATCCCCAACAGACTTCATACTTGCCCCTCTTTCCAAGACTCTTGCATTTACCTCCCTAACAACCCCATCCATAAACAAATTAAACAACCATGGAGACATCACACACCCCTGCCGCAAACCTACATTCACTGAGAACCAATCACTTTCCTCTCTTCCTACACGTACACATGCCTTACATCCTCGATAAAAACTTTTCACTGCTTCTAACAACTTGCCTCCCACACCATATATTCTTAATACCTTCCACAGAGCATCTCTATCAACTCTATCATATGCCTTCTCCAGATCCATAAATGCTACATACAAATCCATTTGCTTTTCTAAGTATTTCTCACATACATTCTTCAAAGCAAACACCTGATCCACACATCCTCTACCACTTCTGAAACCACACTGCTCTTCCCCAATCTGATGCTCTGTACATGCCTTCACCCTCTCAATCAATACCCTCCCATATAATTTACCAGGAATACTCAACAAACTTATACCTCTGTAATTTGAGCACTCACTCTTATCCCCTTTGCCTTTGTACAATGGCACTATGCACGCATTCCGCCAATCCTCAGGCACCTCACCATGAGTCATACATACATTAAATAACCTTACCAACCAGTCAACAATACAGTCACCCCCTTTTTTAATAAATTCCACTGCAATACCATCCAAACCTGCTGCCTTGCCGGCTTTTGGAATATATATATATATATATATATATATATATATATATATATATATATATATATATATATATATATATATATATATATATCCCTTGCCTGAGCCAGGTACCCATTTTATCGACCAGCACCTCGGGTGGATGAACAGCTGGGTTGACTGTGGACCGACTTTGCCGCAACCAGGATTCATACCTGGGCGACCCGCGCATGCGTCACGGTTACCGCTACACACAACGGGAGGTTCATAGATGCCAGAGTTATTCATATTCAGCTCGGCTCACCACCCCTGGCTTGGTCGTGTAACGGTCGATTGCTGTTCAGTCCAACAACATCAACAACAACAACAACAGGAGCAGCAGCGGCAATAACAATATATCCAACATGACATTATGTGCGATAAGGTGATTATTATTGTATACGTTTGTGACAAATGGGTTATACATGTTCGGTGGAGCTTATATTAATGGATGTGAAGCGTGTGTTGTATGACTTCACATTTAATGAATATTATCAGCGTAGCATTGGGCTTATATATATATATATATATATATATATATATATATATATATATATTATACTTTGTCGCTGTCTCCCGCGTTAGCGAGGTAGCGCAAGGAAACAGACGAAAGAATGGTCCAACCCACCCACATGCACATGTATATACATACACGTCCACACATGCATATATGCATACCTATACGTTTCAACGTATACATATATATACATACATAGACATAGACATATATACACATGTACATAATTCATACTTGCTACCTTTATTCATTCCCGTCGCCACCCACAACAAATGCCACATTCGTTCACACTCAGTCTCTAGCTGTCATGAAACCACAGTGCATTATATATATATATATATATATATATATATATATATATATATATATATATATATATATATATATATATATATATATTCAAGAGACTGTACGTAACTATCCCACCTTAAATTTTGGATGTATGTAATAATTTAGAATCTGAGCAAAAGTTTTGTTTGAACTACAGCACTCTGGCGTCTTTATTATTATTATTATTATTATTATTATTATTATTATTATTATTATTATTATCATCATCATTATTATTAGTATCATCATCATTATTATTATTATTATTATTATACTTAACCGCCGTCTCCCGCGTTAGCGAGGCAGCGCAAGGAAGCAGACGAGGAATGGCTAAACCCACCCACATACACATGTATATAATAGATCAAGATCACACGTAGTTCACTGCACACATTAACAACAGGCGACCCAGGGAGCCTTGAATGATAACGAAGTTACCTCAGGATCCGAGCCTGTTGGTCATAACAGCCATCATAGAAAACGCCAACTTCCACACCGACGTAATAACGCCTCTCTGGTTTACCCAGACGTTACGCGTGGGCTGGCTGCTGTACGTACAACTGGCTCAGACCACAGTGCTCACAACCAGCGTCGGTGGGTTGTTCTGCTGGGTTTGTTTAGCGCTCGGCCAAGAGTTGGTCTGTGGTGTAACTTTTCTCTCTCTCTCTCTCTCTCTCTCTCTCTCTCTCTCTCTCTCTCTCTCTCTCTCTCTCTCTCTCTCTCTCTCTCTCTCTCGGACCTCGAAACTGACGAATGTACGTAGTTTCTATAAAACTGGTGAAGCCCTAAGAGTGTAGACATCCCTTCCCCTTCTTCTCCTCCTCCTAGTACAGTACAGACAAGGTAGATTAGTACAGTACAAACATGGTAACTTATTCCCAGTAGGTAATTATTACATCTTGACCCCCAACACCCTCCTTCCTTCGTGGGCGCCATCGTTAGGGTAAACACACCCACCTACCCGTCAGCCAGGCCGCCCCAGCGCCATACCCCCTCCTGACGAAGTTAGATTAACTAGTGTCTCAGCTACGAGACGCGCAGGTCGACACTTAGAAACTAGCGCGAAATTAAACTTCATTGTCGACTTCGGCGCTGCATAAAATTTGTCTTAAAGGTATTATCCGGGTGGCGTGATGGCCGCCCTGTGTATGCTCCAACCTACTTATACTTAAAAGCTTATCACCCAGGAGCAGGCGGGAGGAGGGTTCAGGCCCGCTCAAGATGCCATGCAAACAGGTTTGATCAAGTTCGCATGGCGCCTACAGTTTCCCCACGAAGCTTAACAAATATTTTTGAATAAGAATAGAAATTAGAAATAAAAATTATAGAAAATGAGATAGCTAGTAGAAAACGGCGAAGCTAAGTGAATATACAGGAAGGCGACTCAGTGTGAATATGATGAGTCGTGGTCAGCTTAATGACGGGTGTGTTCTAGCTGAAAATTTAATTTAATGGAAAAACGAAATGTGAAAACACACTGGAGTGATATCCCTCTATAACATGTTACATACATTAAATTCTCTGAAAAAAATGAAAAAATTAATTTACAAGATGGATCGTGGAAGGCAGCTGTGAGAACTAAGAGTTTTGATAAATTCATTGGTAATGGTAAAGAGAGAGAGAGAGAGAGAGAGTGTGTAAGTAACTCAATAGACCCAGGAATGTGAGGGGGCGATTGTAGCGTAGCAAGAGTTCGTTGCCATACAACGTAAAAGTCGTTAACCACTTAGAATTGAATTGAAAGGTTCGCGGAAATCCGATCAAGTTAGGGAAATGCGCTGTCAATATAGTCGTCTTTTTATGTTCATTTTTACCAGTTGATGACATTTAGCAAGTATTTCTTATGATAAGCTACCGCTTCTCTCTCTTAGGTACACGTGTTTGTGATATCCAGGTCTGGCAACGTGCATAAATTTTGTATTGTGGACAAAAAAGGGAACTGTTGTCAGATTTTGCGTACGACATAGTTACTCATTTTGTACAGAACTTCACTGATATTCCCGTTATAATTCTTTGTGTATTTGACACAGGAAGATTCAGTGACATTTTTCTTGATCATGGAGTTACAGGTTATTTACTGCATTAACATTAGTCCACTCAGTACAGTGGTCTTGATTTATAACGTAAGTAAATAAAGCACTAGAAACCTCTTATGTACTTAAATGATAATTATGTTGCTTAAGTCTAACAGAGAGATCTTTACCAGTCTGCCAAATAGAAAAAAAGAAAATACAGCTTTTACAAGGTAATCTGTAAACACAACCCGCGGAATTTTCTGGCGAGTTTTGGATTGAAATATTCATAATAGTTTAGTTATTGCTGAAGGCTTCCTTCATATTAATGCTGTGAGTAAGTGGGAAACGAAAGTAGAATTATCAATAAATGGTAACGCTAAATGATTTTTTGATATCAAGGGGAGATGGGGCCCTAGTTAGATTGAAGGAAGGCCAGTTCCTTTTATTTTACCTTTATATATTACATCCCCGGGCCCTGGAATAACTTAAAAGAAAACTGGATAGCCTCGTTTCTAAGGGACCCCCGAGATCAAGGGGAAATTTAAGGAAAATCGAGTGTGTAGCTAGGCTAGTATTAACCTAACCTGTATGTAGCTAGGCTAGTGTTAACCTTACCTGTGTGTAGCTAGGTTAGTGTTAACCTACATAACCTGTGCGTAGCTAGGCTAGTGTTAACCTAACCTGTGTGTAGCTGGGCTAGTGTTAACCTAACCTCTGTGTGTAGCTAGGCTAGTGTTAATCTAACCTGTATGTAGCTAGGCTAGTGTTAACCTTACCTGTGTGTAGCTAGGCTAGTGTTAACCTACATAACCTGTGCGTAGCTAGGGTAGTGCTAACCTAACCTGTGTGTAGCTAGGCTAGGGCTAACCTAATCTGTGTGTAGCAAGGCTAGTGTTAACCTAACCTGTGTGTAGCTAGGCTAGTGCTAACCTAACCTGTGTGTAGCTAGGCTAGGGCTAACCTAACCTGTGTGTAGCTAGGCTAGTGTTAACCTACATAACCTGTGTGTAGCTAGGCTAGTGCTAACCTAACCTGTGTGTAGCTAGGCTAGGGCTAACCTAATCTGTGTGTAGCTAGGTTAGTGTTAACTTACATAACCTGTGCGTAGCTAGGCTAGGGCTAATCTAACGTGTGTGTAGCTAGGCTAGGGCTAACCTAACCTGTGTGTCGCTAGGCTAGTGCTAACCTAACCTGTGTGTAGCTAGGCTAGGGCTAACCTAATCTGTGTGTAGCTAGGTTAGTGTTAACTTACATAACCTGTGCGTAGCTAGGCTAGGGCTAATCTAACGTGTGTGTAGCTAGGCTAGGGCTAACCTAACCTGTGTGTCGCTAGGCTAGTGCTAACCTAACCTGTGTGTAGCTAGGCTAGGGCTAACCTAATCTGTGTGTAGCTAGGTTAGTGTTAACTTACATAACCTGTGCGTAGCTAGGCTAGGGCTAATCTAACGTGTGTGTAGCTAGGCTAGGGCTAACCTAACCTGTGTGTCGCTAGGCTAGTGCTAACCTAACCTGTGTGTAGCTAGGCTAGGGCTAACCTAATCTGTGTGTAGCTAGGTTAGTGTTAACTTACATAACCTGTGCGTAGCTAGGCTAGGGCTAATCTAACGTGTGTGTAGCTAGGCTAGGGCTAACCTAACCTGTGTGTCGCTAGGCTAGTGCTAACCTAACCTGTGTGTAGCTAGGCTAGGGCTAACCTAATCTGTGTGTAGCTAGGTTAGTGTTAACTTACATAACCTGTGCGTAGCTAGGCTAGGGCTAATCTAACGTGTGTGTAGCTAGGCTAGGGCTAACCTAACCTGTGTGTCGCTAGGCTAATGCTAACCAAACCTGTGTTTAGCTAGGCTAGTGTTAACCTAACCCGTGTTTAGCTAGGCTAGGGCTAACCTAACCTGTTTGTAGCTAAGCTAGTGTTAACCTAACCTGTGTGTAGCTAGGCTAGTGTTAACCTAACCTGTGTGTAGCTAGGCTAGGGCTAACCTAACTTGTGTGTAGCTAGGCTATGGCTAACCTAACCTGTGTGTCACTAGGCTAATGCTAACCAAACCTGTGTTTAGCTAGGCTAGTGTTAACTTAACCCGTGTTTAGGTAGGCTAGGGCTAACCTAACCTGTTTGTAGCTAGGCTAGTGTTAACCTAACCCGTGTTTAGGTAGGCTAGGGCTAACCTAACCTGTTTGTAGCTAGGCTAGTGTTAACCTAACGTGTGTGTGTGTATACGTGTAACCTCTTCCCTCCTCCTCCTCCTCCTCCCTCCCAGGCACGTGAAGATCCCGGCGTTGAACGACTCGCAGTACATCGGGATGAGCGTGTACAACGTGGTCATCACCTCCATCATCGTCATCGTGGCCGCCAACATCATCGGGGAGCGGACGACGCTGGCCTACGTCATCATCACCACCCTCATCTTCACCTCCACCACCACCACGCTCTGCCTCCTCTTCATACCCAAGGTGAAGACGCCTCACCACCCCACCACGTCATCACCAACGCCACCAGTCATCACCACCACACTAATTCATCACCAACATCACACCACCAGTCATCACCAACACACTAATTCATCACCAACACCACACCACCAGTCATCACCAACACCACCAGTCATCACCACCACACTAATTCATCACCAACACCACACCACTAGTCATCACCAACACCACCAGTCATCACCACCACACTAATTCATCACCAACACCACACCACCAGTCATCACCAACACCACCAGTCATCACCACCACACTAATTCATCACCAACACCACACCACTAGTCATCACCAACACCACCAGTCATCACCACCGCACTAATTCATCACCAACACCACCAGTCATCACCACCGCACTAATTCATCACCAACACCACCAGTCATCACCAACACCACCAGTCATCACCAACATCACCGCACTAATTCATCACCAACACCACCAGTCATCACCACCACCGTGCTAGTCATCATCCAACTCCTCACCATGCCCCACTGTGGCACGTACCACCCCCCGTGCTCATCACCAAGTGTTCGTAAGCACCACGTTCACCCACGAGCACCACAGCCCTCACCAGCACCCACCACCACCACACATCATCACCAACCAGCCCCAGTGGTGACTTGTGGCGGGGTTCCGGAACAGGAAGTGATGCCAGTAAAGACATCAGATATTAAGTGGTGAATGAGAAATAGATTGAGAGAGAGAGAGAGAGAGAGAGAGAGAGAGAGAGAGAGAGAGAGAGAGAGAGAGAGAGAGAGAAGGTATGGTTTTCATAAGTGCAGAATGTAGAGGGTAAAACTGATTATAGAATAGTAAGGGTGAAAAACAAAATTTCAGAATCATTGAAAGTTTCAGCAAAACTCACAGGTGAGTATAGTGCTGTATCTGAGGAAGAATTATGATAACAAACAGAGCCAGATGACTGGTAGAACCGTGAGGATAAATGGAGCCAGAGAGATGGTAGAACCATGAGGATAAGTGGAGCAAGAGAGATGGTAGAACCATGAGGACAGGTGAAGCCAGAGAGATGGTAGAACCATGAGGATAAGTGGAGCAAGAGAGATGGTAGAACCATGAGGACAAGTGGAGCCAGAGAGATGGTAGAACCATGAGGACAAGTGGAGCCAGAGAGCTGGTAGAACCATGAGGACAGGTGGAGCCAGAGAGCTGGTAGAACCATGAAGACAAGTGGAGCCAGAGAGCTGGTAGAACCATGAGGACAGGTGAAGCCAGAGGACTGGTAGAACCATGAGGACAAGTGGAGCCAGAGGACTGGTAGAACCATCAGGACAAGTGGAGCCAGAGAGATCGTAGAACCATCAGGACAAGTGGAGCCAGACGAGAGAGAGAGAGAGATGGGACAAGAGAAAAAAAGTTTTTTTTTTCCAGTTTGCATAATGAATGTAATGTAAACTGAGCTGGATATTCAGGTATTTAACTTAGGCAGCTGAAAAAAAGAGAAAATATGCTTGTTCCGTATCCTTTGGCCTCCGGGCTTTTGAGGTTCTGGTGCAAATGGTGTGCTGCGCTTTAATGTTTGAAGCTAGATCAAGTTTCTCTTCTGACTCCCAGAGTGGGTTGTGTGTAGCTTTAAATGATACAAATGTGTGTGTTTGTGTTGTTTCCTATTTGAACTGTGTGTGTGTGGGAGGAGGGAGAGGGAGGGAGTTCTACAGACATGGTACCCCCCATCTGTTGAACGTTTTCCCTTTACCAGTAATCACTCCTTAAACTTGTGTGTGCTGACAGCATTTTACTGTTATACATCACCTGCCACGTTCTCACTCTCCACCACCCTCACGACGAAGCAGAACTTCCTCATAGCCTTTCGTGTAGGATCGTTTTCTTTCGTAGCTTCTTGTGTTGTGCCCTGTGGTGTCACTACACCTCACGAAGAACTGGTCGCTGTGGTCGACGCCGCCGGCGGACTGATTTATAGAAACTCGAAGGCTGTGATCAGATCAGACTTTACTACTCCTCTATCCATCCATGACGGGCAGTTCACGGTCTTCAGGTTCCATAACTTCACTGAGTCACGTATATCCATCTTCCGTTACTCTACCCTCGACCCCTCTGGATTAGATCTTTGTAATTCTTGAAGCGCGATGACCAGACTTGAGAAACCTACTCTTTGTTTTGGTTAGTCGTGTGTTATGGACAGCCGACCGAACATTCCAAAGACTCCTGTCGCTTGCTTTTACGTTTGATAGTGACTGCACCTGAGGGCTTTCATTTTAAGTGTGTCTCATCTTCATTTCTTGGCCCTCACCCGGGTTTGAGTTTGTCTAGGTCCCCTTGTAAACTGATGCAGTCCTCGTCATTGTTTTTTTTTCTCATGACCCTGTCATCATCTGCAGACATGTTCAAGGTTATGAGTCCTCGCCTCCTAGTAGGTGCCTTTTTTTGGTACATAGACCAAGAAGAGGACTACACCCTCTTGTTTATGTCCTCTCTCGTCCCTTCCCCAATGATGAACTATACAATGATACCGTTCCTGCATGGAGATCAAGCATCTTTAGTATCCGTCTCTGTGTGGTGCAGTGTTCAAATGCATTCTGTCGGTCCATTCTAAGCCATTCCAAACATCTATCACTTGTTACAGTGGAGTTCAGTCTCTCATGGTAATCTAAGAGATTTGTTACGTATGATTCCCTTTCCTTAAATGTTGATTCTTATTCAGGTGGTTTCTGCTTTCCAAGTCGTCGTCCAAATGCTTCCTGATTTCTCATTTTCTGTTTCGGTTTTGCAGGACGACACTTGTGAGGGACGGAGGTTTGTAGTGTAGTGCAGTTGCTCGTTTGTCCTATTCTACTGCTTCTCCCAGGGCCATAGTGAAGAGCGTTGCCAGCTGCCTGTCTAGCGTTATCTAGCAGTTCGGTGAGCACCTATGGAGATATATCACCAGGACCTGAGCCTTATATAAGGGTCAAGACATTCTGATGACCTACTTACATCTCCTTTAGTAGTTTCATTGCATTTTAAGACCTCTTCCCATTCAGCTGTGCTGGTATTAGGGAGTGGGGGGGTAAAGTGTCCTCCACTGTGAAGACACTTCAGAACTTATTATTCAGTTCCTGGCATACTTCGTTAACTTCAGTGATTCTTCTACCTTCTGAATCCTTTCGTCTGACCATCTGTTCGTGGACGCATAATTTGCTCCTTACGAACTTGCGTCAAAGTTTTGGAAACTTTTTTTTTTGCCCTGTCCGTCATATTTCTCTTCAAATATTCGTTTTCTCTCCCACATTATCTCGCAGTATTCATTTAATATTTGCCCTCTTCTATCCTATCAAAAGCTAGGTGGTTACTGTGGCGCCTTTATGTCGTCCAAAGCACATCTCTGGATCCCCTTTGCCTTTCGAAATCTTCTACGGACACCTATTCTCCCCACTTAGTACCTAGTGGTAGCTAGTCTCTCACACACACCCATCTTTCTCCCTATTTTTTTTTTTTTTTTTTTTACCCAGTGGTATCTATTCTCTCACCCTCTTCTTTAATAGACTGCACAAAACGATTGATAGCACTAGTCTGAACCCCGGGTTGTAAGACTCCCTCTCCCTGTCTCCGCCTATGGCAGCCATGCCCCGCCCCTGGGGCTGGCTGGTGTGTGAGGGGTGTCTAGTGACCTGCTTTGTGTTGACCTCCCACAGATCCTGACCATCTGGCGGCGGGCTGAGGGCGACCCCATCGTCGAGAGTATGGGACTCAAGATCCAGTCCAACACCCGCAGGTGAGTCCTCACTCTCTTCCCATGGCCTCACCTTCGTCCACCACGCCTCCTGCAGGTGGTGTCCCACTTGTGTTCAAGTCTCCCTCTCTCTCGTCCACGCCTCCTGCAGGTGGTATCCTACCTGTGTTTAAGTCCCCCTCTCTCTCGTCCACGCCTCCTGCAGGTGGTGTCCCACCTGTATTTAAGTCCCCCTCTCCCTCTCGTCCACGCCTCCTGTAGGTGGTGTCCCACCTACATTTAAGTCCCCCTCTTTCTCTGTCCGTCTCTCTCAGCCTAACAAGGTGCACCTCACCACCTCGTCACTACATCCTCAGTTAGCCCCAGACCCATCACTACAACTACGCCCTTAGTTATAGAATAGTCCCCTCTCTCTCCTCTCTCTCTCTCTCTCTCTCTCTCTCTCTCTCTCTCTCACTTCCCCCTCGTGCAAACAAAGGATAGGCCACTGTCTTTCGACCTGTCCAAGGTCGTCGTCCTGTCTTACCCCGTCGTCAATCTGAACTGCGTCCGTCCCGTCCCGTCCCGTCTCAACCCACCCCGTCTCGTCCCCGTCACATACCACTCCGTCTCGTCCCGTGGTACTTGCTCTCTCTCTCTCTCTCTCTCTCTCTCTCTCTCTCTCTCTCTCTCTCTCTCTCTCATATCCCGTCCCATCCCATCCTGTCCCGCCCTACCCCTTCTCCCAACCCCTATTCCAAGGCCGTGTTTAACTGCCACCCGTCCCGTCCCGTCCCGTTCTGTCCCGTCCCACGGCAGCTGCCGCCCGGCCCGCGCTGAACTGGGTGTGACGGGCAGTTGTGAGCACCAAATTAAGTCGAGAAATTGGCGAAACCATCCAAGTTGTAATTGGATCGGCGATCGCATCATATGGTGCCGACATATTGACGACTGCGTCACTGGACCACCAAGACGTCGACAGCCTCCTCAAGATTTCTTGGGGTTGGGGGTGGTGGGGTCGTCTCCTGCAGGGGGTCGGAGGTTGTGGCCCTACAACCAGGGGGGTCGGAGGTTGTGGCCCTACAACCAAGGGGTCGGAGGCTGTGGCCCCACAACCAGGGGGTCGGAGGTTGTGGCCCTACAACCAGGGGGGGTCGGAGGTTGTGGCTCTACAACCAGGGGGGTCGGAGGTTGTGGCCCTACAACCAGGGGGTCGGAGGTTGTGGCTCTACAACCAGGGGGTCGGAGGTTGTGGCCCTACAACCTCCGACCCCCTGGTTGTAGGGGATCTGGGGTTGTGGCCCTACAACCAGGGGGTCGGAGGTTGTGGCCCTACAACCAGGGGGTCGGAGGTTGTGGCCCTACAACCAGGGGGGTCTGAGGTTGTGGCCCTACAACCAGGGGGTCGAAGGTTGTGGCCCTACAACCAGGGGGGTCGGAGGTTGTGGCCCTACAACCAGGGGGTCGGAGGTTGTGGCCCTACAACCAGGGGGGTCGGAGGTTGTGGCCCTACAACCAGGGGGGTCGGGGGTTGTGGCCCTACAACCAGGGGGGTCGGAGGTTGTGGCCCTACAACCAGGGGGGTCGGAGGTTGTGGCCCTACAACCAGGGGGGTCGGAGGTTGTGGCCCTACAACCAGGGGGGTCGGAGGTTGTGGCCCTACAACCAGGGGGGTCGGTGGTTGTGGCCCTACAACCAGGGGGGTCGGAGGTTGTGGCCCTACAACCAGGGGGGTCGGAGGTTGTGGCCCTACAACCAGGGGGGGTCGGAGGTTGTGGCCCTACAACCAGGGGGTTGGAGGTTGTGGCCCTACAACCAGGGGGGGTCGGAGGTTGTGGCCCTACAACCAGGGGGGTCGGAGGTTGTGGCCCTACAACCAGGGGGGTCGGAGGTTGTGGCCCTACAACCAGGGGGGTCGGAGGTTGTGGCCCTACAACCAGGGCGTTGGGGGGGTTGTCCTGGCGTAGTCCCTAGGGCCACCTACAGGTGAAGGTATTCCTTGGTTGTTATTGTAGTCTTCCCATACATCAGGAACCCATCTACCCCCAAAAGGCAGTTCGAGACCTCCTGACGTCTGTGGGAGCTGCCCCACAGCAAGGGGTGGGTGTGGAGCAGTGTGTGTGTGTGTGTGTGTGTGTGAGTACTGCGCCAGAGGCACTTCTTGACTGGGAGGGAGCAGGCGTCTCATCCCTGGTGGAGACGACGAGTGCGTTTGAGGGAGGAGGTGAGAAGAGGTCATTAAAAAAGTTGTTCGACCCCTTGAAATAAGGTCGTCAGAGGCCCTCCGGAGCCCCCGTGCGGCAGCTGGCAACAAGCTCATTAACAGCCAGGAGGAGTCTTAGGGTCTCCCAGTGGGGCTCCTGTGGGCTGGTGGCTGTCGCCGTCTGTGGAGGCGGTGGCTGTTTGATCTTAGTCTGTGAAGGTGGTGGTGGTGACGGCTTGACACGCTCGTCTGTGAGGGGGGGAATCGTGGCTGTTACTTGGTGTGCAGTGTACAGTTGGCTGGTGGGTTACCTTAGTGGTAGATAGATATACAGACAAGTGCTGCATCATTCACCCCCCCCCATTATCACGTCATCATACCAATACATATGTATGATCTGTATACGTATCCGAATACACTGAAGAAGTGAAAGTTGTGAATGAAGTCTCGTTTCATCCGCTGAGGATGAACGTAACTTGACGTTAAGAAAGAAAAAAGAAAAAAAAGCACAGAATATTTTACGTTGTTTCTTCTCATGAAGGTTTTCCACGATATTGTTTGAAAGCAGAGAGATTTAGGGTGGGTCATCGTAGTTAAGAGAGAGAGAGAGAGAGAGAGAGAGAGAGAGAGAGAGAGAGAGAGGTAATAGGGAGGCATCCCTTGCACTTTGCACCAGCTGCAAGATCTGCTGCCACTCCAGCTGTCTCACACGTGACTGCTACAAGAGAGAGAGAGAGAGAGAGATTCCAATCATGTACAGTCCTGTACCAGCTGCTCGTCTTGCCCGCTGTTCCACCTGTTTCACCCGTGTACAGGACGAACGACCTGAACACACAGGACCAAGGAATGAAATCCTGCCAGTGAAGGAATGTGGGAGGAATGAGTCTTGGGTGATGGTCTGTTGCCAGGGTGTGTGTGAGGCTGAGTGAGCCAAGGATGCCAGGGGTCCTGGTTACTCCATCTTGAAGGACCTCTGTCCGTCCTCCTCCTTTCTGCCTCCTCCTCCTCCTCCTCCTTCTTTGCATTGATGTTCGTCCTCTTTCCCATCCTACACTTCCATCAGGTTAATAGCCTGCCCTCCCCAGTCCAGAACTCTCCTTATGGGATGTGTCTTCCTGTTGCTCCATCCACTATTGGTTCTTGAAGCAGCTGTGGTGGGTGGGTGGGTAGTGGTGTGTGGTGGAGGTTGTAGGGTAGTGGCATGGGTTGCTTAATAATGGGTTTTGGTGGGTAGTGGTGGGTTTCGGTAGGTTTTGGTGGGTAGTGGTGGGTTTCGGTAGGTTTTGGTGGGTAGTGGTGGGTTCTGGTAGGTTTTGGTGGGTAGTGGTGTGTGGTTGAAGGGGGTTGTCAGTGGAGGAGGTGAAGTGTGGTCGAAGGTGGTGGTTAGTGGAGGAGGTGGTGTGTGGTAGAGGTTGGTAGGGTAGTGTTGTAAGTGGCTAGCGGTGTGGTGAATGAAAGCACCCACTCTCCTCCCCACGCCCCGGGAGGGCCATTGCCCCGCCTCTCACCGACCACCTCTCACAAGGTCAAGCAGAAGGCAGCGTCTTCACTTGTGTAAACAACAAACAAGCGGCATATCTAGGCACATTTTCCTGCCTTGTTTTGGTGAAAGACGGTAGGAAGACGTTCAAGTGCTTGCATTTTATGCTGAGTAGATTCTATTAAGGCATATCTTATTCAATTCCGGGGTTTTTTTTTTCGTTGAGGAAGGAAAATAAAAAAAAAAGAAAAGAAAATATGTGCGTCCTATACCATCTGGGTGTCACCTCCACCTTCAATCTTTTCTTAAACTGGGAAAAAGAAAAAAAAAAGTGAAAGTCGACATTTTGGTGTGGCGCAACAGACTGGTGACGGCTGAGGCAGGTCGAAGACGGCTGTAGAAAGACATCTGTTACCTCTCTCTCTCTCTCTCTCTCTCTCTCTCTCTCTCTCCCTCCCTCAAGTCCTGAAGGCTACCATCAAAGTAGAGTGAAGCTCCTCCTACTGTAGTAATGAGGACCCCCCCCCCTAACCTGCATAACTTTGCCTTCCTTTACGTCCATCTCACAAAGAACGACAAACAGAATGGCTCTACACCATCAGGAACCTCAGAGGAAAAAAAATGTATATATATATATATATATATATATATATATATATATATATATATATATATATATATATATATATATCGTCTGTTTTACGACGCTTATATTTTTTCCCCCCTTTCAGGCTCCTGACGGAGGACAAGCGAGAGAAGTACTACCGTGCTGAGGTACAGAACAAGGTGTACCGTCGGGAGATGCTCAAACTGGACCAGGAGCTCCACAAGCTGCATCGCTGGATGGAGGCACCAGACAGCCCTACCTCCTCTACAAGGTCCTTCGACCTCTCCAAGAAGAAGGTATGCCATGCAGGCTGCTGTGTCCAGTGGGATAATAATAGGGTTTTGAGCACTGGTAGAAGCTGTCACGAATCTTGATTCAGTTCGACGGAGTTTTATAAACAGTGTGTCGAGTCAGAATTGGTCTGGTAGGTATTACAGTGACACTATGTTAAGCCAAATTGGTCTGGTAGGTATTACAGTGACACTATGTTAAGCCAAATTGGTCTGGTAGGTGTTACAGTGACACTGTATTGAGCCAAATTGGTCTGGTAGGTATTACAGTGACACTGTATTGAGCCAAATTGGTCTGGTAGGTCTTACAGTGACACTGTATTGAGCCAAATTGGTCTGATAGGTATTACAGTGACACTGTATTGAGCCAAATTGGTCTGGTAGGTATTACAGTGACACTGTATTGAGCCAAATTGGTCTGGTAGGTATTGCAGTGACACTATGTTAAGCCAAATTGGTCTGGTAGGTGTTACAGTGACACTGTATTGAGCCAAATTGGTCTGGTAGGTATTACAGTGACACTGTATTGAGCCAAATTAGTCTGGTAGGTATTACAGTGACACTATTGAGCCAAATTGGTCTGGTAGGTATTACAGTGACACTGTATTGAGCCAAATTGGTCTGGTAGGTATTACAATGATACTGTATTGAGCCAGATTGGTCTGATAGGTATTGCAATGATACTGTGTCGAGCCAAATTGGCTTGGTAGGTATTACAGGGACACTGTGTCGAGCCAAATTGGCTTGGTAGGTATTACAGTAACTGTGTTGAGCCAAATTGGTTCAGTAAGTCCTTACCAAAAGCAGTGTTGTGTCACAGATTATTCGGAGGCTACAGGATAGATGCTGTATATAACTGTAGTTTGAAGAGTACGTAGCATCGCTGTGTCGACGCTTTTTGACTGATGGTGGGGATGGTTGGCGAGACAGATTACGTCGCTGTGGTGATCTCACTCTTAGGATCGGCGTAGAAAGGACTTAGTGGAGTTCTTAATCGTAAAATGGTTTCTCCTACGTTCAGTAGTAGTAGAAGCCAGCAATACATTATCGACTTAGCCTTATATTAGCATCGAACTCCCATCATCAGTCCAGGAGATCAACTTAGATCCACTGTGTCCCTCTCTCAAGTATTATTCATGGTGCTTTTACTCTCTCATTTAGGAGGACGCTTCATGCAACACCTTTACAAACACAGGATTCACGAATCGCCCCACAACACGTAACAGCAGGAGACGTGCTTACTGGAAGACCCGTGGCGCTGAGTCTGACCACAGAGACGAGTAGAGCATGAACACCTTCAGTGTTCCTTAAGTAATGAGTTGGTTCTTCTCCGTAGTGAAGATCATCACCACTGAAGGCAACACGTTTTTATATCCCACGTTTTCTTGTTCCAGGGTTCCATGTCTTCGATGACGTCTGACACCGGTAGAGTTGGAGGCGAGGGAGACGTGGGGATATGTGACGTCGAGGGCTGTGGCGGCGGGACGGGAGACAGGGGCATCGCTGGTGGTGGTGAAGGCTGCGGTGGAGGCCGGATGTTGGGGGAGATGCTGGGGGCGCCACACACCCAGTACCTACAGAGCGATGACACCACCGTCAGGAGGGTGAAGCGAGAACGAATGTTCCGCTCCCTGCACCGGTCCTTGCCCTCCCTCACCCTGGGCTGTCCTCCCAGGAGGCCCTCAGACACCCGCCTCCCCGCTGACGGCGCCGAGAACGAGGGGGAATCCTTCGGCCCCCCTCAGGTGTTCTTCGACGCTCGGAGGTTTCACGAAGACCAGGAGGAGGCCCGAAGACAAGCTGAGGAAGAGGAGGATTGTGACGACGACGACGACGACGAGGAGAGATCTCCCAGGCTCGGGCACTTCCCCGCCTCGCCGCACCCGCTCCAGCGCTCCAGGCTGGTGAAGAGGAGCCCCATCAAGCCGCGCATGGAACCAGAGGACGAAGGGATCGTCGACCTCCGCTACACGCTCAATTTCTCGACGCCGCTGCTTCACGGCGTCACGGAAGCAGACCTGCCGTTCTCCATAAGCACCCACGTGCAGCACGGCCCCCGCGTCTCGTTCCTGGACCAGGACGCCTACCACTCCTACGACTCCAGTCCCGAGATCCACAAGTCCTCGCTGAACGCCTGCTCGTTCTCGAGCCCCGAAGTCCGAAGGCCGTCGAGGAACACCTTCTCCTCGACGGACATCCGTCTTCAGATCGAGTGCTCGGGCGTCATCCCGGACGAGAAGCTCTCCCCTCTGGTGGAGTACAGGGTGAACGACCTGGACGTGTTGTGCCCTTACGGTCACTCCCCCAGACCCCAGAACCAGGAGGTGCTAACCCAGCCTCCTCCCGGTGCTGCTGCTGGAGGAGGAGGAGGAGGAGGAGGGCAGGAGGTCAACAGCAGCGCCTCGGAGGTGAGGAGGTACACCTCCAACGGTGCCGTCAGCCGGAGGTCTCTCGCGGGTACTGCCAACCACAGCGCAAGACACGGCAAGGCCGCTAGGCGAAGCGCCAGTAGACCGACCAGTGATAGTACGACCATATCAAACGCTGCCAGGTCCAGCGGCCATATATTTTCCGCCGTTATTGTTCACCACGTAGCTAATGTTCACATGTAGCGGGGTCCCCCTGTACTGAATGTTCACATGTAGCGGGGTTACCCTGTACTGAATGTTCACATGTAGCGGGGTCCCCCTGTACTGAATGTTCACATGTAGCGGGGTTACCCTGTACTGAATGTTCACATGTAGCGGGGTTACCCTGTACTGAACGTTCACATGTAGCGGGGTTCCCTTGTACTGAATGTTCATATGTAGCGGGGTTCCCCTGTACTGAATGTTCATATGTAGCGGGGTTCCCTTGTACTGAATGTTCATATGTAGCGGGGTTACCCTGTACTGAATGTTCATATGTAGCGGCGTTCCCCTGTACTGAATGTTCATACGTAGTGGTGTCTCCGTGTTGTGAATGTTCACATGTAGCGGTGTCTCCCTGTTGTGAATGTTTGCATGTAGCGGGGTCTCCCTACACTGAATGTTCACGTGTAGCGGGGTCCCCCTGTACTGAATGTTCACGTGTAGTGGGGTCTCCCTGTACTGAATGTTCACATGTAGCGGGGTTCACCTGTACTGAATGTTCACGTGTAGCGGGGTCTCCCTGTACTGAATGTTCACGTGTAGTGGGGTCTCCCCCTGTAGTGAATGTTCACATGGAGTGGGGTTCCCCCTGTAGTGTATGTTCACATGTACATACGTCTCACCCTTAGTGAATGTTGACACGTTGGCCTCACCCATAGCGAATGTTCACAAGGTGTGGTTGTGTCGTGCAGTGAATGATCCCATCTGTGATCACACGAGTGTTCACATGTAGCGAATGTTCACGCGTAATAGTACCAGCCGTAGTGAATGTTTGAATGTGGCAGATCTCACTTGTAGTGAATATCCACATGTATTGTGGGCACCACCTTTAGAAATGTTCACATGTCCATATCACCTGTAGTCATTGTTCACATGTTACGGGTCTCAACAGGAAAAAAAAGACGTTCCCTTGTAGCAATATATATATATATATATATATATATATATATATATATATATATATATATATATATATATATATATATATATATATAACTGGTGTGCTTGAGAGATGAAATCTATTCTAAGTATTTAGATAGGAAAGTTCATATTGATCTTCTCTTATCCCATCTATGCTCCTGATATTTGTGGAGTATTTCTTTTTTTTTCATAAAGGAATATTGATATAATGTATTGTCAACATTTTGTATCGTATTTTCCCCCGTAAGATTTTAAGAGATATTGCATAATAGTGAAGTATTTTCATACGAAGGTGCTGGTCGCATTTCAAGTCAAATGTTCGTCTAGGACAACACAATGTATCATACACTTAGGCCTAAAAGATATATATAAACTTACTTGCACAACCCTGCAGCCAGTGGCAGGGGAAGTGCGTAGAGGATAGAAAGAAAATGGGTTCATCTATTTTTCAACTGAGAGATTAAGCTATGTCGAAAGATTATACATAGATTGATTATATTTCTGTTAAGTACACGTACTCTAGATGTCACACCCACATCCCTCCATCCTTTTAAGTACTGACAGTTGGTAGTGAGAAAGTAGGTTGAAAACCTGTTCATTTAGAAGAATTATTTCTAGAGAAGAGCTATGGTCACTAATTCATTAGTCGCTGGGGAAATGGTGTCAACGTAGCCTAGTCAAGACTCGACATGACAACGTCGCCTAATAAAGACTCGACATTACAACGTCGCCTTGGCTCAGAAGAATTAGTGTTATGATTTTTTTCTTTTATTTATACAAATGTTGAAGACTTAATATACTGTTCGTGAATGTAAAGCGTATAACAAAACGTGTGTGTGTGTGTGTGTGTAACTGGGGAGGAAGACACTTGGAAGAGTGTGTAAAGCGTTCGATAAAAACGACCATGGGTGTGTCCCATGCTGTACTCTGGCCAGAGTGTAGCAGGTGTGACAGAGCCACCATGGAAGTGTAACGGGTGTGATAAAGCCAGCCATGGGACTTCTAAGACCTGATAAAGCCGCCATGAGAGAGTGACACTCATGATAAAGCCACCATGGGGAGGGTAACAAGTATGATAGAGGCACCATGGGAGTGTGACGCAGTTGATTTAGACTGTGGGAGTGTCACGCACTTGATAAAGCCAACATGGGAGTGTGACGCACTTGATAGAGCCACCATGGGAGTGTGACGCACTTGATAAAGCCACCATGGGAGTGTGACGCTCTTGATAAGGCCACCAT
This sequence comes from Panulirus ornatus, assembly GCF_036320965.1. Taxonomy (NCBI): domain Eukaryota; kingdom Metazoa; phylum Arthropoda; class Malacostraca; order Decapoda; family Palinuridae; genus Panulirus; species Panulirus ornatus. The sequence goes on along the minus strand of NC_092234.1, from coordinate 52,464,472 downwards.
GGGGGTGTGACGCACTTGATAAAGCCACCATGGGAGTGTGACGCTCTTGATAAGGCCACCATGGGGGTGTGACGCACTTGATAAAGCCACCATGGTAGTGTGACGCAGTTGATAAAGCCATCATGGGAGTGTGACGCACTTGATAAAGCCACCATGGGAGTGTGACGTACTTGATAAAGCCACCATGGGAGTGTGACGCACTTGATAAAGCCACCATGGGAGTGAGATGCATTTGATAAAGCCACTGTGGGAGTATGACGCACTTGATAAAGCCACCATGGGAGTGTGACACACTTAATAAAGCCACCATGGGAGTATATCACATAATACAGCCACTTGGAGCCACCATGGGCATATGACAAAGCCAACGTGGGATTAGAAATCGTATGGAAAGTCTCATGCCTTGTCATTGAAACTTTTAGATTAGTTTTTTTTACATATTTGCAAGTTATTACGTTTAGTCAGGAATAACAGGGTAAGTAAAGTGACGTGAATACAACGCACCAAGAAATGAATTTGGCCATCTATAAAATGCACAGACTTGAAAGATTGCTGTAGATATTTCATGTGATTTTTTTGTCTTTTTTTTTTTTTGCGTCCTTAGAGGATGAACATTTTCATGAAAAAAAAGAACATGAATAACAGCAAAATATTGGTCATGTAATGTGAGCCTGCAGTTAAAGTAAATACATCTGGCACCTCAAACGCCTAGCTGAAAAAGAAAAATGAACACCTCCTGGAAGCTATATTCTGTGTGACTGTACTTGGAAAAGTCTTTATGATTTCACGTTAAACTGTGTTGAACTCTGAAGGCAGCAACACGTCATGCTGCTGGGTTATGACCTATATCATGAAGGTAATATTCTTCAACAAATGGATCTTTAATGGTATCATTATTTTTACCTAAAGTTACACATGTTTGTGATGTACAATACTATCTTTTTATATAGCAGGATATTATAAGAAAATGATTCAGCTTTTGATAACACTATTAAGTGATTTACTACGATAATGAAACTGGCTACTGTAATGATATGCTTGTTTTAGGGTCATCCATACCTTTCAACAAATGTATTTCTTACGGTGATCCACGGATTCCCCAGTCCTACTCCCTAATATAACAATGCAGTTGAAACCAGCATTTACTACATCACATGTAGGGGGGGAGGGGAATGTTTGTAGGTTATGTTGGTTGGTAGGTTTAAGTACAGACGACTGGAGATTTACAGAGACTTGTGTTATTTTAATAAAGTATTGTCTGTTCCATTGTCCTTGTTTTCTCCCCCCCTTCTTTGTACATGAACTGAAGGTATTCCAGGGAAAGGCTTGCAATATACACACCGAATGAGAGTAGTGAAGGCAGGACTGTCTTCACTGCTGGGAATTGAATAGGTGTTGTTTAGTTTATTACCATCAACAGCGTTGCAGAAATTAAATGTATTCATGCATGTGTCTCACACGAACAGTAGAACTCCTGAATGTATGTACTGTATTATCATGTTGGAACATCAGGGGAGCTTGTGAAACGACGACACGTTGACATGAATTTGTTATATGACTGATTGATGTGTTTTGAATGAACTTTAATAGCTACAAGACTGTGAATATTAGTTTGCCCTTCTATATTACGTTAAGTAATCAAGGAAAGTTCATTTAACTGATATCACTAGTTATTCATACTTCGATTTAAGTTGTAGTCACCCTGGCACGTCAATATTACTAAATAAGGCTTGTAATGTGTTTATCATGCTGTCTGTAAGTTGTGTTCGAGCCTTTAGCTGTACATGCTTTCCTAATTTGCAGTATGAAAATATGCTTATTGCCAATCTACATTCTATACCTCTTTGAACTGTCGTTATAAAGAAGATTAATCATCTCGGGGGATTATTTAGTATTTGATTTATGGTGATGTACCATGCGAAGCTGACGCCTGGTAGGTAAACCGTCCGCTAGGGGGCTATCCGTAGGAAGAAGGTACAGGACGTTCCTTGTTTTCTTCAAGTTTTCTCTTTATTTCTGCTATGATACACAAAGCAGTAATGTCCCTGATGGTGTATAGAGCAACCGACAAAGACTGCTGTGTCTTAAAGTGAAATAAGGAAAAAAAAAGGATGATTGTTGTGCATCAAACGTGACAAATGTGGAGGCCCATCTGCTGCAGTTTGACGACGCTTCAGGCAATGGCCGAGAGAGAGAGAGGTCTTGTCGCTTTGACTTCCTCTGCTGTAAGTATTTGACGTGACGAAGTATATTTTAAGAGTTCTTAATATCATTGATGCCGTAGTGCTGATAGTCAGTTCTTGAAGGATGACTAAAAGTATTTTTTTCACGATATATGTGAACTGATCAGCTTAGACGAACATAAATCCTGCTTTTTAAAAACTGGCAGGTTATAATTGTTTCGAAAAAAAACATCTGATACGTCACTAAAAGAAGAGATATTAAAGAGTGTGAAAATCATTATAAGCAGTAGGTTAGGTGCTTTGCATGTTGGAGGATCAGATTTGCCCGGTAGCCATGTTAACACGTCTACGTTAGGACTGTTGTAGTTTCTTGGGCGGCTGCTGTTTACGCCCAGTTTTTTTCTGATTACAAACGGCTGTTCGTTAGCTCGAATTTTTTTTAAGGAAATTACGTTTTACCGATGGTTCTCGATGTGTTGCACACGATTCTCACCTTTATTTCTACCGCAAATCACTACCTTTTTGAGATATCCAATGATAATAGGGACCCCAATGGTGAACCGGGTTTTTGGTTGGGAGAAATCACAATGAATATTGATTTGCGATTGAAATGAAGGTCGGAAATGTTCAAAAGGTTAGAAAAAAAGAATTCAATCTAATCTAACTTAACCTAACTCAACCCAACCCTATCCAACCCTACCGAACCCAACCTAACCTAACCTAAACTAACCTTACCTAATCTAACCTAACCTAACCTAACCAGGACTTAATGTACCTAGCATAACAATGCACCGGTGTGCTTACCTTGTCCTCAGAAGACTCAAGAGTTGGAGTTAGGGTCGTCGTGGTCTAAGGATCTTAAATTTGCTTGAACTACTGATTCCAAGAATCCCAAAATTCGCCGGATATCCGGAACGGTAATAATACCAGTTGGCCTATATCCAGCTGCAATCTCCGAAGCACAGCTTTTAAAAAGAACCTATGTTTTGTTTCAGTAATGCTGTAGGACGAGAATTTAAGGGAACATGCCTCAAGCTCGTAATTTTGGAGTTAGCGTTTTTGTACGGTATAAGGAAGATCTAACAAGACACGTAGGACCCCATCTCTTACACTCTATTTGTCATACAGTGTTTTAACATTGATAGTCTGTCATTGTTCATAGTTTCATTCACTCACTACTCTTATATAGCTAAAGAGCTTTGCATCATTTTAAAACAAGTTTCATGCTTAATTTCGTTTTATAGCCAAAGGTTTTCGTGTCTTTACAGCTTTTGAAGAACTGTTTACTATTGACATCAAACGTTTAAAAACTTAAAAGATTGTGATTACTTCACCCTTATGCGTCTTTCTTTCGTGGTGGACAGACAGAGATCTTTAACCTCAGGTATTTGGGAGAGAGAGAGAGAGAGAGAGAGAGAGAGAGAGAGAGAGAGAGAGGTGGGAGGGGGGGGGCATTAATTAGGAACTCGCTAAGAAGAGTTGGATGGAAGATCTTGTATCTTAAAGAAGTTAGTGATTTCGAGTTAAATGGATGCTAAATTCAGTCATTAATGGTTATCAGATTATCATGGAGTTCAATACGACTGTTGTACACAGTTAAGCTTATTCGACACCACCGACCAGTTTTGAATGAAAATGAATTTGTGATGTTTGTGGTAATATAAAACAGATGATAGTCAGAAAGGGAGTTTTCCTCGATCAGACATGTTGGTATGCATTCGTAGGTAGAACAATTTTCGTTGTGAGATTATTTTGTGAAGATGGTGAAACGGACAACGTTTTTCATAAGTCAAATGGTGTAAAACGTATCGAGGGACTGAAAGGGTTTGAATGATTGTCATGATATATATTTCATTTTTATATTTATTGTATAGCTTAAGGGGGGCATCCTGTTGTTCTTTGTGCTACATTTACATACATTTTTGTTGGTTTGTTGGCGTCCCCATGATAAAGCACATGGAATATTTATGTTTAATTTTCGTGGGACGTCAGTGACCGCTAATTCTGCATTGTGGGTTTGTTTTGCTTCGTGACGTACGTTCATAGTATCTATATCTAGACCACATTGACTGGGGTTGATCTGTATCTTCTGTAGGGGAAAGATGGCAGCCGGTTTGGAACAGGGCACCAATCTTGCCATCGAGATACTACGAGCACCATTGTGGTAGCTTCTGGCAACAGTCGTGCTGCTGAGTCCACAGCTGGGACTGCTGTGCCATTTTTGTCGTTAGATTCCTCTGGATTTTTGTTGATCGCCGGAAGAAACCAGTCATTCATACACCTGAATCTAGGGTTAGGTTAACGTCCGAGTACAGTGTTAAATCCAGCAGACAGCATCGTGGTCAGTGGTTTGGCTTAAAGGAACCTGTTTTTGGCAGTGCTTGAGTTAGGAAGAGCCCGCATGTGATTTCCCTTTGAGCTGCGACTGTATATACAGTAGATTGATTATACAGTGATGTTTAAATAAACCTCGGGCTGTCGACTTCAAATTCCACACAACGAGAACCAACAGTCCATAGTTAAAGATGTTATTGAAAGGGTATGTTAAGATCTCGCTGCTAATCATTTTTCATTATCACTATATCTTGTTAGTGATTTGGTAAGATTTTACGGCAACTTCAAAAATATCAGATTTCAAACTTACGTCCAGCCTGGAGTTGTCCATGGTGAGCAGCGTTCTTGGGAATTCTATTCCCTGCACAGGCTGGCGAAGCAACAGCTGGTGGAAATGTTGGCCAGTCATTAATATCCACCAAAATGTAACATGCATTTCCTTCCGAGAGCGAGATCCGGAAGGCTTACCCTCCGGTAAGGTTAGGTTAGGGTGGGTTCGTCGGGCACCGGCGGGCAGAGTCAGCCCAGGGTGGGGGTTGGTGAAGTTTAATTGGTTAGATTGTTTGACCCCCATATTTTTCCTCTGTAGTTTTAAGACCTCCCAACTTTTGCCGTTTTTCTTTTATGCTGATTCCTTTCTAGTGGATGAATCAGTTTGATGTTTAAGAAAAAGAATCGTGAAAATATTCATCGAGATTCTTCTGTATGTTTTGAAACAAGTTCCAAAAAGAAGAAAGTTTTCTTCTTTTCTCTCCTCCCGGTTTAAATGACTCTTTGAGTCGTTAGATTTCTCAAATTTTAGATTTTGGGGGAAATTTTATATACGTGGGAATCGCAGTTATTGCTAGTTTTCTTGTGATTGCTGATTGTCTCAGAATCGGCATTTGAGTGAGAAGAGGAATTATTAAACAAAATCATTGAGAAAATTTGTTGATGGAAGACCTTTTAGTTTTCTTGAGGGTTATGACAGGTGACAGTGGTGGAGTTAAATTGCTGTACTTTAATGAATAGGTGAATATGCATTTAAGAAGACTCCCTGTGAACTAAAAGTTTAGCTGGAAGCCAATGTCTTACAGAAGATAGAAAGGTATGGGCTTGCTTTAGGAATACAAAAGGAGCATCAGCTTAAATGGAAGTAAGAATATTCCGCCTTTATCGTGGGTGTTTGAATAGCAATTCTTTTACAATAAGCGAAGTTTTGTGAATATCGACGTGCAGTTGATTATGCAGGAAAGTACGATGCAGAACCAAATTAGAATATCAAAAGTGAGAGTCATTTGTAGTAAGGTACATTGGTTGCTAGTTGAGAATGGAAATTGAATGAAAAGATATTACTATTTTCAAAAGATAGAAGGAAATTGGTGAAAGAAAATGTATCAGATGAAGAATATGAAGATTATACGTGTGACAAAAATGGAGGAGATAAAATCACGTAGATGACTGTAATTGAATACTATATAGTCAGATTACGATAGCGTGCAGTTTGTGCCACATGAAATCCCACCTTGAAACAAGGAACAGGAAATGCAGTATGGCGCTGCCAACTGGCGTCTCTGAGGTGAACATTAGGACACCTATAGCTGTAGGGCAAGATTGTCGCACCATTGGACGGTGGTCGTCCCTAGGATATGTATATGTCCATAAGACGACACCGCAGTACGGAAATTTTTGAACGGCAAGGGAAGGGAAAAGTAGAAATTACAAGAAATTAGTGACCGTAGTTATTACATGTTGGTCAAGGCAAATCCTAACGATCTCTAACAAACAAAATGACTTTCCAATGTGAATTGGTATGATTAAGAACCCACCTGTGTCAGCGACCTTGATGTTGTGACCGGCGTCGTGTAATTGGAACATAAACGATTTAAAAGGAAATAGATTTCCTCTGCTGGGCCCGTCCAGACTTGTGTACAATTTACTCTTTACGGTCATACCCGTTCACCATGTGGCATGTTGCTTTTATGTATGGTTGGTGCTTAACTGACGTCCTTATTCCTGATAGAGAAGCGGTAATCGTATGCTACTTGCCTCATCACTAACTAGTGCCCCTTCCTGTACGTACTTTCCAGATGCCATACGATCTCTGTCCTCGCAACGACTTTAGCGATTTGTTGACGAAATCTAATCCAGCTGCCGCTACCCATGTCATTCCATTTCATGCTACTACTCCTCTGTAAAGTCACTTTCTTATTTTTTTCACTCTTCGAAGTACATCCTCCAACTTTACTAGTATTTCTCACCTACGTATGTCTTTCCAGCCACCTACAGCTATTCAAAGACGTGACATTTATTCGCCTCATTGTGAGTACATCGTAGTCTCCGCTAGGTGGCTATCCGACCTGCTCTCTACCCTTGTATATAAAATCTTTCTGATGTTTTGAATTCTTCCGGTCAAATGTTTTCCTCTACCAGTTTGTGACCTCCGGCAACCCCCGACTCCATCAGTTTCATTTTCTTGAGCTGTGTTAGGCAGGGTTACCAGTGCAGCATAGAGGTGCTAGGATGAATCCTGGACTGAACTAAACTACTTGAATCTGTTTGGCTAAGAAACGCGAAGGTGTTCTGAGGAAGTACTCAGAATTATCCGAGGCTTTGATAACTTTGATCTAACATGCTATTTGACTTAATTTGTCTGATTTCGCTTACAGGAATGGGTATATGCATACGTACTCCTGGGCAAGCGTTTTATTTACCTTGCGTGAGGCCAAGTGCTTTTTCTACTACAGGATTGTTATCACATGGAATGATTTTGCTAATTCGAGTCGTTGAAAGTTGTACTATAGATACGATTAAGAACAGACTTGATAAGTATTCCAAGTCCACGACTTACATTATTTGTGCCTCTTTAGTCACATTTGACAGTATGCTGGGGGGGGGGGGGGGTTCTATGAATTGTGTGCGTGACTTTCAACTTTAACCACACCAACGTGTGAGTTTCTGATATCTCCACTATCACAAACAGCCTCGAAGGGACCCAGTGGTCCGTTGCTGTTTGAATTCCTTTTGCCTTCCTTATTAACTTCTTACCTGATCTACTTATTTGCCTTCGTTAGATAGCATCTGAAACAAAAGACACAGCTTTTATGGATTCTTGTTTGGCTTCTTTTTGCTCCAAGTTTCAGAAAGTAAATATATGGAAAGGTGATGGATTGCCATGCGTGAATTTGTAAGATGAAACAATTTTTTTTTTTTTTCATAAAACCCTGAGTCTCCTCACCTCTTGCTGAACCACACATTACTCGGCAAGCTGGAGCGTCACATGATTACTAGTAATGTGGCCGTCGGCAACCCAAGGGTGGGCCGTTTTGATAAGTATTTCTTTCCCTACAGCTCGAAACTTTAGAACACTATAACTCCCTCTGTCTTTCCCCACTTAAAAAGACAGGTTTTTTTTTTCACTTCCTCTTCTCCCCTTTCATTAATCTTTCTGTACTTCAATTAAGGCCCTCTGGGCCTTGATGTGGAATTTCTAATAGGAACCCCTAATGTTTAAAAAGGAAAAATCAGAAGTCATTTCCTACCTCGTATTGTAATCGAATTATCAACACACATTGACTGTTCCGTGAATGATAAAGTTCCATGTTTGATGACTGATGAAATTCACGTGATACTAGTTGTTCGAGTGTCCCTTAATTGACTCGAATTTTGTACGGAAAAAATCATTCATTAGCTACAGCAGTTTCATAAAACTTAACCAAAGAGGATTTCTCTATACATAATATATACATATGCATAAAACCTAACTACAAATGAAAGATTCAACGTTTGAAATGCAGAACAAAATTAGTGCATTGTATGTGATGTGGGTGGGGTATCCCAGCTATACATGCATAAAATATTTTAAAATGTTCGCAGAGCCTGTAGAAAAGCCAGTAATTGTTTGGTTATAAGTTTGAGGGTCGTTAGAATCTAGATGCTTGAAGTAGACCCCTGGGCTAAATCGGAGATATATACGCCTTTAATTGTAGCTACAAATTGCATTCAAAATGTTTCGAGTGAAAAGATTTCTCTAGAATGAGCCGTACGTAATTTAAGATGAAACCTGCTAGACGTGTTTGAGGCAGATAATGTAGGGCTGTGTCATTTATTTTCAGATATCAGTAAAGAATATTCAAGGGTATAAAGTCGTCCGGCCAAAGCCGAACCGAAAACTTCCCATATAGTGGGTTTACCTTCGGCAGAGCGGGCGGGCGAGGCAATTATTCCCCGCTTTTTAACAACAGTTTGAAAGACTGGGCCCAAACCGGTGAGTTCCGGCTGAACTTTTACTCACCCTTTTATTGTGGTTGATATCGGCGGTGGTCATGCTATAGTTTCATATACAGGGGATGGGAGGTCATCTGTGAAGAGTGACAGGGTCCATTGTCGGTTATATGGCAATTACGAGTTCCGGTGTCGGTTACGACAGTCGCAAGGGGGGCCGGTGGTCGGTTATGGAGATCGCAAGGTCCGGTGTTAGTTGTGGAAGCCACAGGCTACGGTTTCTGTAATTTCCCAGACTGAACACGGGCAAAGTCATTACCGGCTTGATATTCCAAAAGTCATCGAGCTGAAAAATTTTGTGTGGTTGCTTTTGTTCATGTTAGACTCTGGGTCAAGTCTCCTGCAGTTGTAGCAAGTTTATGTTTGCTTAGGCACCTTTTTACACATGCTGGGTCAGTTGTGCTTCAGCTAAGATCAGGAAAACAGTACTGAGTGTCGGGCCCATGGAGAGAGAGAGAGAGAGAGAGAGAGAGAGAGAGAGAGAGAGAGAGAGAGAGAGAGAGAGTTAGTGGGTGTCGTATCTATGGACAGAAACAGGAAGACAACAGTAGTGAGTGTCGTACCCTTATTAGACAGAGACAGGGAGACGGTACTGGGAGACAGTACCGAGCGTCGTACTCATGGGAAGAGACAGAAGAGCGTCGACAGTGTGCGTGTCTTCACCCTTGTCGGCCGAGGCAGCAGAAACTTTGTGTGTTGGTCGACCGGCAGTAATAACCCGACCTCGCATACCATTAGCATATGTTGTCCTCCTATCACTAAAGATGGATGCTGTGTGTTCACGTCCCAGATGACAGTACCCGTTTCAGATGTGTAGCCTTGACGAAGTCTTATCTTCATCATTGTATACTTTTGAGGTAATCTAACATTTTGAAGTGATGATATGTACTTACAATATAAATGAGGAGAACAGATGGTATACCTGCTTTTGAAATATTGTGTAATGAAATTAGAGAAAAATCTATCATTTAGTGGGTGTTTGAATTTACCGGCCGGGGGTAGAACTCTGGGCCAGCTTGTGAGGTCATCAGAAAGGTCATAAGTCATCACCTCGACCCGGACATTGTATGATGATTTGTTTGCTACTTCATATAGTGACTCGTGATCACTACCACCGTTGTTCCCGTCGTCAACCCGTCACGTATCTGTATCACCATCACATCACGTATCACATGACGCATCTGTATTACCCTCACTATCACATCACGTATCTGTATTACCCTCACTATCACATCACGTATCTGTATTACCCTCACTATCACATCACGTATCTGTATTACCATCACTATCACGTCACGTATCTGTATTACCATCACTATCACATCACGTATCACATGACGCATCTGTATTACCCTCACTATCACATCACGTATCTGTATTACCCTCACTATCACATCACGTATCTGTATTACCATCACTATCACATCACGTATCACATGACGCATCTGTATTACCCTCACTATCACATCACGTATCTGTATTACCATCACTATCACGTCACGTATCTGTATTACCCTCACTATCACATCACGTATCACATGACGCATCTGTATTACCCTCACTATCACATCACGTATCACATGACGCATCTGTATTACCCTCACTATCACATCACGTATCACATGACGCATCTGTATTACCCTCACTATCACATCACGTATCACATGACGCATCTGTATTACCCTCACTATCACATCACGTATCACATGACGCATCTGTATTACCCTCACTATCACATCACGTATCTGTATTACCCTCACTATCACATCACGTATCACATGACGCATCTGTATTACCCTCACTATCACATCACGTATCTGTATTACCATCACTATCACATCACGTATCACATGACGCATCTGTATTACCCTCACTATCACATCACGTATCACATGACGCATCTGTATTACCCTCACTATCACATCACGTATCTGTATTACCATCACTATCACGTCACGTATCTGTATACCATCACTATCACATCACGTATCCTTACTACCATCACTATCACGTCACGTATCTGTATTACCATCACTATCACATCACGTATCACATGACGCATCTGTATTACCCTCACTATCACATCACGTATCTGTATTACCCTCACTATCACATCACGTATCACATGACGCATCTGTATTACCCTCACTATCACATCACGTATCACATGACGCATCTGTATTACCCTCACTATCACATCACGTATCTGTATTACCCTCACTATCACATCACGTATCTGTATTACCCTCACTATCACATCACGTATCACATGACGCATCTGTATTACCCTCACTATCACATCACGTATCACATGACGCATCTGTATTACCCTCACTATCACATCACGTATCTGTATTACCATCACTATCACATCACGTATCACATGACGCATCTGTATTACCCTCACTATCACATCACGTATCTGTATTACCCTCACTATCACATCACGTATCTGTATTACCATCACTATCACATCACGTATCTGTATTACCATCACTATCACATCACGTATCACATGACGCATCTGTATTACCCTCACTATCACATCACGTATCTGTATTACCATCACTATCACGTCACGTATCTGTATTACCCTCACTATCACATCACGTATCACATGACGCATCTGTATTACCCTCACTATCACATCACGTATCTGTATTACCCTCACTATCACATCACGTATCCTTACTACCATCACTATCACATCACGTATCACATGACGCATCTGTATTACCCTCACTATCACATCACGTATCCTTACTACCATCACTATCACGTCACGTATCTGTATTACCCTCACTATCACATCACGTATCACATGACGCATCTGTATTACCCTCACTATCACATCACGTATCACATGACGCATCTGTATTACCCTCACTATCACATCACGTATCACATGACGCATCTGTATTACCCTCACTATCACATCACGTATCTGTATTACCCTCACTATCACATCACGTATCTGTATTACCCTCACTATCACATCACGTATCACATGACGCATCTGTATTACCCTCACTATCACATCACGTATCACATGACGCATCTGTATTACCCTCACTATCACATCACGTATCTGTATTACCCTCACTATCACATCACGTATCACATGACGCATCTGTATTACCCTCACTATCACATCACGTATCTGTATTACCCTCACTATCACATCACGTATCTGTATTACCCTCACTATCACATCACGTATCTGTATTACCATCACTATCACGTCACGTATCTGTATTACCATCACTATCACATCACGTATCTGTATTACCATCACTATCACATCACGTATCACATGACGCATCTGTATTACCCTCACTATCACATCACGTATCACATGACGCATTTTGCTTGACGTTCGATTTCTTTCTCTCTCTCTCTCTCTCTCTCTCTCTCTTCTCTCTCTCTCTCTCTCTCTCTCTCTCTCTCTCTCTCTCTCTCTCTCTCTCTCTCTCTGTTTTACAGACTCAGTTAAGGCGTGAATCTCCGTCATGTGACGTAACAGCTGCCTCCCGTAGTTTGTTTGAAGACCAGCTTATACGAGGGTTGACTCATAGTACTTTATCTCTGACTGAAACTGTGGGATTTTCTCCCATTTTTCATCCTCGTCTTTTCTGGTATTCTACCTTTAAAAGTCAGGTTTATCAACACTTAAGGAGCTTAAATCTCTTTCTGTATTCTCCATTTTCATTTACTATATATATATATATATAATATATATATATATATATATATATATATATATATATATATGTATATATATTGTTTGTGTATGTTGGTCTTTGTTAGTTTCATCTGAACAAGACACCCAGTTTCTTGGAGGCAGACCTAGTTACTTCTGTAATTTGGAGATTCCAAGAAAGAGTGGATGTTACAGTAATAGCAAGAATGTATATTGAATGAAGAGGTGGAGTTACAGAACCGTCAAAAGAGAAACGAGAGTTGTGAGGAGATTCTGATAGAGCGATGGGTAGAAACTTGAATTTTGGAGGCATTAAGCTTAACTTGATTTCGTCAGCCCTGTTAAGACATCCTGCCCGAGCTCATTGAGGAAGCTGTGTCAAGACGAGATGCAGATCGAGTGAGAGAAGAAAGAGCAGAATTGAAGGAGGTGGATGAATGTAGCGTTGAATCGTCAGCGTATGAGTGCACTGTATTATTTTTGGAAGAGAGGAAATCTTTGAAATAAAAAGTAGATATGATGTAGGGGACAGGACAGAACCTGCTATTGATGGAGAAGGTGCGGGGGGGGGGGGGTTGATCTATTGACCACCACAGATAGATCAGCCGGGGAGAGAGCTAATTATAAAGGAGCAAAGTTAGGGAGAGAAGCCGAAAGATGGGCGCTCAGTGGCGAAACTCTGATGTCACACCGTCAAAAGCTTTGGATACATCAAGGGCAACTACACAAGACTCCCCAAAAAACTTTCAGGGGTGAGATGACCAGACATTAGTAAAACGGGAAAGAATATCACCAGTGGATCTCGCGTAACAGAAGCCATACTGGCAATCAGAGAAAAGACTGTGCTTTTCGAGGTGCTTAAGAGTATGAGAGTTGAGGAGGGATTCAAAGACTTTGGAAATGGTAGATGTTATATTCATGTTACCGCCATGTCAGGGTATACACAATGTGTAGATTGACATGGCAGTAACAGGATGTACTAACCTATGTGTTAGTGTTAGGGTTTAAAACTGTAAATTGTTTGCACCAGATGGAGGATTGCTTGCGCGAAACATGTCGTGCATCATGTATCTAAAAATACATGTGAAGTGTAAAGACAATTATCTTAACCCATCCAGAATTGCGATTTACCTTTATTAGTATCATGAACTATATTTCTTTCTTTCATACTATTCGCCATTTCCCGCGTCAGCGAGGTAGCGTTAAGAACAGAGGACTGGGCCTCTGAGGAAACATCCTCACCCGGCCCCCTTCTCTGTTCCTTCCTTTGGAAAATTAAAAAAAAAAAATAGAGGGAGGATTTCCAGCCCCCCCGCTCCCTTCCCTTTTAGTCGCCTTCTACGACACGCAGGGAATACGTGGGAAGTATTCTTTCTCCCCTATCTCCTATGAACTATATATATATATATATATATATATATATATATATATATATATATATATATATATATATATTTGGAATGGTGTGCGTTTATTTTGATGTTAAATTCATATTCTCACTTCTCCGACCCACACAACTGTGGTGGGGACACTCACTGAACCTCGAAGTTGCCGAAAGTTTTCAAACTGAGTAAAAATCATATTGAAGAGACTTGTCATGGTGCTGAAAGGTCTGGCCCCCAGTGCTCCGGCCCTCCTGTGGCCTAGCATCCATCACATGACACATCGGTGTTAAATTTTTTTTGTTTATATATATGTATACGAACAAAGTGCATATTTACAACTGAAGGATCACTCGAAAAGCCGATAAGAGCTTGTATAATTAGCATACAGGATGGTCCAGAAGCAGAACCCAAGGGAATCTTAATCTTATAATGGGTAGACGAATTTTGGAGGTGCTCAGAGGCGACGCCGAGATCAACAAAAGAGCGGGTGCAGTTATTGTTTAATGTGAGGGAAAAGATGGAGCCACTTGCCGATCCGTCCCGCCTGAGAGTGAGTGTGGCCAGGGTTGTATCAATAATCGATCACTCAGCTTTAAGGTAATTGATTTAAGCGTTTTAGAGATACAGAAAGTGTACTTGACCGACTTAGCGATCTGAAGGAGACTGGGAGAGAATCGCTTGTGAGTCAGGTAGTCTTGTGTTCGTGAGTCGATGTGTTTTTAGTTATCTTTTCGACAACGTTCAAACTATATGTAAAAGTCCCTGATACTCACGTTGAATATTCAATAAAATACAGGCATACATGCCGAGGTATAATGGATAGATGAATAATCAATACAAAAAAATAAAATGGATTGCTGTCGCGAGGGCCGGCCTGAATTTTGGTCCACCCGGCATTCAGCCGCCTCGTTTCCTGCCGGCGGGAGCAGCGTTTTGTTTGCTTACGACGTTGGGCGCGGCTAGGGGGGGAGGGGCGGGCGAACTCGTGCGTTCCTGAGGACGTGTGGAAGACAGAGGCGGTGCGCGGTCCCCTGATGAACTCCCGAGGTACGACAAACTTTTGTAATTACAGTTCGTGTGTGTCTCTCCACCTGACGCTTATTGAGAGCATCATACAATTCGTATTTACTGGGGGGGAAAATATTATGTAGAGGCCTGCGTAGATTTCATTTATATATATTATATATATATATATATATATATATATATATATATATATATATATATATATATATGTATGTATGTATATATATATATATATATATATATATATATATATATATATATATATATATATATATATATTGCTTAAAAGGTGTTTTTCGAAAAATTGTTATATAGTGCATGGGTAACGCGCACGCTCATGCTCTATCACACACATGCAAGCACAGAGGAAATAAAGCTGTAAGAATTAGTGTCAGAGAGGGACCTGGGTATCGACATTGTACCTAACTTGTCGCCACGCCTCTCAGGGAGATTGTGGAGGAGACAGGCTTTCTACTGGCGAATAACACCAGACTCGCTTTCCATTGCATAGATAACTCGCCATTCAGCAAACTGTTCCTACCGTCCGGAACCAGCATGGGGTTCTCTGGTCACCGAGAGCTTAAACGTAGAAATACAAAAGCCATGAAAAGTCCGGAGGAGGGAACAAATTTCGTGCAGGAATTACAGTGGCTTACAGTGGGGATCTTAGACTAAGGCCATGTACTCATCTACAGTGGAAGAGAGAAGTGTAGGAGATGACTGTATCCTTCGCCTTTCTGGTATGCTTAAGGGGTTAGGTTAGGTTTTTCGATATTGCAGTCATAGATTAAGTAGAGGACATAACACTGGGTGAATAATCCAAAAGTTTGTAGGAAGAATATAAATATTTTTTTTTTTTTTTATAGATTAGAGGAGAAATTGAATAAGCAACGTGTTGAAATGTAAATGAGGATAGCACATAAAGGTTTCTGTGTAGTCTGACAGATGGGAAAAGGGCCCTTAAGGGTAAAGCTCCTTATGCCACACAGTAAAGGAATCACATACACACGCACTCTATGTTGTAGTGTTAGGTGTCTCTGACCATGATTCGTGCATGGGTCTGCCCGAGTTCGAATCTTGGGCGGAGCAGTCGGCCCACGACCAACCCAACTGGTTATCCTCCCCACGGTAATTGGGTGCCTAGCTTAGGCTGGGGTGTGTATGCGGGTATACACACGAGTAGAGACATGTAACTTATATTCAAGATAGAGGGACAACACAAGCGTAAAATTTTTCCCGTAGCGCACAGATGATCATACACACACACACACACACACACACACACAAAGGTAAATAAAAGATCAATGGTAATGTTTATGTGTGGTGCGAACAGTAATGGTGACAGGAAGTGAGGCACCAAGCGGAGTAATTACTTCAGACAGAGTAGGAGTAATGAACTCAGTTTCCTGAGGACAGTGAATACGAAAGTAAGTAGTGACAAAATTAGGATATCAGGGATAAAAAACGATAAGTGTGGGCGAAAGCGATTGAAAATGAGAGCTGGGTCGCAGCTGAAGCTTTAGCTTAAAGTGTCGCCGCTGTATATACATCTTTTAAATGCCAAGACAGGAACGTTGTATTCTTATGCTAAGACGAACTTCATGGGAAGGAATTGCGTGTTATGGAAAAGGGAACGGAACGATGTTGAAGAAATTATTCCAATATATTTTCAGCAAGTTCACGTGATTGTGTTGATTGCAAGATGTGATCTTATTTGGTCCACGTGTGCACGGCAGATATGTTCCAAAAGACTCCTTTTTTCGTGAAATTATATGCAGAAACTCATATGTAATGAATTGTATACCTCACGGGGTCAGAGTTTGGGCAATTGTATGGCGGCTGAATTTGTGATGGTGAGAGCAAAGCCGTCGGCAGGGAGAGAGAGTACGTAGGTAGGTAGGTGGGTAGGTAAGTAGTTGGGTAGGTAGGTAGGAGAGGCGTGTGAAATCTGATGCCATCGGGATATTGAGTTGGCACGGACTGGTGTTGATGGGAGAGAGAGAGAGAGAGAGAGAGAGAGAGAGAGAGAGAGAGAGAGAGAGAGAGAGAGAGAGAGAGAGAGAGAGAGAGAGTCACCCGAAAAAGATATCAAAAGTCGAGGCTGTAACATATCCCAGGGGGTCGTCAGCATTAATGAGAAAATCGTGATCGTGTATGTATGTATTACCTGTGTGCGCAGTGCGTGCATCACCACTGGACACACTGACTGTCGACCACAGTGTTGTCTGATGGTTTACACCATTATCCTGTTATTTTTTTTCTCTACGTTAATGTATAAATGGGTTTATTCTTAACGTAATTTACAGTCGTAAGTTCTTCACATATTTTCAGCTTTCATGGCAAAACTTGTCTTATTTTTACGTTCGTCTTACGTATTTGATAACAGATTTCATTTGGTAATTATTCAGTATCATACCTAGTATGTGAATTACATTTGTTTCTTCTGTCAGTTCAAATTTTCCGGTTTGTGTATTGGGTGACTTCATTGATTGTTTCAGTGGTCACAGACCCGTGTTATGATAATCACTAGCATGCGTTTTGGTACTTTTTTAAAATCCTGATTTTGGGAGGTGTCACTCTTTTTTGGAATGTTTGTCACCTATGGCAACTTGTGGGAGTCCATCTTCCCTGAAGTGGTTATATATATATATATATATATATATATATATATATATATATATATATATATATATATATATATATATATATATATATTCCTGAGTCCACGGGGAAAATGAAACACGATAAGTTCCCAAGTGCACTTTCGTGTAATAATCACATCATCAAGGGAGACACAAGAAAGAAATATAACAGTCAGTTGATATACAACGAAGAAACGTAGCCAGGACGTCATTTGGTAAACATGCGATTGTCCAAGACCAAAGTGCACTTGGGAACTTGTGTTTCATTTTCCCCGTGGACCCGTAGGAATATACTTGATCACGTGCAAAATTGTGAATCTTTCCAATATATATATATATATATATATATATATATATATATATATATATATATATATATATATATTCCTTTTTTATCCACAAGGAAATGAATCGCGTTAAGTTCCCAAGTGCACTTTCGTGTAATAATCACATCAGGGGAGATACAAGTCAGAATATGAGCCATTTGATATACAACGAAGAGACGTAGATAAGACGCTATTTGGTAAACAAGTGACTACCCGATTGGAGGTCGGGTGCTCTCAAGTCTGGCAACCTGCGTATCATAAAATTTATATATCAGTTTAGTTACTCGGCGTTGTTCGGGAAAAAATGGTGTCCTTTGGTGGTCTACAAACGGCCTTCAAGGTCAAGTCTGGTGTTCTTAAAGCCTTGCCCAGATTCTGAAGTACCAACACAACTGTAGGGGAGCGACAAGGAAGCGAGACTGGGAGGAAACTAGCAAAACTGAAAGGTGAAATTCAGCTGGGGGTATTTTAGGGGAGAAATTCTGTGGTTAATTGAATAAAGAAGTGAGTGAAGGACGGAAACATAGAAATAACAATAAAATTGAAATAAAGCGGAAATCTAGAGTAAAGGTAGAATGAATACTCTTCATTGAAATAGAGGTTAACTTAAAGCATGGAATATTTACGGAGAAAAAAAAAAATACGAGAATGTTAGAGTGGGTGGAAATAAGGAAAGAGAGATAAGGAATATAGGTAGACAATTGTAATTCAGTGGGAATGAAACAGTAATGGAGTAAAATGGATGGACTTGAAGCCAGTCAGAATGTGGTGGTTAACAAGCGAAAGACTTGGACATAGGAGGAGAGTGGGACGTGATATAAAGATAGCGAACGATGAACGTTGAGAGATATCCAGAGATAAATGTACGGAGTAATGAAATGGAACAAATAAGGATGTAGGAAAGTAATGTGAAGAATGGACGCATCGGTAGTGTCGAGTTATAGGATAGAAGGAACATGGCGGAGGGAGGCGGGCGGACACTACGTGCTCCCGCTTGATTTAACTGATTGGGTCGCTACCCGTCCAGGGACGCCTGACTAACCTTACTTCCCTTCCCACCCCCCCCATACAACCCTCCTATACCCTACCCAATTTTCAGGCAGATTTTCGCATAACTTAATTCGTAGCATTTTTATTTTCAGTGGAATTACAGTTTAGAATACTATTTTTTATTATCCCCCTTACGATAAATTCAGTTATGGAGCGTTTACAAGTGGCGGGTGATAGGGATTTTATACAACCGGCGTTATTTTCCGTGGATGAAAATTGTAAAGACAACCCAGACTTCGTAAGTGTTAAGCAGCAATGGTATTTGACAGACGGGCTGCAGAGCGAGGATGGAGTGTTGTCAACTTGTGGCTGGCTGACACGGTGTGTTCACTTGCCTCTTAACTAGTTATGGCTTTGACAGACGGGCTGCAGAGCGAGGGTGTGGAGTGTTGTTAACTTCTCGTGGCTGGCTGACACGGTGTGTTCACAGTTACCTCTTAACTAGTTATGGCTTGTGAACTATATTTTGGGGACGCATGTCTTGTCCGTTAACTTTGAAGACTCGCTTGACTAACTCTCTCGCTGACTTGTTGTCAACAGTATTGCCCTTGGATCGCTAGGAATTCCCTCATAAAGTTTACACTGTCTGTTTTTAAGAAGTGCGATGACTTAGACAAGCGAACAGAAATACGACCAAGATGTGCAGCTTAGGAGCTGTTGCCGATGTAGGAGTAAGAAGAGTGGTGAGGTCGGGGGGGTTTTGGATACACGGGGCTCAAGGCGCTGCCTCCGTTCCGTTGTGCAGCAGCTGAGGTTGAGGCGTTGTTGTTGATAGGGTCATTTGGTGCTGCCGCACAGGGGTACGGGTACAGGATTTTGGAAAGGAGCGGGAGGTAAGATTGTTTGAATATAATCGTATCAGGTTCATTTTTCTTTCGTGCCCTTTGCCAATACTACATAAGATATATCTGCTTAATTTCTGTCAAAATAACTCCAGTAAAGAGCCGTGCAACATTGTACGCTGATGTTTTTGAATGAATGCGACGGACTTTGTCCGTAAAGATCTGAACGCTGTGGTGGAGGTAGGTGCATTTATGCCAAACTGGATAGTCTTTCTTCCGTCACAGTTGATCGCAGAAAGTTTTCGAGCCTTCTCAAACCAATGAAGAAGGACCTTACAACCCCAAACCTTCCCCTTATGGGCAACTTCCACTCGTCGTCAACAGTATTTTCATGTGTAGGAATTGTGCTCAGACAAGCACAATTCCTCAAGGCATCTCCACAAGTATGCCTGGCTGGTCCAATGGTTATTTCTAAAACAAATTAAAACAGTTTTAAGATAGAGTGTCTGGTGGACTTTAGTACAAGAAATTATTTAAGTAATTTGTGTTACAATCTTTTTGGATTACTTATTCCCATAGATTGGTAAATTGGTATTACGCATGTTCATGTGAAGGAAGGATGTTTAGTTTTGGAAATCATACGGTGTAGACATTGTGATAATTTGATATATCTTTTAGATCGAATGACTGAACGTTATCTCCTAGTGTACGATGCATTCCTTTTAGCACGATAATGAGAACTATATTTCAGTTCTTCTGAAGCCTTCTCCTTCCTCATCACATTCGTAACTTTTTGGTGTGGGATGGCAATAGAGAGAATATTGCTTGGTCGCGACTGGTGCCATCAATGTTAAACCTGTGGTCCTTAGTTCTCAGAGGTGGTGATCCGGGGGGGGTATTGCTGCATTTTTCTTGTGGTGGTTTTCAGTGGTTGAGTCGGCTTTTGGTGTGTTCGTGTATGTTGTTGCCAACCAGTGACCCACTGTATAATGATTCCATTGCCCACTTCCTCGCTTATTGATTCACTCGCAGTGTACACCACATGTGTGTTTTACATTGTGTACACCACAATTGTATTTCTGAAAAATTCAGGAAACTATAAAAACGGCGACTAAAGGGTAGAGGGTTTCCCTACCACCCGGACTCCCCCCCTCCACACACACACACACACACCTGAATCTGCCCGTGAGAGGATGCGTTCCCGAGGTCCTGTGTTATTGCTGTAGAAGAAATGAAGTGTTGCTGGGTCCTATGGTGTGGCTGCAGAAGGGATGAGGGTTCGCCAAGGTCCATGAAGATATTCCAAGAGAAATGAGGTGTTGCCGGGGGTTCCTGTGAGTCTTATACTGGAGGTAGGAGGCGTATCCTGGAGGCCTGCGGTGCTGCTCCAGGAGGTTGGGAATGCTGTGGTCCCAAAGACCCACACACATGGTGCTGCGGCTGAAAGAGACGATGCCGATAGTTCCCTCCGTGGCTGAAGTCTGTCCATATCTGAGAGCATGTGTTCTGGTCCAGGGGCAAGGCCGAGTCCGTAGTGGCCTACGTCTGCTGGGCGTCGGTTCTGCACAGGAGACTTGGGAGTGTTGCGCTTGACTCGTGTGATGGTCGGCGCTGTGTCGCCACCTGGATATGCTGACGCGAACTAAAGTTGCTGTAAGCCATCTGGAGAGGCCCAGGAGAACTGTGATGGGGGAGGGGTTTCGCAGCGCTTGTAGCAAATCCTTGAATATAATATATATATATATATATATATATATATATATATATATATATATATATATATATATATATTTATATATATATATATTTATATATATATATTATATATATATATATATATATATATTGCGTGTGTGGGCGCTTATGTATATACATGTGTATGTGGGTGGGTTGGGCCATGCTTTCGTCTGTTTCCTTGCGCTACTTCGCTAACGCGGGAGACAGCGACAAAGTATAATAAATGAATAAATGAATATATAAGATGAGCCAAAGAAGAGATTGCTTGATTATGATATCCAGTTTGATAGCTTTGTGTTCGGAGGTAAAGGTTATAGACATTTTAATTGGGAAATGCGTAATTAAGGCCGAAGTTACTGAGTGTTATTAGAGGGTCAGGAGCAGTTTCATGTTTATGGCAGATTATCGTAAGATACGAAGATTAGTGATCTCAGTAATGGTAATAGTACTACTACTACTTCTTCTTTCTTTCAAACTATTTGCCATTTCCCGCGTTAGCGAGGTAGCGCCAAGAACAGAGAACTGGGCCCCTGAGGGAAATCCTCACCTGGCCCCCTTCTCTGTTCTTTCTTTTAGAAAATTAAAAAAGAATGATGAGAGGGAGGATTTCCAGCCCCCCCCTCCCTCCCCTTTTAGTCGCCTTCTACGATACGCAGGGAATACGTGGAAAGTATTCTTTCTCCCCTATCCCCGGGGATAGTACTACTATTACTAATAATAATAATGATAATAATAATAATAATAATAATAATGAAACGTTAGAAATGCCAGCTTTACTGATAATAGCCGTCAAAAATAGGGTTGTAATGGGTAGTGTGACACTTTGACAAAATATTTTCGTTCGGGGATAATCCTAGTGCGCGCACGATTAGTGTTGCCAGGGGGCCGGCCGACACTGAGGAGGGAGATCGATGTGTGCACACATCAGGAGGGTGTGATAAATGTGATTACCGTACCTTCCCATGATGTGCTTGCATCATTTTATTTAATATGGTGCTGATATAGGAGCTTCCTGAAGACTGACTGAATTGAATCGAAGTCATAGGAAACTAATGAAGGCGGAACTAACGTTAGCTGAGTCAGTATCGCTTCTGGAGAACCATCCTCATTAGAATTCTGTCTGGACAAGCCAAATAACTTTTTGAATCGGCTTTGATCCAGTGTCATTTCGACTGTGCTTGTGTTCATGATTTATTGTAGTAGACCCTAAGCAAATCAAGGGTAGAGTCCAGGTTAAGTACAGTTATAAGATAGACGCTTAAACCGCTCCTCCCAGAACTCATATTGTTTTCGATATATTTAGTACTGTTGATATACTCCTAGTAGAATACAGAGTAGAACAGCTACTATATGGGCACATGTATGACATCGTAAATGATAAGTCTCCCCCCCCCCCCACCCACCCTTCCCCTTGGTTATCTGAGTTGCAACGTTGATACGGAACTAGACCAAATGCCTTGTACTTACGAGAGGAGGTTTTGGTCAGAGTTTGGTTGCTGAGTGAGGAGTTGTAGAAGGTTGTAAATGTGTTTTTTTGATGCGTGTAACTGTAGGCGATTGAAGTGAAATGCGAGTTTAAAAGTCAAGTAATGGTATATGTAAAAAGACGTTGGAAATGTAGATTTTTGCAAAAAGCTGTCGAGTGAGAAAAGAAAATGTACTAAACTGTGTTATAGATATTGGGGGAGAGAGAGAAAGACTTAAAAGAGGTGACAGAATTTAAGTATTTAGGAACTCTAATGGGTAAGTTTGGTGATATGGAAGGAGAGACATGGGAGAGAGCAGTATAGGGTAGAAGAGTCATTAGGCCCCATAGTAGAATAATGTAGGGGAGACGTGTGATTATAGAAGTGAAGAAAGGATCAAGTGACGGCACAGTCCTCCCATCCCTGACCTATGCATCCGGAACTTGAACATAGAATGAGTCACAGGGGTCAAGAATCCAGGCTGTGAAAGGAATTTGTTTGAGTGGAGCATGTGGCATGACTAGATGGAATGAAAAAAAGTAATGAGGGGTGCATCAGAGGTTTGGCATAGCGGAAAATGCAAAGGGAATGCATTTGTGGCGTGGGTGAAACGTAATACTTTGTGGTGGTGGTTTGGGCATGTGGAAAGAATGCGAGACGTGGAAATTGAGAAGGAGAGTGTATGATAGTATAGTTAAAGGGGTTGGTGTGAGTGGAGGACCTCATGTGACATGCGGTAGGAGAGTGGAAGAGCATTGGAAGGAAAGAAATTGGGGAGGAAGAATGCGTGGAGTGGTATATGCGAAGGAGGCATATAAGGACAGGATTAGATTTATGAAAACGCTGCTGTGGCCACCCACTTGATGGAGTTCCGCAGCGAAAAGGCTTTCGAGATATAAAGAGAATAGATAGAAGTTAGATAACACTTTATGCATGACCAGAGGTTTCATTAGTTACTGTACTAGGTGTTTATTTCGGATGTTGAAGGAAAGTGTGTTGTGCGTTAGTGGAAGAAATCAAATAAAACCCAACGAAGAGCTTAGCTTTTTGTCGGGAGGAGAAACACGACAGCTGATCATGGTCGGGCTCTCGCTGCGCTCCAAATGCAGTTTCTTGAAACCATGGTCTGTGGGCCATCATCTGCCAAATGCAGAAAGCGAGAGAAGACCTTGACTATTTACATTTCTTAGAATGTGTGTAAAATCTTTTTCAACAGCATCTACGTTTAGTAGTGTCGTTTAAATACGTTCTTAAAAAATTGACAGGTGGTCGTGCATAAATGTTGACCAGACCAGGAATTCTCTTTACTGCAAGACTTTTGACTTGTATGGACGTAACTGTCTTATACAACGTAGATATTGTCTCCTTTGTTGTCGGATTCTTAAGTAGTTCTCAAAATTCCGCCCGTGTGTGTGTGAATTGTTTTTGCAAAACACGGTGTACTTAAGGCGGAGTAATAAAAAAGAAAGATGCATTTTAGTTGAAAGTATATTTCATTTCAAAAGATGTAAAAGCATATAACTCCTCTTGTCAACTGAACTCTCCTGCCTAACTCGTAAATTGGCTTCCAAATTAATCAAGAAATAAAGATAACTAGGAGTTTATTCCATGAATTACAGTAGAGTACGCTTCACCTAGTTCGTTTTCTATGAGCGTCTGGGGAAAGTGGTTGGTCATGAAAGTATTACATCCAACACAGTTCTTATATTTACCATCATGATTAAAACTAGTAAAGGTTTAGAATGAATAGTTTACTTTTATTTATTTAATGGTGATAAAGTCGATAACATTATGCTGAGACTACCATCTCTAAGGTCTGTCATCATGGAGTTGTAAATATTCTGTTGGAATGTGTGTGGTTAGATGTAATATTTATGATGTCTTACTGCGTTTGTGCCAACCGCTATTTATGAGTGACATATGCAACCCTCTCACATACATGCAATGAGGGTGTGTGATGTGAGAATTATGCTGAACAGCTGAGTGTGTCTCAGTGTGCCTAAAACTCAAATCAGCCAGTCAATCTCGCTAATGCAAATTCTAATGCTATTATTTTTACGCATTTTGTGCATCTGTGAGGTGAATATTGTTACTTAGAACTTCATTTTACATCTCTATAATAGATTGTGATATGTTTTGTCGAAGTTTTCATCTTATTTTAGTTCCTCTTTGCCGGACTTTTGATTATACACATTTTACGATACGAGGTTATAATTTAATTTTCAAAACTCTTTGATCCCTTCTGCATAATAGGCGTACTTAGTTCAACCTAATATCAACTTAGTTGTATTTGTGGTGCGTTATATATTACTTTACACTTCAAATAAGCTAGTCTTATAAACATTTAAGAACTTTAATATTAGATACGATATAAATGTTTCAAGAGAATGAATGAGTCGAGACGTCATGTAACCCCCATGACGCTGATTTGCAAAATGATTGATTGGTATTCTTATAGTAAAAGCGAAAGAGGAATCAAGGAAATAAGATGGAAAAAATATTTTAACCCTCCGGAGAAGATGAGGTATATTATATAGATCCAATATGAAATATTTAGAATCTTTTTGTAGTGAGGAATGTGCCGGAACTCCACAAACTGTGAGGCATCATACGGGTAACACTTGACTGAGCCAGAGGAACAAGAATTCGAACTTTCACTCCACGTAGGTAATTATTGCTATGACATTCCTCACTGGCGCTGCGAGGGTGTTGGTTGCTGCAGTCGGACGGGGCGCAGCCAGCCGTCACATTTGCAGCAAGGCTCAACACCGTCTTACAGCAGTGTGTAGCAGCCGTGTCCCTTGCTGGACCCAGTCCTGTCACGTGCGGAAAATGGGCTCCACGGTCTCTTGCCGGAGCGGCATCGACCGAGATTCTGACGGCAGCGCTGCAGAAGGTCAGCAACAGGTTACCGTCTGGTGGGGGGTGTGGCAGCTCATGCATTGCTTTCACTCCTGTCACAGACATTGATGAAATATGGCAGTCATTTTTTTCCTTTACATTGATGAAATATGGTTGTCATTTACTTCCTTTTGGATTAATCTATTCTGTAAAGGGAAATTTATTAATGTATTATTCAGTCATTAAACTCACAAAAAACAGAGGTATAAGTTTGTTGAGTATTCCTGCTAAATTATATGGGAGGGTATTGATTGAGAGGGTGAAGGCATGTACAGAGCATCAGATTGGGGAAGAGCAGTGTGGTTTCAGAAGTGGTAGAGGATGTGTGGATCAGGTGTTTGCTTTGAAGAATGTATGTGAGAAATACTTAGAAAAACAAATGGATTTGTATGTAGCATTTATGGATCTGGAGAAGGCATATGATAGAGTTGATAGAGATGCTCTGTGGAAGGTATTAAGAATATATGGTGTGGGAGGAAAGTTGTTAGAAGCAGTGAAAAGTTTTTATCGAGGATGTAAGGCATGTGTACGTGTAGGAAGAGAGGAAAGTGATTGGTTCTCAGTGAATGTAGGTTTGTGGCAGGGGTGTGTGATGTCTCCATGGTTGTTTAATTTGTTTATGGATGGGGTTGTTAGGGAGGTAAATGCAAGAGTTTTGGAAAGAGGGGCAAGTATGAAGTCTGTTGGGGATGAGAGAGCTTGGGAAGTGAGTCAGTTGTTGTTCGCTGATGATACAGCGCTGGTGGCTGATTCATGTGAGAAACTGCAGAAGCTGGTGACTGAGTTTGGTAAAGTGTGTGGAAGAAGAAAGTTAAGACTAAATGTGAATAAGAGCAAGGTTATTAGGTACAGTAGGGCTGAGGGTCAAGTCAATTGGGAGGTGTTTGAATGGAGAAAAACTGGAGGAAGTGAAGTGTTTTAGATATCTGGGAGTGGATCTGGCAGCGGATGGAACCATGGAAGCGGAAGTGGATCATAGGGTGGGGGAGGGGGCGAAAATTCTGGGGGCCTTGAAGAATGTGTGGAAGTCGAGAACATTATCTTGGAAAGCAAAAATGGGTATGTTTGAAGGAATAGTGGTTCCAACAATGTTGTATGGTTGCGAGGCGTGGGCTATGGATAGAGTTGTGCGCAGGAGGGATGGATGTGCTGGAAATGAGATGTTTGAGGACAATGTGTGGTGTGAGGTGGTTTGATCGAGTGAGTAACGTAAGGGTAAGAGAGATGTGTGGAAATAAAAAGAGCGTGGTTGAGAGAGCAGAAGAGGGTGTTTTGAAGTGGTTTGGGCACATGGAGAGAATGAGTGAGGAAAGATTGATCAAGAGGATATATGTGTCGGAGGTGGAGGGAACGAGGAGAAGAGGGAGACCAAATTGGAGGTGGAAAGATGGAGTGAAAAAGATTTTGTGTGATCGGGGCCTGAACATGCAGGAGGGTGAAAGGAGGGCAAGGAATAGAGTGAATTGGATCGATGTGGTATACCGGGGTTGACGTGCTGTCAGTGGATTGAATCAAGGCATGTGAAGTGTCTGGGGTAAACCATGGAAAGCTGTGTAGGTATGTATATTTGCGTGTGTGGACGTATGTATATACATGTGTATGGGGGGGGGGTTGGGCCATTTCTTTCGTCTGTTTCCTTGCGCTACCTCGCAAACGCGGGAGACAGCGACAAAGTATAATATAATAAACTCACAATCATCATTTGAAAGTTGAGAGGATTTTTTTTCTCGCCCAGATTAAATTATAGGTGATGGGCACATGGGGTGAAAGTTTAGAAAAGAATTTTTTTTTCTTGTCTGGGTAAAGTTGAAGAAGACAGGCATGTGGTGGGAAAACGATAGAATACTGTGTACAGTGTGTATAGGGTATGCTAATTTTTAGTGTAGTAACTGTAACTTCAAATTTTTGTAAAGTTGGCAGGGCTTAGAAGTAGAGGGGAATAATGAGATAAAAAAAAAAAAAAACATATGGTTGAGAGTGTAAGTAATACATTCATAACATTTTCGTTCAGATCTAGTCAATAGTGAATGAGTAGGAGGAATATCTATGTCATCCCGTCATTTTCTAATGTCCCCTTGCATCATACAGGGACACTAGAAAAGTGACTTCTTCAGATGGTTGATAAAAAGATAACATTTGGATTCTATAGAGTTTCATTCATTTTATATGGTGTATGTCATTTTCTAACACAAAGGAAGCCGTGATACAAAAAAACTTGCCCAAGTCAAAAAAATTCTTTTTTTTCCTTTATTATATATGCATTCCACTGAACCTTGCCATGCCTCACAATGTATGAATCTGAATGAATTCAAGTTTTGCAGATATGTTGGGTGAGTTCAGATGTCCACATAAATTTAGGGCATGAATTACTGCAGATGAGATATGTTTCTGACAGTCAAATCCATGTATCTCCATAGACATCTGAATCAATCACTCAAAGTGGTGTGCTTGTTTTGATAATGAAGTTTTACTAATAACAGAACCCACCATGCCTGAAGTGTTTGATAAGGCAGGTTATCATTTATTTTTTATTGGTATTTTACATCTTTTATTAACATGTTAACAAAGTTTTTCTTCTCTCATAGCTCTATGACTGACGATTTATTTGATATTGAAAGATTGGTATTAAGAGAGAAAATTTAAAATGCCACAGTCTGAAATCACTCATTACTGTGGCAATAATGAATCCATGAGAGTAAAACACTGTTCATAGTCTTAGAAAATTTCCATCCATTGTGTAGAATATTACAACTGTTAAGATTAGTTAGTTTCTTGATTCTAAGTTTAACTCATTCCCTGTGTTTGTGTTTATGATAAAGTATTTTGTAAACTGTTTTTGCTGTAACATGTGATCAGAATTTAGTAAAGTCAGTCATCCTAAGTCTCCTGCAGTAGATAAGAGATTAACACAGTCAGCTGAGGTCTTCCACAGTATCACCAAGGGATAGAAATATTACATAACAAATGCCATTGGATGCTGTATTCTCAAGATCATTATTGGATATTCTGATTTTATCATCATTAAGATTATTGCTTGTGCTAGTGGTTCTTACATTGAGTAATAGATGTGAATGTGATTGAACTTGTGGTCCAGTATATGTGCACTTTCATATTCTTAGCAACATTTTTAGCTATTTTAATGATGAATCTAGTGACATTTACAAATATGAGTTGGCAAAAATGCATATGAGCCATCCACCTTGCCTCTTATTGCACTTGTATTTCTTGTTATTTCTGCTTGCTTAAAGTGCATCTCAACAAGTATAAGTATATATACAGATCCTCTAAAAGACATCCTGTAAAGGGAGAGATCTCCCTGTGTTTAGTAACCTGACATGTTGTTTGAATACACAATGGAATGAATGCACTTGCAATACTGAAAAAGGCTTGATAAGCTACAAACAGTGAAAGCTACTTTGATTGCTCTGTACAGAGAGGGACATGCTACTCTGAGCAAGCGATGATAACTCCCTGCCAGTGGAGTATGAGACGAAAATATTTCTCCTGCTGTCATTATGAAATACATGATAATGAAGCAGGTTTAAACTACCTTCTTTGTTTACTGGTACTATATTGTATTATCAAAGGAAAAGAATGCTATTCTGGTACACCTCCATAAATAGAGAAAATCTAGTGAACAGGCAAATAAGAATTTTTTGTCATTATGCATTTTATGATGATAAAGCAAAATGATATTCCTATCACACATGCACAGGCATTACAGTTTTAAATTGTATTCTTGATGCACTGTATAAATTACCTTGTATTATTTTTCTTTAATAAGGGAATGATTAGAACGGGTATTTGAAGGTTTTTTATCATCATATATTTCATTTTGATAGCAAGGGAGAATTATATTCAACATATATCCCACTGAATGGAAGCTACTATCACTTGTAAGTAGAAGTAAGTTTCTTTTTGTACACGTTGTTCAATATTGCTTTCACTCATTTGTGGTTTGTAAAACCTTCTAGAGTACTGTAACTGTATTCATTCCTTTGTGTATTCAAGTAATAAGTCAGGTTGCAAAGCACAGGGGAGTACTACAAAGTTATCGCTCTTCTTAACTTGCAAGGTACTCAGGCGATTTGATGAGAGGCAGAAACTTTTGGCCAGAACCAAATCCATGGGTCTTGCTTACTCTACTGAGGCCACTTTTCATAAGAATAAGGATGAAGTAGGTTCTAGTTTATTTTCTGCCTCTACAAGGAGTGATTTGATGGTAAGGATGGAAAATTTAGTGAGTGTTTGGATGGAAAACCAGAATCAAAAGAGCAAGCCTTCATCATTTCAGTTGATTAAGAGGAGGGCTATGACTTCATATGAAGATATTAACTGAAGTTGATGAGAGTAGTCAGGAAGAGAGTTTTGGTGCAAGTTGAGGGTGGTTCATGCTCTATTATGTTTTTCATAGCATCTTTTCATAGCATCCGTGTGACTAATGTAGATGAGACTAGCTATTTTTTTAAGAGAATTGCAGCAAGGACATTCATTAGCAAGGAAGAAAGATATGTTGCATGGTTCAATGCATCCGAAGATCACTTTACACTTCTACTAGGAGGGAATGCTGAGGGCAGGTTTAAGATGAAACCTTTGCTAATGTTTTATTTAGAGAATCCTAGGACTTTGAAAGGCTGTGTAAAGTTTAGTCTACCATAATTTGGTGCTATAACCACAAGGTTTAGGTAACTCACATTTTTTACCGACTGGTTTACAAAGCTTTTCTGTCGAGATGTAGAATGCTGCTGTGATGATATAGTAACCATTCATCAAATAAAGCACCACTTTTTTTCCAGTAACCTTCACTCCTACTTCACTAGTGCCTCTTGCCTTCTTCACTTCACCAGGATTTTCAATGTCATTTGATTCTGTCTGATGTACCTCAGAATTGGCAGCAGTTCATGAATCAAATAGTCTAAATTACATCACAGTAGAGAATGGTATATTTATAGTTAGCTGTTTCAGGTTGAGTCCACACATCAGAATAATATGGATGAAATTTTAGGTTTGGAACATAGCCCTGCTTTCTACTTGGGTTTTTATTGCTTGTGCAGTGACATTCCCCAAGAATGACAGATCTTCAGGAACATGACCACATTATTATGTGGCGGACACCTGTACCCTTTTGTATATGGCCTGTGGAAAAAGGATTAACCTTAACGGTTACTATAGTGCCTAAGTACCAACAGTTGCAGCTCTGCTGAGTAGCAGCTAGTAATTTTGAAAATGAAAAAGGAAAAGATACATGTTCAAAAATTTCATGCCTCGCTTGACAAATCAGAAACGACACTTTGTATGGCAAAGCACTCCATTCTGACTTCTGTAATGCATTAAAGTGCCAGCACAACATTTTAAAAAACACTAAAGATTGTTGTTTTCAATCTTTATACTGGACAGTGAAATTACTAAATAAGGAATGCCTAATGCTGAAATGTAGGTCTAAATCGATAGTTTATGAATTTTTTTTTTTTTTTTTTTCCGCTGTCTGCCGCGTTTGCGAGGTAGCGCAAGGAAACAGACGAAAGAAATGGCCCAACCCACCCCCATACACATGTATATACATACACGTCCACACACGCAAATATACATACCTACACAGCTTTCCATGGTTTACCCCAGACGCTTCACATGCCGATTCAATCCACTGACAGCACGTCAACCCCGGTATACCACATCGATCCAATTCACTCTATTCCTTGCCCTCCTTTCACCCTCCTGCATGTTCAGGCCCCAATCACACAAAATCTTTTTCACTCCATCTTTCCACCTCCAATTTGGTCTCCCACTTCTCCTCGTTCCCTCCACCTCCGACACATATATCCTCTTGGTCAATCTTTCCTCACTCATTCTCTCCATGTGCCCAAACCATTTCAAAACACCCTCTTCTGCTCTCTCAACCACGCTCTTTATATTTCCACACCTCTCTCTTACCCTTACGTTACTTACTCGATCAAACCACCTCACACCACACATTGTCCTCAAACATCTCATTTCCAGCACATCCACCCTCCTGCGCACAACTCTATCCATAGCCCACGCCTCGCAACCATACAACATTGTTGGAACCACTATTCCTTCAAACATACCCATTTTTGCTTTCCGAGATAATGTTCTCGACTTCCACACATTCTTCAAGGCTCCCAGGATTTTCGCCCCCTCCCCCACCCTATGATCTACTTCCGCTTCCATGGTTCCATCCGCTGCCAGATGCACTCCCAGATATCTAAAACACTTTACTTCCTCCAGTTTTTCTCCATTCAAACTTACCTCCCAATTGACTTGACCCTCAACCCTACTGTACCTAATAACCTTGCTCTTATTCACATTTACTCTTAACTTTCTTCTTTCACACACTTTACCAAACTTAGTCACCAGTTTCTGCAGTTTCTCACATGAATCAGCCACCAGTGCTGTATCATCAGCGAACAACAACTGACTCACTTCCCAAGCTCTCTCATCCACAACAGACTTCATACTTGCCCCTCTTTCCAAAACTCTTGCATTCACCTCCCTAACAACCCCATCCATAAACAAATTTAACAACCATGGAGACATCACACACTGATGAAAAAGTTCAGAAGTGATGAATGCTATATCATTGCCATTTAAAGATAGCTATTTCTACATTTGTAGATCCTATTACTTTTAGGTAATTTAAGCATTTTTTGTATACACAGATCGAAAGATGAGCACTGAGAGCAAAACCAGCAGTGGAGAGGACTTGGTGGAAGCAGTGATCTGTCGTGAGGAGGAGTTGCCAAAGGATGGGTGAGAATCTAATGAATTCTCTTTACAGATTTATGCTGTCTCTCTATCATCCCAGCTACAGTTGTCAGAAGTATGACTGAAGATCCATTTTACCTGGATGTCACTCTCATTAAACTAAATGTAGATCTAACCTTATGTGTAAAGGTCAACAGTGAGTTGTTACTGCTTGAAGGTTAAACTTGGAATAAGGCAGAGATGAGATTTTTTTGTTTATTTCATGTAAACACCTCAAGTTTGCAGTGAGGAATTTAGTACTGATTTTTGAAAAGTGTATGTAGAGTGCATATGATAGGTATTGATAAATGAGATAATGTTGGGAAGTTATGGAACTTTATTATGAAACTTGATGAATTTAAAGTTTAGTATAAGAAGAAAGAGATCAAGATCTGGTTTGTTCTGTACTAGCATTCTTGATGTATTGTAGGAGAGAGTTGGGATTCAAGTAAAGGGATACCTAAGTACACACGTAGATGAAAAGAAGAGAGATTAAATTAGATGGCGCATACGTCAAATATGTATCACTGTTGTTAGTGTATGGGTATGTATTAGAGTAGACTGAAATTAGGTTACTGTGCCTTGGATATGAAATTTTTTATATGTTATTGCTAATGCAGATAGACCTATGTAATATTCATCTCACATTTATAGTGCCATCATCCTTCTTGCTCTGAGTAGGTGACTGAAACCTCCTGATAGTTATAATTGCACATTTGCTTTTACTTCGAAAGCTTTCCACTTTATTTCATTTACCAGCCTTGGTTCCCTCTTTACTTGTTACCATTTCTCATTCTTTTAAACTGCTTTTCAACAGTGGTAGATATTTGGTTACAGGTGAAATGAAAGGAAAAATTGAGCTGCAATTCCCTCAGTAAGGCACTTGTAATCTTAATCATGTAAGACACTCGAAATCTTAATCTTGGTAGACCCTTATGGTAGTTTTGTTCATTATAGTAACAGAATTGAGACCACATTATCATGCACTGGGCCAAGTTGGTCATGTCATCAGTTCTTAAGCTTTTCATCCTTTTGAGTATGAAATTTGAACTTTCTTGGTATATTTCAAATGTAAACTTGATTCATACAATTGCAGTAATAGACAATTGAATTATTTTTACAGGATGAAAGCATTTGAGATGGAGGGTGGCAAAGTACTGGTTGTTCATCATAAAGGTCACCTTTCAGCGATAGGTAGCAAGTGCTCACATTATGGAGCACCATTAGAAAAAGGTGCATTGTGTAATGGGAGAGTGCGTTGTCCATGGCATGGTGCTTGTTTCAATGTAACCACAGGTAAGTGAGATGTTTATGTAGCACCTAAATAATTCTTTTTGTATATGATTTAGTCCAACAAAGTGTCCTTAAATGTAGATAGGTGTTAGTGTTAGGCACTAAAGGCTAAGAAGCGGCACTAGAGTTCATTAGTTATGGTGACTATACTGTCATGGCCACGCCCTTGAGGGAGTTTTTATGATAGAACAGGGGTCAGCGATTTAGATTGATTTAAATCACAGCTGTCATATGTATATATCAGAATGCACACATTTGCAGATACCATTCACATCCCTCTCATTCATGAAACCCACAATGTTGAGCTCCTTCCATTTTACCAAATATTCTGAGTTACTGGAATGTTCTCCACAGAATATAGACAGAGTATCTCAGGTTACACAAAATACATGGAAGGATGGAGAGCAGGTTGTGACATGCAGAATGTTTTTACTTTTTTTATGCTTTCCTGTACATTTATGTTTGAAAGGTGTGATGTACACATTACACATGACAGCTTGAGAATGGATGTGAATGAATGAGGCCTTTTCTTCACTTGTACCTGACACTACCTTGCTACTGCAGGAAACTGAAAAAGTAAAAAAAAAAAAAAAAAATCTAGGGGCTCATGTATCCTTAATAAAAAGAGAGGGAAAAGTAAACTGATGTACTTGCTAATGTTGTGTGAATAGTTTAGTTTGATTTGATAGTACAGTAAACGTGCTTTATTTCCTTGATGATATACGAATTAAAATCGTTGATTTGTCATCTGTTGATGAAGTTGTGATACCTGGCATAGGCAGACAGTATGCAGCCAACCCGGTTGTACATAACCCTTAAGTTGATAGAAGCAGCCAGTGAGTACTTCAGTCATGACAGGTCAAGCCAGCTGACAGTTTATAACTTGAATTGAGATTCCCCATGGGCATTCATGTCCAAGGACATGGCCTCTGGTGACAGACCTTGTAAGTAGTTTACAGGGGGCTGGTGCTTCTAAAGCATTATTTTGATTATGTTCTTTGGCCTTTTGGTTCATTATTATTTATTTTGATTTTTGATTATAGTAGTTACAGTTGCCCTCAGCCAGTGGCCTGTATAGGGTAGGCACTAAAAGCTAAGAAGTAGCATTGGAGTTCATCAGTTTTGGAGACTTCTCCCATGGCCACTTGGTTGAGGGAGTTCCTGAATGGGCATCAGAGATGTAGGTAGATAGGTGAATAGATGTGGATTTTATTTATGTGAAAATAAGTTTTTCAACATTAATCTGCATTTGATCATGACATGTATACAGAATAACAAATCCATTCCTATCAGAATTATGTAAGACATCTTAGCTATTCTTTTGTAATACCTAAATGACAGTATTTTACCATTAATGATAAAGTATATTTTAGTAATGCTGAATACTGTACTTATAAAAGTACATTTTATGAAACCGAATATTTATTTGGTTTTGATTTGTATCTACACTTGTATTATCACTTTGTTCACATATCCTTTAATCTGAATTGTTGCATGGTCAGTAATGATTCATATGTAATTTTTATTATTTGATGTTTTTGGTACAAGGGTATGATTTTGTATAGAAGACCATAATGTTTATTCACACCAGTTTGCATAGGATTCTGCTGTTCTGCCAAACACATTTTTCCTTTTTTCTTGAAGAACACCTTATAGTGCCTAACCATTAACAGGCCATTGTCAGAGGACAGCAAAGCCTTCCTCTCTTTATTTCATTTTTACTTTTCTGGTTAGTATTCAGATTTTATTCAGCCTCTTGTACTTTCCTCATGTGAACTGGTTGCATTATTTGCCTGTATAATTCAGGTCATCTTTACACTGTTGAAACTTGTAGTTTAGAAACATCATCACTCATACTTGGTTCTCAGCACCTTGTATATGTAGAAACTATTCTTGTATATTTTTCCTTCCACAGATTGATTTGGTTTTTCAGATGCAGAGTGATTATACAATATTTCCTTTCTTGCTCTCAAAGGGTTGGGCAAGTTTTGCTTAATAGATTCCATTTTCATTATTTACCCATTTGTACTGTAAGGGGAGGGAGTTTTACTCTCACGATGTCCCATCTCTCAAACATTTTCTTTCATGCAACATCTTAGATATATTTTATACTCTTTGAATCCACCATGTCTTCAGTCATTTTATTCCAGGTGGATCAGGTGTTTGCTTTGAAGAATGTATGTGAGAAATACTTAGAAAAGCAAATGGATTTGTATGTAGCATTTATGGATCTGGAGAAGGCATATGATAGAGTTGATAGAGATGCTCTGTGGAAGGTATTAAGAATATATGGTGTGGGAGGCAAGTTGTTAGAAGCAGTGAAAAGTTTTTATCGAGGATGTAAGGCATGTGTACGTGTAGGAAGAGAGGAAAGTGATTGGTTCTCAGTGAATGTAGGTTTGCGGCAGGGGTGTGTGATGTCTCCATGGTTGTTTAATTTGTTTATGGATGGGGTTGTTAGGGAGGTAAATGCAAGAGTTTTGGAAAGAGGGGCAAGTATGAAGTCTGTTGGGGATGAGAGAGCTTGGGAAGTGAGTCAGTTGTTGTTCGCTGATGATACAGCGCTGGTGGCGGATTCATGTGAGAAACTGCAGAAGCTGGTGACGGAGTTTGGTAAAGTGTGTGGAAGAAGAAAGTTAAGAGTAAATGTCAATAAGAGCAAGGTTATTAGGTACAGTAGGGTTGAGGGTCAAGTCAATTGGGAGGTGAGTTTGAATGGTGAGAGGCTGGAGGAAGTGAAGTGTTTTAGATATCTGGGAGTGGATCTGTCAGCGGATGGAACCATGGAAGCGGAAGTGGATCATAGGGTGGGGGAGGGGGCGAAAATTTTGGGAGCCTTGAAAAATGTGTGGAAGTCGAGAACATTATCCCGGAAAGCAAAAATGGGTATGTTTGAAGGAATAGTAGTTCCAACAATGTTGTATGGTTGCGAGGCGTGGGCTATGGATAGAGTTGTGCGTAGGAGGATGGATGTGCTGGAAATGAGATGTTTGAGGACAATGTGTGGTGTGAGGTGGTTTGATCGAGTAAGTAACGTAAGGGTAAGAGAGATGTGTGGAAATAAAAAGAGCGTGGTTGAGAGAGCAGAAGAGGGTGTTTTGAAATGGTTTGGGCACATGGAGAGAATGAGTGAGGAAAGATTGACCAAGAGGATATATGTGTCGGAGGTGGAGGGAACGAGGAGAAGAGGGAGACCAAATTGGAGGTGGAAAGATGGAGTGAAAAGGATTTTGTGTGATCGGGGCCTGAACATGCAGGAGGGTGAAAGGAGGGCAAGGAATAGAGTGAATTGGAGCGATGTGGTATACAGGGGTTGACGTGCTGTCAGTGGATTGAATCAAGGCATGTGAAGCGTCTGGGGTAAACCATGGAAAGCTGTGTAGGTATGTATATTTGCGTGTGTGGACGTGTGTATGTACATGTGTATGGGGGGGGTTGGGCCATTTCTTTCGTCTGTTTCCTTGCGCTACCTCGCAAACGCGGGAGACAGCAACAAAGTATAAAAAAAAAAAAAAAAAAAAAAAAAAAAAAAAAAAAAAAAAAAAAAAAACCTACCTCTTTTATACTTTAAGAAGACTTAACTACATCTTTGTAGCAAGCTTCTTGCTTAATTTCATGCTGTGCCCTCTGATTGTTTTATCACTACGGTGCTTTATTGAAAAAGAGGAAGTGATAGAGAAAGATATTGATAATTGAATCTGAGATGATGATTTTGACTATCACATCAGTAGTAGAAACTGATCAGTTAAACTTTGTACTTGATAGGATTTTATCCTTTACCTTAGTCTTGTGTTTCTCTTAGACTGCATTAGCTTTTGTGAAGCAATAAAAGTAGGACTTTTCTACCCTCAGGTGATATTGAAGACTTCCCTGGCCTTGACAGCATACCAAAGTATGGCATTAAGATTGTAAATGGGGAGGTGAAGGTGAGTGCCAGCAAGGCAATGTTGGCTGCAGACAAACGAACTAAGGTGCTGACAAAACGAGATCCTGATAATCCTTCAAATTTTGTTGTTATTGGTGGAGGTAAGCCTAACAAAGTTTTTAAGTTCTGTGCAAAGAGGTTTTTGCTGTTGTGTTTGTTAGTTGTACCTTCAGGAATTGGATATCTTTTGGCAGTTGCTGGCATCACAGTGTTGCAAAACATAAAAAGATATTGGTGATCATCCTTTATCTCTCTTTGTCAAAGATAATTGTTGAATGATGTAAAAGCCTTCTATAGAAGAGCAGATGTGTGTGTTAGAATGGATGGACAGTTGAGTGAAAGTTCTGGGATACATGTGGGCGTGAGGCAGGGCTGTGTGATGTTACCGTGGCTTTTTGATATATATATATATATATTGTTAGGGAGGTGAATGCAAGAGTTTTGGAAAGAGGGGCAAGTATGAAGTCTGTTGGGGATGAGAGAGCTTGGGAAGTGAGTCAGTTGTTGTTCGCTGATGATACAGTGCTGGTGGCTGATTCATGTGAGAAACTGCAGAAGCTGGTGACTGAGTTTGGTAAAGTGTGTGAAAGAAGAAAGTTAAAAGTAAATGTGAAGGAGAGCAAGGTTATTAGGTACAGTAGGGTTGAGGGTCAAGTCAATTGGGAGATAAGTTTGAATGGAGAAAAACTGGAGGAAGTAAAGTGTTTTAGATATCTGGGAGTGGATTGGGCAGCGGATGGAACCATGGAAGCGGAAGTGGATCATAGGGTGGGGGAGGGGGCGAAAATCCTGGGAGCCTTGAAGAATGTGTGGAAGTCGAGAACATTATCTCGGAAAGCAAAAATGGGTATGTTTGAAGGAATAGTGGTTCCAACAATGTTGTATGGTTGCGAGGCGTGGGCTATGGATAGAGTTGTGCGCAGGAGGATGGATGTGCTGGAAATGAGATGTTTGAGGACAATGTGTGGTGTGAGGTGGTTTGATCGAGTAAGTAACGTAAGGGTAAGAGAGATGTGTGGAAATAAAAAGAGCGTGGTTGAGAGAGCAGAAGAGGGTGTTTTGAAATGGTTTGGGCACATGGAGAGAATGAGTGAGGAAAGATTGACCAAGAGGATATATGTGTCGGAGGTGGAGGGAACGAGGAGAAGTGGGAGACCAAATTGGAGGTGGAAAGATGGAGTGAAAAAGATTTTGTGTGATCGGGGCCTGAACATGCAGGAGGGTGAAAGGAAGGAGGGCAAGGAATAGAGTGAATTGGATCGATGTGGTATACCGGGGTTGACGTGCTGTCAGTGGGTTGAATCAGGGCATGTGAAGCGTCTGGGGTAAACCATGGAAAGCTGTGTAGGTATGTATATTTGCATGTGTGGACGTATGTATATACATGTGTATGGGGGTGGGTTGGGCCATTTCTTTTGTCTGTTTCCTTGCGCTACCTCGCAAACGCGGGAGACAGCGACAAAGCAAAAAAAAATTATATATATATATATGTATATATATATATATATATATATATATATATATATATATATATATATGATGAATTAGACAGCAACATAATGGAGATTTCATGCCAGCTCCTTTTATTAATCTCCTCAAGTTTTCCTTGCAGTAATAGGACAGCCAAACATGACACTGTGGGCTTTTGTTTCCAAGAGATATGTTGATGGAAACATATAGTTTTTTCAGCAAATGAAATCCTCCTAGCATTATCTCAGGTACATCCAACTCTGGAACTGGTTAGTTATTATTTTAGAAGAATATCAAGACAGTCCTTAGATAGCATTTAGCACAGTAAATATGTCCTTAACTAGCAGTTGATAATATGATGTGCCTTATTAATTTTGCATATAATCATCATTAGTAGGAAATACTGACTTTAACAGTAGCAGTTGATGGATTAATCTAGGTGAAGCCTGGTATTTTGGTTGAATGTA
This sequence comes from Panulirus ornatus, assembly GCF_036320965.1. Lineage (NCBI taxonomy): Eukaryota > Metazoa > Arthropoda > Malacostraca > Decapoda > Palinuridae > Panulirus > Panulirus ornatus. The sequence continues at coordinate 52,424,760 of NC_092234.1, read as the reverse complement.
CATGGAGAAGTTGACTGCAGGAGAGGTGAACAGATGATATAGGATAATTTGTTAAGTCTAGAGATTTTGCATACTGGTATGCCAGAACAAAAATTTTATCTTGTGTTTTGGATTAGACATATATGTGAAGGTGATATAAATTGAGAGTTAGTCGCTTGTCACCAGTCAACTTAACTTGCAAAATAAAACATTTTTTCCTGGGTTTTGCTTAGTAGAAATGTGGTAGCTATTAAATTAGAGTGATATCAGCTTATAATTTTTTTTAAAAGTGATTCAAAAATTGCTCTTCATTCCTATATTCTTCATGTATATTAACATATCATTCTATTTTCCTTTGCTGCTTCTTTATCTGAAGTCATGATTTCATGTTTTAGGAGCAGCAGGTGCCTCTTGTGTTGAGAGACTTAGACAGGAGGGCTTCTCTGGCCGTGTGGTCATGATCACTCAAGAGCCCCACCTCCCATATGATCGACCCAAACTTTCCAAGGCCATGGACCTTACACCTGACAGAATCACACTGCGATCACATCAGTATTATAAGGTGGGAAGTTTCTCCTTGGCAGAGTGCTTTATTATAAATCCCGTCTCATATTAATGCTGAGAATGAGTTTACTTTTGTTGGAAATTTGCATTTACACCTCGTCATGTCCCAGTGATGTTAAGTTTTGCCTTGCCTTTGTTGGTGATTATGTCAGAGGCCAATCATTATTTAAAGGATATGCATTTTGAACAGTAATTTTGTGCCTCTTGATGGAGTCATAGTCATAAGAGGCCCAGTTAGATCCATTATGGTGCACACGTTAGTACCCCAAGATGAATCCTCTTCCTGAAATAATCAACTTTCAGAACCATTTTGTGCATTTAAAACTCCTTTGAAAAGTAAATTATTTGTCTGATCACGGAAGATAAGAGAGCCAGGTACTCCTAAGTATTGTTGTTTTTGATCTAGTTGGCGTTGATCAGACCAGTGTATAAGTTGCCTTCAACATTGCCTTTTGTTTATATTATCGAAAATTGGATCATTCCCTTTACATTGACAGCCAAGAGCATTAGTGCAAGTGCCTCTTGTTTATACGTAAGTCATAATAGTTCAACCCTTTCAAAGACAAGGGGTTGGTATGTAGAATTCTCATTATACATTGGTATCTGTCCTTAGATTACTTTAATTATCAGTTGATAGGACAGTTCACTGTTATTGTCAGTTGATGATTTATGGTTTCTTTTCCCATTTGAAGTCATAGTTCATGTTTGATTCCATCACTTATCCATGGATGTCACCAGCAATCTTTTGCCGTGACTGGAAAAAAAATATCACTTGCCTCACTCACAAATAAATGGTGTATGTTACTCAATTTCCCACCCTCTTTTCCAGGTGAAACACCAGCCATTGAAAATTTGTGTAATTTTAAGATAAACAGTTTCTTTGGTATAATTGCTCATACTTTGGTGGTGAAAGGATTATTTGTATGAATTTGAGTGTGATACTATTTGTTCATCTTTTTGTGTAAAATTAAGTTTTGTGATGAAAACATGTAAAATTACATAGAAAAATATATTTGTGAAGTATAGTTTTCCCTGGGGATAGGGGAGAAAGAATACTTCCCACGTATTCCCTGCGTGTCGTAGAAGGCGACTAAAAGGGGAGGGAGCGGGGGGCTGGAAATCCTCCCCTCTCGTTTTTTTTAATTTTCCAAAAGAAGGAACAGAGGGGGCCAGGTGAGGGTATTCCAAAAAAGGCCCAGTCCTCTGTTCTTAACGCTACCTCGCTGATGCGGGAAATGGCGAATAGTTTGAAAGAAAGAAAATTTATGTGTATGATATTAATTAATGCTTGTATCCAGCTTACATCCTCAAGTCACTTTGAATAGACAATCACTCCCTTTGAATAAGACGCCAGCCATTCTAGGCATCGCATATGACACTCACCACCACTCCAGTAACATCTCCCTAAAGCAGCGTACAAACTGAATACCCACAGAACAGTAGCTGGCACCAGATTTGAACAATAAAAGGTCCCTTAGCATCTAATACAAACAGATTATGTGCTTCTTTTTAAACTGTACCTCATTTGCCTGGTCTTCCATTCTCACAAAAGCAAGTATAACAGAAGCAAACCACACAAAATAGAATGCTCTGAACAGTCACTGGTTGTCTGGCTATCACAGATACTCAACACTGAGAGTGAAATAAATATCCTCATAATTCAATCTCACTTCAGCGTGTTCAGTACTTAGTTTTGTGCAACAGCACTAAACCCCTTCCACCAAACCCACTCCGTAACAATCCACCAGCTCCTAAGTGGAATTAAAATCCCTGCCCCCATTGTGTGCTCCAGTAACTGATATGTACAGATTCCCTAGCAAACATAACACTGGCAAAGCGCACATATGCTGAAGTGACAAACACTAATCAACAACAACAATAACCCACCTCCCCTTAGTCTTAAACACCACCCCATCAGACATGCATCCATTGGAAACTACACCCCCTGGAAAAACACGTCACATTTTCCCGCATAATCTTTGGACATTTCCTGTCCCTGCATTATTACAAACACTGATTGAGTGCATCCTAGGAACCTTCATGCCCATGATGCAACTACCACCAAGGAAGACACACTACACTTACTGCTCGGTTGCCCTGTACTTTCCTCACATAGACACAAACATAACTTCATTGTACCTTGTGACTTGTGGCCTTGCCCAGTGGTCATTCTGAAAGATGGAACAGAGGTAGTTGCCCAGCAAGGAGTACTCATCTTCCTCAAAAGCCTAGGGAGGGGTGTCTGAATGTGTTTGATCATAGATAGATATTGTATGTTTGAGTAAAGGAACCTGGATGCTCTAGCTATAAGTGAAACAAAGCTCAAGTGTAAGGGGAAGAATGGCTTGGGAATGTCATAAGGGTAAAGTCAGAGATTAGTGTGAGGGAAAGAACTGAGGAAGGGGTACCACTTCTGCTGAAGGAGTTGTGGCAATGTGTGACTGAGTGTAAGAAAGTAAGCCCAAGACTTTTTTAGGTAAAAATGAAAATGGATTGTGAGAGGTTGATAATTATTAGTGCTTATGCACCTGGAATGCAGAGGTCGAGGAAGCAAGGTGAGTGTGTCATTAGTTTTGATATGAAAGATAAGGTATTAGTGATTTGATTGAAAGTTGGTTATGTGGCTGTTGAGGGCATAGTTAGTGGACATAGGGTATTCAGTGATATGAATGGAACTGGTGAAATGTTTGCTAATAAGGTTTTGTGATGTGTATCTTATGCATTTATCCTTATTTCCTTTACCTGTATTTGCTTAGCTGTCATTGCTTTTGATCAGTCATGTATTGCATATCCCTCTCCGTCATGGAGTTAAAGATTATTATGCATATCCATTCATCTGCTGTGTAACATCTCCACTGTTTCACTCTGAGTGTATCTCTCACGACCGGAATTTTTTTATTGTTCTTTTTTTATCATGTTTTGTAATGGCCTGTAGACCATTGCATTTATTCTGCTGCTCTTAAATCCTGTATTACATATCTGTACCCCATCTCTTGTTTTTAAGCTGGTCAGACTGATCAAATACATATAATCTCATGCTTACCCAGTGATTACTGCTCTCACGTTCATTCTTCTATTCCATGTCAAAAAAATCTTATACGAAATGGCTTATCATAGCCTTTACCTGTTTATTTCTGTTCTATCTATGTCTCTGATGACCATGGCAATAGAGTCTCCATAAGTAAAAGAACTCCAGTGCCACTTATCCATAGGTGCCTCATGCTTCCCCTGGAATAGTAGTTTGTAAAACCAAAAAAATCCTCTAATGATTATAAAGATATTCAATTTTTAACGCTTTTTATTTATCAAAAAAAGTTATCCTTTTGTTTTCTGCTCCTTACTTAAGCATTTTTAATGTTTTACCATTGGTGTCTTGGAACATCTTTCTTGCATCTTTATTCCATCAGATTCATCGGCTTTCCTCTCTCCATCATAAGACAGACATATGTATGATTTCAGTGTGAGTCCGACTCACATTGTACTGTCTGTACTTAATATTACATTTATTTTTACAGACTGTCTAGAATAACTAGTGTCATAACCTTAGTCATTTTCTGTGCTGCATTTGATCAATATTGGCATTCCTGAACACTCAACTAACCCTATGTCCATTCTTGTATGTTAGTTTGAGCTTTTTTGTTCACTTTTTTAAAGACCTTGAGAATACTCATCATGGATCAGTAAACACTTGCAGATGAGATTCCTTTTTTCTCTTGTGATTTTGATGATGAACAGTTTTAAGCTCATAGATTTCCTTTCTTGAATTTCAGAGTGGTGATATTGAGGTGCTACTTGGAGTATCAGCTGAGGGGGTAAACACTGAGGAAAAAGTGGTCAGTATTAGCAGTGGGGAGAAGGTGCCATATGAGAAACTCTTCATTGCCACTGGAGGAAAGTGAGTCATAGTGTTTTTATATAATTTAGATCTTTAGAGTTTTGGAAAGAGGGGCAAGGATGAAGTCTGTTGGGGATGAGAGAGCTTGGGAAGTGAGTCAGTTGTTGTTCGCTGATGATACAGCGCTGGTGGCTGATTCATGTGAGAAACTGCAGAAGCTGGTGACTGAGTTTGGTAAAGTGTGTGAAAGAAGAAAGTTAAGAGTAAATGTGAATAAGAGCAAGGTTATTAGGTACAGTAGGGTTGAGGGTCAAGTCAATTGGGAGGTGAGTTTGAATGGAGAAAAACTGGAGGAAGTGAAGTGTTTTAGATATCTGGGAGTGGATCTGGCAGCGGATGGAAACATGGAAGCGGAAGTGGATCATAGGGTGGGGGAGGGGGCGAAAATTCTGGGAGCCTTGAAGAATGTGTGGAAGTCGAGAACATTATCTCGGAAAGCAAAAATGGGTATGTTTGAAGGAATAGTGGTTCCAACAATGTTGTATGGTTGCGAGGCGTGGACTATGGATAGAGTTGTGCGCAGGAGGATGGATGTGCTGGAAATGAGATGTTTGAGGACAATGTGTGGTGTGAGGTGGTTTGATCGAGTAAGTAACGTAAGGGTAAGAGAGATGTGTGGAAATAAAAAGAGCGTGGTTGAGAGAGCAGAAGAGGGTGTTTTGAAATGGTTTGGTCACATGGAGAGAATGAGTGAGGAAAGATTGACCAAGAGGATATATGTGTCGGAGGTGGAGGGAACGAGAGAAGAGGGAGACCAATTGGAGGTGGAAAGATGGAGTGGAAAAGATTTTGTGTGATCGGGGCCTGAACATGCAGGAGGGTGAAAGGAGGGCAAGGAATAGAGTGAATTGGATCGATGTGGTATACCGGGGTTGCCGTGCTGTCAGTGGATTGAATCAAGGCATGTGAAGCATCTGGGGTAAACCATGGAAAGCTGTGTAGGTATGTATATTTGCGTGTGTGGACGTATGTATATACATGTGTATGGGGGTGGGTTGGGCCATTTCTTTCGTCTGTTTCCTTGCGCTACCTCGCAAATGAGGGAGACAGCGACAAAGCAAAAAAAAAAAAAAAAAAAAAGTTTATTGAATTTTGGTAAGAGGAAAATGTGCATCATCATCATCAAACCTTATCTTGTGTGATAATCATTGATTCCCATGAGGAATGTATTGTAAATTCTTAGAATAGGATAGTTATGTAGAATATATGGAAGCTGATCAGGAGGAAAGTGAGTTGGAATGTGGCCTTTGTTGTCCTTTTCTAGTGCTACCTTGCGCACGGGGGAGGGGGGTGCCATTTTATGTGTGGCGGGGTGGCTACTGGAATGGATGAAGGCAGCAAATATGAATATGTACATGTGTATATGTATGTATATGTCTGTGTATGTATTTGTATATATATACGTTGAAATGTATAGGTGTGTATATGTGCATATGTGGGCTTGTATGTATATGCATGTGTGTGGGTGGGTTGGGCCATTCTTTCGTCTGTTTCCTTCCGCTACCTTGCTAACACGGGGGACAGCAAAAAGTATGATAAAGAGAATCAATAAAAATTTTATTGAATTTTGGTGAGAGGAAAATGTCCATCATCATCAAACCATATCTTGTGTGAAAACCAGTGATTCCTACGAAGAATGCATTTTAGATTCTTAGAATGATATGGTCATGTAGAATGTATGGAGGCTGATAAGCTAGCCACAAAGATGATAATGTTGTTAAAGTTACAAGAGGAAAAGTATTTTATTTTACTTATTATACTTTGTCGCTGTCTCCCGCGTTAGCGAGGTAGCCCAAGGAAACAGACGAAAGAATGGCCCAACCCACCCACATACACATTTATATACATGTGCACACCATGGAAATTATGGATGAAATGAAATGTTGGTATTAATGAGCAAGAGATATTTCAGGTGAAGGTGCCAGGGGAAGCATTTTCTAACTATAGTCTCAGCAGGTCAGTTTAGGATGCAGAGTAAAAAACTAAGAAGCTCTTGTGCTTCTGTTAATTTGGCAATTCCTATTTCACTTCAGTACATTGGATATGGGCTAAGGATGTGTATGAGTGTAAGAGGCTTTATAAATCTGATGCATCCTTTGAAATTTGGTAGTGAGATAATGGTAATAGATGGATAGATGAGACAGACATAGATGAATAGTGATGCAGAACAACACATTGTAAAGGAATGCAAAGGAATTTAAACAGTAACAGACCACTGGGTCCTTTCCAGGCTTTGTGTGATAGTGGACAGTTGTAGAAACTCAGAAATTAGTGTGGTAAGAGTAGAAAGGCATACAAATGTTCAGAGAGAAAAACCTGCAAACTTTTATTGTAACTAAGGAGACATGAATAAAGTTGTTGAATTGAGAGTATAATCAAATCTTGAACATATCTGTAGTACTGCTTTCACTCACACTAACTGGTAGATCATTTTATGTTAACAGTCTTAGTGGGGAAAAAAGTTCTTTGCCTCATTTCCTCTTTAAATTTTGACATCATACAATGGAGTCCATTATCTATCACTGATGTATGTAAGAAAGAGAACCAGTTCCAAGACTCAAAGCTGTGGCACCCCACTTTTTACATGTAACAATTCGTAGGCTTGATCTTTAATCGCTACTCTGTTTATGGCAGATCAACCAATTTCTTAACTACAGAAGGATGTCCCAATCTCTAGCATGTGACATAATGCTTACTATTAATTTTTTATGTGGAATTTTATTAAATGCTTTTTGAAAATCAAAATAGACGATGAGATGCAACTGCTTCCCTTTCATTATCAGTGTTGATTATATTGTAAAAGAAATCAAACCTGTCAGGCATGAGAGATTGTTGAAAACCATGCTGAGAATAATTTAAGTCATGAGCCTCTGAATATTTTATAGTTTTGTTGTGAGTGATGGTTTTCATAAATTTCCCAACTACAGATGTGATGCTGATTTTCTGGGCATTGACTTATCACCTTTTTCAAATTCCTCTGGAATTTTTTAAGTACCAAGTGACTTCCTGAAAAGAGCAGTGAGGGGCTGTGTGGTGTCACTTGTTTCCTGACGACACTGCAGTGATGGCAGACTCATATGAGAAACTGCTGTAGTTAATGTCTGAGTTAGGAAGATTGAGTTAAAGGAAAAAGTTGAGTTAGGGAGATTGTGTGAAAGGAAAAAGTTGAAAGTTATTGTACATAAAAGTTAAGTTGGAAAGTTTATTAAGAGAGTGGGGCAGTTGGGTAGGAATGTGTTTCAGTGGAGGGAGTCTAGATACCTGGGAATGGACTTGGTAGCATATGGAACGGTGGAAGTTGAAGTAAGCCATAGGGTAAGTGAGGTCCTGGATGCACTGAGGAGTTGGTAGAAAGAGATGTCACTGTGAGGGCAGTGATGTTAACATTTGGTGGTACAGCATAATAGTCCCAACAGTGTTGTATGGATGCAAGGATTGGTCCTTAGATACAAAAGTGTAGAAAAATATGGATGTGTTGTAAAAAGAATTATTTGAAGAGGAGGATTGATTGAATAATAAATGATAGGATAAGAGAGAAGGGTGGTAATAAGAAGAGTGTGGGGTAGAGATCTGAAGAGGGTGTGCTGAAATAGATCGGACATACAGAGAGGATGAGTGAGGAGAAACTGATTAAGAGGGTATATGTGTCATAAGTGGAGGAGACAAGAAGGAGACTGAAATAGAAATGTAAGGATGGAGTGAAAGATACTTTGAGTGCTTAGGGCCTGAACTTGCATAGGGGAAGTGGTTAAGGAAAACCATAGAATTGTCTATAGGGTTTGTCTGTAGGGGCTCTGGTTTTGGTGCATTGCACATGGCAGGTAGAGAGATGCTGCTCGGGAATTATCAAATACTTATGAAGAATATATTCACTGGTGCTTGATTATGATAAACGTAGTCACACAGTATGAATGAGGATGGAAATAACTTACACAGGGAGAATAGATTAAAGTTTGTAGCATGCTGTACAAAAGATTCTGTTAACAGACTTTTCATTATCTTGGTTATTTTGCATTCTAATCCTGTATTTGCCACACTTCCAGACCTCGAAGGTTAGGTTGCCCTGGAAATGACCTCCCTGGCGTTTATGTTGTGCGTACACCAGAAGATGCAAATACTGTTGCTGCAGCAGCGATTGGCAAGCATGCTGTTATTGTTGGCACTTCCTTTATAGGTATTTACTGTAGTATTAATAGTATTGTAGTATTTCCTGTGGGGCAGGGTAGCAACAGAATGGATGAAGTCAAGCAAGTATAAATATGTTCATGTGTATATACGTCTGTGTGTGTATATGTTTTTTTTTTTTTTTTTTTTTTTTTTTTATACTTTGTCGCTGTCTCCCGCGTTTGCGAGGTAGCGCAAGGAAACAGACGAAAGAAATGGCCCAACCCCCTCCATACACATGTACATACACACGTCCACACACGCAAATATACATACCTACACAGCTTTCCATGGTTTACCCCAGACGCTTCACATGCCTTGATTCAATCCACTGACAGCACGTCAACCCCTGTATACCACATCGCTCCAATTCACTCTATTCCTTGCCCTCCTTTCACCCTCCTGCATGTTCAGGCCCCGATCACACAAAATCCTTTTCACTCCATCTTTCCACCTCCAATTTGGTCTCCCTCTTCTCCTCGTTCCCTCCACCTCCGACACATATATCCTCTTGGTCAATCTTTCCTCACTCATTCTCTCCATGTGCCCAAACCATTTCAAAACACCCTCTTCTGCTCTCTCAACCACGCTCTTTTTATTTCCACACATCTCTCTTACCCTTACGTTACTTACTCGATCAAACCACCTCACACCACACATTGTCCTCAAACATCTCATTTCCAGCACATCCATCCTCCTGCGCACAACTCTATCCACAGCCCACGCCTCGCAACCATACAACATTGTTGGAACTACTATTCCTTCAAACATACCCATTTTTGCTTTCCGGGATAATGTTCTCGACTTCCACACATTTTTCAAGGCTCCCAAAATTTTCGCCCCCTCCCCCACCCTATGATCCACTTCCGCTTCCATGGTTCCATCCGCTGACAGATCCACTCCCAGATATCTAAAACACTTCACTTCCTCCAGCCTCTCACCATTCAAACTCACCTCCCAATTGACTTGACCCTCAACCCTACTGTACCTAATAACCTTGCTCTTATTGACATTTACTCTTAACTTTCTTCTTCCACACACTTTACCAAACTCCGTCACCAGCTTCTGCAGTTTCTCACATGAATCCGCCACCAGCGCTGTATCATCAGCGAACAACAACTGACTCACTTCCCAAGCTCTCTCATCCCCAACAGACTTCATACTTGCCCCTCTTTCCAAAACTCTTGCATTTACCTCCCTAACAACCCCATCCATAAACAAATTAAACAACCATGGAGACATCACACACCCCTGCCGCAAACCTACATTCACTGAGAACCAATCACTTTCCTCTCTTCCTACACGTACACATGCCTTACATCCTCGATAAAAACTTTTCACTGCTTCTAACAACTTGCCTCCCACACCATATATTCTTAATACCTTCCACAGAGCATCTCTATCAACTCTATCATATGCCTTCTCCAGATCCATAAATGCTACATACAAATCCATTTGCTTTTCTAAGTATTTCTCACATACATTCTTCAAAGCAAACACCTGATCCACACATCCTCTACCACTTCTGAAACCACACTGCTCTTCCCCAATCTGATACTCTGTACATGCCTTCACCCTCTCAATCAATACCCTCCCATATAATTTACCAGGAATACTCAACAAACTTATACCTCTGTAATTTGAGCACTCACTCTTATCCCCTTTGCCTTTGTACAATGGCACTATGCAAGCATTCCGCCAATCCTCAGGCACCTCACCATGAGTCATACATACATTAAATAACCTTACCAACCAGTCAACAATACAGTCACCCCCTTTTTTAATAAATTCCACTGCAATACCATCCAAACCTGCTGCCTTGCCGGCTTTCATCTTCCGCAAAGCTTTTACTACCTCTTCTCTGTTTACCAAATCATTTTCCCTAACCCTCTCACTTTGCACACCACCTCGACCCAAACACCCTATATCTGCCACTCTGTCATCAGACACATTCAACAAACCTTCAAAATACTCATTCCATCTCCTTCTCACATCACCACTACTTGTTATCACCTCCCCATTTACGCCCTTTACTGAAGTTCCCATTTGCTCCCTTGTCTTACGCACCCTATTTACCTCCTTCCAGAACATCTTTTTATTCTCCCTAAAATTTACTGATAGTCTCTCACCCCAACTCTCATTTGCCCTTTTTTTCACCTCTTGCACCTTTCTCTTGACCTCCTGTATATGTATATGTAAGTATATGAGCGTATATGGGCATATATATATATGTCACCAGCGCTGTATCATACAGCGCTGGTGGCTGATTCATGTGAGAAACTGCAGAAGCTGGTGACTGAGTTTGGTAAAGTGTGTGGAAGAAGAAAGTTGAGAGTAAATGTGAATAAGAGCAAGGTTATTAGGTACAGTAGGGGTGAGGGTCAAGTCAATTGGGAGGTGAGTTTGAATGGAGAAAAACTGGAGGAAGTGAAGTGTTTTAGATATCTGGGAGTGGACCTGTCAGCGGATGGAACCATGGAAGCGGAAGTGGATCATAGGGTGGGGGAGGGGGCGAAAATTTTGGGAGCCTTGAAAAATGTGTGGAAGTCGAGAACATTATCTCGGAAAGCGAAAATGGGTATGTTTGAGGGAATAGTGGTTCCAACAATGTTGTATGGTTGCGAGGCGTGGGCTATGGATAGAGATGTGCGCAGGAGGATGGATGTGCTGGAAATGAGATGTTTGAGGACAATGTGTGGTGTGAGGTGGTTTGATCGAGTAAGTAACGTAAGGGTAAGAGAGATGTGTGGAAATAAAAAGAGCGTGGTTGAGAGAGCAGAAGAGGGTGTTTTGAAATGGTTTGGGCACATGGAGAGAATGAGTGAGGAGAGATTGACCAAGAGGATATATGTGTCGGAGGTGGAGGGAACGAGGAGAAGAGGGAGACCAAATTGGAGGTGGAAAGATGGAGTGAAAAAGATTTTGTGTGATCGGGGCCTGAACATGCAGGAGGGTGAAAGGAGGGCAAGGAATAGAGTGAATTGGAGTCATGTGGTATACAGGGGTTGACGTGCTGTCAGTGGATTGAATCAAGGCATGTGAAGCGTCTGGGGTAAACCATGGAAAGCTGTGTAGGTATGTATATTTGCGTGTGTGGACGTGTGTATGTACATGTGTATGGGGGGGGGGGGCCATTTCTTTCGTCTGTTTCCTTGCGCTACCTCGCAAACGCGGGAGACAGCGACAAAGTATAAAAAAAAAAAAAAAAAAAAAAAAAATATATATGTGTGTGGATGGGCTATTCTTCATCTGTTTCCTGGTGCTACCTCGCTGATGTAGGAAACAGTGATTATGTATAATAAAAGAAAAAGCAATTAATAGCCATGTGAGATAGGTTTGAAAAAACAATAGAATTACAGTACAAGCTAAATGGTTGATAGTTACATATAGCTTAAAGGCATCAACATATAAAACTACCATTATAATGTTTTCATATTAGTCTGAAAGAATCCAATTTAGAATTTGATTTAAGAGGAGAAAATATGCACCTACAGTGACAGTCAGTATGGGTTAGATAAATAACCAGTGCATTTTTTTGATAGATTTGTAATTTCATTTAGCCCAGATTTGTAATATTTGTTATGACCAGCATGCCTTGTTTGTCATCTTTATCACTCCTAGATTCTTGTAAAGCTTTAGAATTGTTTGGATTACTAAATTGAAAAGATTTTTCATCATGATTTGAATATGATTTTTTTTTTTTTGCAATAGTCAAGTTACTATTGTTTCATTGTATCAGAGTTCTTGATATCCCAGACTAAGTAAAAGCCCAGAAATCAACGAAATGATTGCCTTTCCATCTCAAAACGAAACTTCCTCATGTTCAGCAACCACAGTTTATTTTGTTAAGTTTCTCTAACTGAGAAATGATGGCATCATGGCTTTTACACATGGCTGCTTCATTTGGAACATGATACAGGCCTCTGAGAATTCATAAGTTGAAAGAAGTGCCTTGTCATTTTGGTTATAGAAGAATGTATAGATTTTTCCTGTGGCTTTGTTCTTCATTTATATTTAAATTTTTGTAATCTTCATCCCATGGATTGGCTATGCAGACAAGTGAAGCATTTAGCTAGGATCAGCTAATTTATCCTGATGTAGGTGAACCAGGTGAAGATCAGCTATATCCAGTTACCACTTGAGGGATATGCTGAAGTGTGAAAATTTGAACCACAACATGTAGTTTACACTGGGCCAGCAGTTTCTTGGCACTTCTGAACATTGAATATAATATACTGGGAATAGATTAGTGTTTTACTTCATTATGTATGGGCTACAAATCAAGATCTTTGTAAAACCTTATCAGTATCCATTGATCCCTCTGCTTTTGTGGCTGCATAGTTATATGTAAGTGGCCTGTGTTTGGTGTTGATATGAACCTCCCTAGTAGGTCTTGGCTGATATCAGTTGTTTCATAAATAATCAGTTCATTGTATTGGGAAGAATTGTACTGATCTTTTCCCAGAAACTGTAGCTGTCCTTCGTACCACTGGCTAAAACTATCTTATGAGAATGACAGGACTTTTTTATATCATTGTTAGAAGCAGTGAAAAGTTTTTATCAAGGATGTAGGGCATGTGTACGTGTAGGGAGAGAGGAAAGTGATCGGTTCTCAGTGAATGTAGGTTTGCAGCAGGGGTGCATCATGTCTCCATGGTTGTTTTAATATGTTTATGGATGGGGTTGTTAGGGAGGTGAATGCAAGAGTTTTGGAAAGAGGGGCAAGTATGCAGTCTGTTGTGGATGAGAGAGCTTGGGAAGTGAGTCAATTGTTGTTTGCTGATGATACAGGGCTGGTGGCTGATTCAGGTGAGAAACTGCAGAAGCTGGTGACTGAGTTTGGTAAAGTGTGTGAAAGAAGAAAGTTAAGAGTAAATGTGAATAAGAGCAAGGTTATTAGGTACAGTAGGGTTGAGGGACAAGTCAATTGGGAGGTAAGTTTGAATGGAGAAAAACTGGAGGAAGTGAAGTTTTTTAGATATCTGGGAGTGGATTTGTCAGCGGATGGAACCATGGAAGCAGAAGTGAATCATAGAGTGGGGGAGGGGGCGAAAGTTCTGGGAGCATTGAAAAATGTGTGGAAGTCGAGAACATTATCTCAGAAAGCAAAAATGGGTATGTTTGAAGGAATAGTGGTTTCAACAATGTTATATGGTTGCAAGGCGTGGGCTATAGATAGAGTTGTGCGGAGGAGGGTGAATGTGCTGGAAATGAGATGTTTGAGGACAATATGTGGTGTGACGTGGTTTGATCGAGTAAGTAATGAAAGGGTAAGAGAGATGTGTTGTAATAAAAAGAGTGCAGTTGAGAGAGCAGAAGAGGGTGTTTTGAAATGGTTTGGTCACATGGAGAGAATGAGTGAGGAAAGATTGAAGATTGACAAAGAAGATGTATGTGTCAGAGGTGGAGGGAACGAGGAGAAGGGGGAGACCAAATTGGAGGCGGAAAGATGGAGTGAAAAAGTTTTTGAGTGATCAGGGCCTGCCTGAACATGCAGGAGGGTGAAAGGAGGGCAAGGAATAGAGTGAATTGAAATGATGTGATATACCGGAGTTGATGTGCTGTCAGTGGATTGAACCAAGGCATGTGAAGCATCTGGGGTAAACCATGGAAAGTTTTGTGGGGCCTGGATGTGGAAAGGGAGCTGTGGTTTCGGTGCATTATACATGACAGCTAGAGACTGAGTGTGAACAAATGTGGCCTTTGTTATCTTTTCCTAGTGCTACCTCGCACACATGAGGGTGGAGGGGTTTGTCATTTCATGTGTGGCAGGGGTGGCGACAGGAATGAATAAGGGCAGACATGTCTGTGTATATATATATGTATACGTTGAGATGTATAGGTATGTATATGTGTTGTTTGTGGACATGTATGTATGTACATGTGTATGTGGGTGGGTTGCGCCATTCTTTCGTCTGTTTCCTTGTGCTACCTCACTAATGCGGGAGACAGCAACAAAGTATGATAGAATGAATATCATTACCCAGAGAGAGTGTAGGATATTGTATCACCCCCGTAATTACGTATTTATACTGTAACAGAAATATGGTTGAGACTCATAAATATGGCTACTGTGGCTATCCTGTTAGGCACAGTTGTCTTCCTTTATGATGATATGATTCAGCTTAAAGTCAGTTTGGTTTCCAGTGTTTGTTAGGAAGTAAATACTGAAGTAAGGTGCTGCTATCCTGCAATGGGAGATGTATCTGTGGAAAGTGAGTAAATATATAACTATTAGCGGTAGGTTATTTGTGGTGTTTTAGGAGCCATATAGTGTGTAGTCTAAAGCAATTAAGACCCTGGAGCAAGAGACTCCTCAGCTTACTTATTCTAACCACAGGGATCTCTTGTAGCTCTCAGAAATATTTTGTTTTGCTATATCTAGATTATGCTTTTTTTTTTTTCCCCGCTGTCTCCGGCGTTTGCGAGGTAGCGCAAGGAAACAGAGAAATGGCCCAACCCACCCCCATACACATGTATATACATGCACGTCCACACACACAAATATACATACCTACACAGCTTTCCATGGTTTACCCCAGACGCTTCACATGCCCTGATTCAATCCACTGACAGCACGTCAACCCCGGTATACCACATCGATCCAATTCACTCTATTCCTTGCCCTCCTTTCACCCTCCTGCATGTTCAGGCCCCGATCACTCAAAATCTTTTTCACTCCATCTTTCCACCTCCAATTTGGTCTCCCACTTCTCCTCGTTCCCTCCACCTCTGACACATATATCCTCTTGGTCAATCTTTCCTCACTCATTCTCTCCATGTGCCCAAACCATTTCAAAACACCCTCTTCTGCTCTCTCAACCATGCTCTTTTTATTTCCACACATCTCTCTTACCCTTACGTTACTTACTTGATCAAACCATCTCACGCCACACATTGTCCTCAAACATCTCATTTCCAGCACATCCACCCTCCTGCGCACAACTCTATCCATAGCCCACGCCTCGCAACCATACAACATTGTTGGAACCACTATTCCTTCAAACATACCCATTTTTGCTTTCCGAGATAATGTTCTCGACTTCCACACACTTTTCAAGGCTCCCAGGTTTTTCGCCCCCTCCCCCACCCTATGATCCACTTCTGCTTCCATGGTTCCATCCGCTGCCAGATCCACTCCCAGATATCTAAAACACTTTACTTCCTCCAGTTTTTCTCCATTCAAACTTACCTCCCAATTGACTTGACCCTCAACCCTACTGTACCTAATAACCTTGCTCTTATTCACATTTACTCTTAACTTTTTTCTTTCACACACTTTACCAAACTCAGTCACCAGCTTCTGCATTTTCTCACATGAATCAGCCACCAGCGCTGTATCATCAGCGAACAACAACTGACTCACTTCCCAAGCTCTCTCATCCCCAACAGACTTCATACTTGCCCCTCTTTCCAAAACTCTTGCATTCACCTCCCTAATAACCCCATCCATAAACAAATTAAACAACCATGGCGACATCACACATCCCTGCCGCATACCTACATTCACTGCGAACCAATCACTTTCCTCTCTTCCTCCACGTACACATGCCTTACATCCTCGATAAAAACTTTTCACTGCTTCTAACAACTTGCCTCCCACACCATATATTCTTAATACCTTTTTATGCTTTTTATGCATGAATATAACAGGACATATCTTTCTGTTTCTCTATATTTTAACTCTAGGAATGGAAGCAGCAGCATATTTGGCTAGTAATAATCGTGCAGCATCAGTTACAATAATTGGAAATACATCAGTTCCATTTGAGCGTAGTCTTGGTCCTACTGTGGGGAAACGCATTCAGGAAATGTTTGAAGAGCAAGGTGTCAAGTTTATCAATAGTGCTGGGGTGACTGAATTCGCCAGTGAGAATGATAAACTCTCTGGGGTGAGTACAATTTTGTTTCCCACTTCATTTTGTTCCCTCCACCTTTAACCATATATCTTCTTTGTCAACCTTTCCTCACTCATTCTCCCCATATGTCCAGACCATTTCAACACACCCTCTTCTGTTCACTCATCCACAGTCTTTATTTCAACACATCCTTCCCTTTCATTACTTACTTGATCAAACCACCTCACACCATATATTGTCCTCATACATTTCATTTCCAACACATCCAACCTCCTCTGTACAACCCTATCTATATCCCATGCCATGCAACCATATAATGTTGGAACTACTTCAGACATACCCATTTTTGCTCTCCGAGATAATATTCTCTCCACGCATTCTTCATCATTCCCAGAACTTTAACCCCCCTCTCCCACCCTGCAACTCACTTCCGCCTCCGTGGTTCCATTCGCTGCTAAGGCCACTACCAGATATCTGAAACACTTCACTTTCTCCAGTTTTTCCTCCATTCAAACTTACATCCCTTCTAACTTCTCCCTCATCCTTACTGAACCTAATAAGCTTGCTCTTATTCACATTTACTCTCAACTTTCAACTTTCCCCTTTCACACACTTTCCAAACTCAGTCACTAACTTCTGAAGTTTCTCACTCGAATTGGCCACTAGTACTGTATCATTGGCAAACAACAACTGACTTGCTTCCCAAGCCCTCGCATCCCCCAACAGACTGCATACTTGCCCCTTTCTCTAAAACTCTTGCATTTACCTCCCTAACCACCCCATCCATAAACAAATTAATCTTGGGGAGCCTAAGAGTGAAAACTCTTTACTTGGTCCCCATCTCTTTTCCTTTGACATGCAGGGAATATGTGGGAAGTATTCTTTCTCCCCACTCCCTAGGATGTATAATTATTTATATTTATTATACTTCATCACTGTTTCCTCTATCAGCAAGGTAGTGCCAGTAAACAGACGAAGTGCCTATAATCACCCATATCTCTCCGTCCACTTTCATTTTACCGACATTAATCTAGAATTTACTTCCATACACACTTTTACATTCTCCCATAACTCCTGCTTCAGGAGTAGTGCTACTCCCTCCTTAGCTCTTATCAACTCACCAACCCCCTGACTTTATTTCCAAGACATTTCCAAACTGTTCTTCCCCTTTACCCTTGAGCTTCATTTCTCTCAGGGCCAGAACATCCAGGTTTCTTTCCTCAAACATACTATCTATCTCTCCTTTCTTCTCATCTTGGTTACATCCACACACATTCAGACACCCCAGTCTGAGCCACTGGTCATATTTCATTCCTAGGTAGGGCATCAACTTTTTCCTCCTTGCACTCTGTCAATCCTCAGACACCTCACCATGCTCTGTTCTTATACTGAGAATGTAACTAACAATCAACAGCGCAGTCACCCCATTTCTCAAATTCATCTGCATTACCATTCACTCCAAACCAAACACCCTCCATCTGCCACCCATCATCGCCCATAGTCCTTGAAAATGCTTACTCTCTCTATTCCTAACCTCATCACAACCTGTTACCACTTTCCCATTTGCCCCTTTTACCAGTCTTCTCATTTATTTTTTTTCTCTTTTAACCTATTTTAAAAACATTTTATTCTCCCTGAAGTTTACTGATAATAGCTCATCCCAACTCTCATTTGCCCTCTTTTTTTTTTTTTTTTTTTTTTCTCAACCCCTTCACCTGTCTCTTGACATCTTGCTTCTTTTTCTTATACATCTTCCAGTTATTTGCACTCCTTCCCTGTGATTACTGCTCATGGTCCTCTGTTTTCTTTCACTAGCACTTTACTTCATCATCCCACCACTCACTACCCTTTCTCACCTGCCCTCCTCCCATCTTCCTCATGCCGGACTTCTCTTGCACATGACAACACTGCTTGCCTAATATCTCCCATTCCTCACCCACTCCACTGGCTTCATATACTCTCACCTTTGGCCATTGTACACCCAATCTCTCTTGGTATTTCTTCATACATCTCTTTTCCAGGTTAACTTACTTTCACCAGCCTCTTCTCACTCATTACATTTCATCTTTACTGAAGACCCTTACGAATCTTCATTGCTGTCTCCACCAGGTAATCTTCTGAACCATATCATTTTGTCATAATGCAAGTGCTGCCCTCTCATTACCTAAACTCGTGCATCCTCTAAAATTCTGGGAATAAACAGTAAAGCTGAGGCCTTCTGTATTGAGGAGAAAAATGTTTTTAGTGTCAGTTTGAGGGGTCACGTGAGCTGTAAGAGAAGTCTCAGTGCTAGGGATGGCTTCTGTTTTATAGGATTTGGGAAAGCCTTCCATTGCAGAGTGTAGAATGATTTTTTCTTTAACCCAATGAATAGGAAAGTTGACAAAAAGAATCAGGATAATAGGAATATGGTGGAAGGTATTATCTCAAGGTAACAACCTAAATGCATGATGGAATAGGTCAGGTGTCAGCCAGCACATTTTGGGAATGAGGCAGATTGGGAAAAAGGCAAAGCATGGGAGCTTGAGATCACTTCCCAAGTAGAGAAAGGGAACCTGGGAGGACGTGTCAGTTAGCACAGGTTGGAACTGGTGTAGGTAAGGAAAAAGCAGAGTAGGGTAGCTTGAGGTCACCTCTCTGAGGCAGTGAACAAGGAAGTTAGGAAACAGAGCTAGATGGGCCAAACTGAGGACAGAGACCAAGTGCAGGTAGACAGGCTTCCCATTCCCATTGCTGCACACACATATTTTAGCAAAAAGTCAAACATATATACCAGTAGAAGTAGTCAGTAGGAACATTAGTTAGGAGCCTCTGTAAACACAGCACCAGAGTTGCACTTTGCCTGTGGCCTGTTCAGGGTGAGGCACTAAAGGCTAAGAAATGACATAATCACAAGTTATGGAGAGTCAGTTGCTGTGGCCACCCCCTTTAGGGAGTTTTAGTTGAGAATGGGCATTAAAGATATGGATAGATATACCAGTGATAATAATCTGTTAAAGGTTCCCATATAGTAACCTCCTCAATATAGATGTCACAGAACTTTCCATAATATGTATTTTGATTGTGGATTTCATATTCCCAATTTATATTTCCTTTGAATTTGTTTAGCTCTATGGTTACTACAAATATATTTCCTCTGAGTTTGTTTTCCTCTTTTAATCTTCTTATTATATCCTCACTGACCATAAAATCAAAATCAATCACTACATGACTGCATTTTCCAATAGGGGTCTGAAAGGTCTGTGGAAGTCAAATTCTGATATGTTGAAGTTTCTTAAAATGGTGGTTTACTGTAGTGGAGAATACACACTTTTAATACAGCCTTTGTTTTTCTATTCTTGATGTCGATTTTAATGCTACAGAGTTTTTTTAATCTTTACAGGTGGTGCTTGACACAGAAGAGACAATTACTGCAGACGTTGTTTTGATGGGTGTAGGAGTCATGCCAAACACAGAGTTCCTAGAAACATCAGGCATTACTCGTGATGAGAGGGGCTATATCCCTGTTAATGAGGTGAATGTCTTGAGACTCTCTTCTGGTGACAGTGTCCAGAATTTCCAGTGACAAACAAGAGGATTAATTTTGTTATTTGTATAGCTTAAGTAAGATATATTTAGAATTGAAATATGTAGATACATAGACATCCATTATCATTAATTGGTACTCTTACTTTCTGTATTTGGTAAAAGGGTTAGGAGGACTAACCCATCTGAAAAACCTGAAAAAATGTGAATGATATGTGCATCGGTTAACATATTATAGGCCCCAAATTTCAAGAAGATGTGTGGTAATAAAAAGAGTGTGGTTGAGAGAGCAGAAGAGGGTGTTTTGAAATGGTTTGGTCACATGGAGAGAATGAGTGAGGAAAGATTGACCAAAAGGATGTATGTGTCAGAGGTGG
The DNA here is from genome assembly GCF_036320965.1 of Panulirus ornatus. Lineage (NCBI taxonomy): Eukaryota > Metazoa > Arthropoda > Malacostraca > Decapoda > Palinuridae > Panulirus > Panulirus ornatus. The sequence continues at coordinate 52,404,397 of NC_092234.1, read as the reverse complement.
GGGGAACGAGGAGAAGTGGGAGACCAAATTGGAGGTGGAAAGATGGAGTGAAAAAGATTTTGAGCAATCGGGCCTGAACATGCAGGAGGGTGAAAGGCGTGCAAGGAATAGAGTGAATTGGAACAATGTGGTAACAATACAACGACCAGCATAATGACTGCGGCAGTAATGCAGCGAGCAAGACAATCACTTGGTTTATATTTCTAATGTTTCCAAATATGCATTTTAACTAATCAAAAACTGATGAAACTTGCCCATCTACTACATCAACATGAGATAAGAAGACCAAATGACAGCTCTGCCACAATATGGGTGGTACTACTGTCAGCATAAATGTCTACAACGTGCTTCTTGAAATTTATTTTATTTTTTTTTTATTTTGCTTTGTCGCTGTCTCCTGCTTTAGCGAGGTAGCGCAAGGAAACAGACGAAAGAATGGCCCAACCCACCCACATACACATGTATATACATACATGTCCACACATGCAAATATACATACCTATACATCTCAATGTATACATGTATATACCCACACAGAAATATACATATATACCCATGTACATAATTCATACTGTCTGCCTTTATTCATTCCCATCGCCATCCCGCCACACATGGAATAACAACACCCTCCCCCCTCATGTGTGCACTTGGGTACAGCCTATCCCTCAGAAAGAAGACTTTTCTAACCTCTCCAACTACTAGTCCATAGCACACACACTTTTTTTTTATACTCCAAAACCCTTCTAAACTCTTACTCTCTCAAACATTTAGAATCCCATTCCCTTCTTTCAGATGACCAGAATGGATTTTGCAGAGGTAGGTCTACTGGTGTGCTTCTGTCCTGTGTGATTCACCTTTGGTCCTTCTCTCTCAAGAATTTTGGGGAAACTTTTGTTGTTGCCCATGACATTTCCAAAACATTTGACAGGGTGTGGTGGGACAGAGACCACGAGACTTCTGCAGCCACACGAAGACCACAAGAGTTCTATACCGACCACGAGACAAGTCTTTGCTTTCTAAACTTCCTATGGTTTCAGTTTCTCTTGTGTTCTCTAATGCATAGTTTCTTCCTTGGCCATTCCATTGCAGTGATTGTTGAGTGAGTGACTTTGCCCTTCTTATCCTGTCAATAGTGGGGTTCCTCAGGGTTCTGTCGTACCGCCTCTTCTCTCCTCTTTGTAAATGGTCATCTCTTTTTTACTTATCCTGATGATTCCTCGTAACATGCTTTAACTAAGTTTTCCTTCTTTCTTCCCTTTAGTACTTTTAGTACTGGTCACATTTCCTCTCTCAGATTGGGTTCGGAGTGGTGAAGTAATAACTTTGTAAAATTTAAGTGCTGAAACACAATTTCTCCTTTCATCTCTTTGTAATCAGTTTAAAAACACCATACATCAACCTTGTAGTAACATAAACCTGCTGAGCATAACCATATCCTCCACCCTGTTATGGAAACCCCATGTAATCAGGATTATGAAATATGCTTATTTAAAGCTGGGAATGTGTATAGGTGTTGTAATTATTTTTCTTTTGAGCATTTATTTCATATCCATAAAGGTTTAATTGCACAAGTGTGGAATACTGTTTACACATCTGGGATGGCTCATCCTGAGAGAGTATTCAAAAGCCTTCTATCATTAATTTTCCTGGCATCACTATGTCTTTTAACTTCTTCCCTTATGCTGGAATGTAACTGCTGTCTGTATTCTATAGATATTATTTTGGCCATTGTTCTCGTATGTTAATTGCAAGTGTCCCTACTCCCAGGGTTTGAACCAATGAGATGTGTTTGGCTTCTGCATCCACAGTTCCTTAATGTGGTCTGGCCTCTCAAGGATTGGCTATCATGATGCCTCCTTCCCCCATATAGGAAAGCTGTGGAATTCTCTTCCTTCTTTTGTCTTTCCCTCTTCATATAACCTTTCTTCCTCTAGAGTCAGGTCTACAAACACCTGTAGAACCTTGATTAATTTCCTTTTTTTTTTTTTTCCACCTGAGATGGCCTGGATTGGGACATGTTTTGCCTTTGCCGTATTGTTCACTTATACAGTGAAGAGAGTTATACAAAACATGGAGAGTAACTTCACATACAGGAACAAAACAAGAAAACAAGAAATCAGCGATTGGACATATTGAAGTGAGAGATATTAAAGAAAATATCCCCAGGGAAATGTGCAAGATGTTATATGAACAGTGCAGGAGGGTGAGAGGCTTGTAAGGAATAGAGTGAATTGGAAAGATGTGGTTTACCGGGGTCAACATGCTGTCAGTGGACTGAACCAGGGCATGTGAAGTATCTGGGGTAAACCATGGAAGGTTTTGTGGCGCTTGGATTTGGATAGGGAGCTGTGGTTTCAATGCATTACACATGACAGCTAGAGACTGAGTGTGAACAAATGTAGCCTTTTTTGTCTGTTTTCCTGGCACTACCGTGCTGAAGCATGGGATAGCGATGCTGTTTCCTGTGGGGCGGGTTGTGACAGGAAGGGATGAGGGCAAACATGTATGAATATGTACATGTGTATGTATGTATATGTCTGTGTATGTGTATATATATGTATTTATATGTGCGTATGTGGGCGTTTATATATATATATGTGTATATGAGTGGATGGGCCATTTTTTGTCTATTGCCTTCCGTTGCCATGCTGACGCGGGAACAGCAATTAAGTATGGTGATGATGATAACATATACACATCAGCACGCTCATTATTTTTATTATTTGTTATTGTCCTTTGATGCTGTTTCCCGTGTTAGCGAAGTAGTGCAAGGAAACATGAAAGAATGGCCCAACCCACCCACATACACACAACTATTAAATACAAATATCATCCCTGATGATAGGGGAGAAAGAATACTGCCTATGTATACCTACCTTTACATTTCATCATGTATGTACATATACATGCACATGTACACATTCATACATGCTGCCTTCATCCATTCCTGCCACCACCCTGCCACACATGAAATGACACCCGCCCTCCCGCTCGTGCCCGCGAGGTAGTGCCAGGAAAAGACAACCAAGGCCACATTCGTTCATACTCAGTCTCTTGCTGTCATGTGTAATGCACCGAAACCACAGCTCCCTTTCCTCATCCAGGCCCCACAAAACTTTCCATGGTTTACCCCAGATGCTTCACATACATACATATACATACACAGACCTATGCATATACACACATGTACATATTCATGGTTGCCTGCATCCGTTCTTGTTGCTACCCCATCCCACGCGAAACAGCATCGCTACTCTCTGCTTTAGTGAGGTAGTGCCAGGAAAACAGACAAAAAAGCCCACATTCATTCACACTCAGTCTCTATCTGTCATGTGTAATGCATGGAAACCACAGCTCCCTGTCCACATTCAGGCCTCACTGACCTTTCCATGGTTTACCTCAGATGTTTCACATGCCCTGGTTCAGTCCCTTGGGAATACTAGTATGGTTATCAGTGGGATAGTGTTAATCAGAAGTTTGAAAAGATAGTTTGTATATTTGTATGCCTTTTATTGACTCAAGGAATTTTTTTTATTTCAGTTTCTAGAGAGTAATATCCCTGGTGTGTTCTGTGGTGGGGATATTGCTTCTTTTCCGCTTCAAATGGAGGATGGTGCAAGTGTGACTATAGGTCACTGGCAGTTAGCACTGGGCCATGGACGCACAGCTGCACTCAATATGTTGGGTCATAATGCTCCACTAACATCTGTTCCATTCTTTTGGACAGTCCTTTTTGGCAAAAGTCTTCGTTACACAGGTATGTCGTGTGATCTATATACATTTCAATCTTGATGTTGGAATTGGTTTATTCATGGCAACAAAGTTATAAGTAAGCTTGTATCGTTCCTAATGTAGGTAATGATGTTAACTTAGTGTTGATTATCATACTCCCTTCTGTCCTGATTACACTTTAGTCAACTTGAGAGCATTTTTTTGCATATCTATATACATTTTTCATACATATTCGCTGTTTCCTGCATTAGTGAGTTAGCATTAAGAACATATGACGATACCTCGGAGGGAAAAACCCCCTCACTTGGCCCCTTTTTCTGTTCCTTCTTTTGGAAAGTAAGGTTAGAGGGTAGGATTTCCAGCCTCCTGATGCAGAGAATACGTTGGCAGTATTCTTTCTCCCATATCATCAGGGATGATATTTGTATTTAATAGTTGTATATGATATGTTTTATCAGGTTTCATATATCTGTGTTTTTGGATCAGTTACTGGTGATCTGCCTTCATTCCCCACTTTTGTTACAACAGATCTTGTTAGCTGTTCATCCATTGTAAAAGCTCTTTTCTCTCTCGCTTTGGCTTAAACCATACCACCCCATTTCATAGATCCATGTGCATTGTTGTTTTATACCCTATTGTATACCGACATTTTGCCCTTTTACTGACTTTATTTTCTCTCATAGTCTTATCATCTTTGCCTTGTATGTGATTTGTAGATAATTGTTCTTGACTGCAGATGGAGACCTGTTAGCATCTTAAGGAGCACTTGCGTGGTCAAGGGTTGGGTTTGTTTTATTCCCCAAATAAGGTGCAGTTTTAAGGATTCACGAAGTGTAAAGGTGCAGCAGTACTAAGCAGCCCACCATCCCCTTGCATGTACACTTCATTCTTGATGTTCTGTGGACTTGATGACTGTTGCTTGATAGTGGTTTGTGGTGTCATTTATTCATATTATTTCTGTGAAAGGACATAAATAAGTACTTTGTTATATCTTGAGAATTAGTGTTGGAAATGAAGTGTTTGAGGACAATATGTGATGTGAGGTGGTTTGATCAAGTAAGTAATGAAAGAGTAAGAGTTGTGTGGTAGTAAAAAGAGTGTGGCTGAGAGAGCAGAGGAGGGTGTGTTGAAATGGTCTGGACACATGGAGAGAATGAGTGAGGAAAGATTGACAAAGAGGATATATGTGTCAGAGGTGGAGGGAAGAAGGAGAAGCAGACCAAATTGGAGGTAGAAGGATGGAGGGAAAAAGATTTTGAGCGATCGGGGCCTGACATACAGGAGGGTGAAAGGCATGCAAGGAATAGAGTGAATTGGAACGGTGTTGTTTACTGACATACAGGAGGGTGAAAGGCCTGCAAGGAATAGAGTGAATTGGAACGATGTGGTATACTGGGGTTGATGTTCTGTCAGTGGATTGAACCAGGGCATGTGAAGCATCTGGGGTAAACCATGGAAAGTTTTGTGTGTACACACACATGTACATACTCATGCTTGCATGCTTTCATCCATTCCTGGCACTACCCCACCCCACAGGACACAGCATGGCTTCCCTCTGCTTCAGCAAGGTAGCACCAAGAAAACACAAAAAAGACCACATTTGTTCACACTCAGTCTCTATCTGTCATGTGTAATGCACCAAAACCACAGCTACCTATCCACATCCAGGCCCCACAGACCTTTCCATGATTTACCCCATATGTTTCACATGCCCTGGTTTAATCCATTGACAGCATGTCGACTCTGGTACACCAAATAGATCCAATTCAATCTATTCCTTGCATGCCTTTCACCCGTCTGTATGTTCAGGCTCCGATCATTGTTGGTTGACCTAATCGTTGATGAGGAAACCTAATATTTTTCTTGTGCTCATATATTTTGGCAGGTAGAAGGCAAGTACATAGCTCAGAGAAAGATAGGTTTTGAGGTCTGTTGTTTGGATTCTAATACACTTGTAAATGACTTTTATTGTATTTTTCTTTCCAATGTAAATAGGCATACTCTAAAGATATCAGGTATGATTATTACAAGTCCTGTTTTTCTTAATGGGTTTCATGTACTGTTATTGTATTAATTTTCAGGTCATGGAAGGTATGATGATGTTGTAATTGGAGGAGACCTAAGAAGCTTGGCCTTCATAGCATATTACTGCCAAGGTGACCGTGTGGTAGCCCTTGCTAGCTTAGGGAAAGACCCAGCTGCTGCCAAGTATGCTGAAATGCTCGAACAAGGAAACTTTCTCACAAAGGAGCAAGTCATTGGGGATGGAGACATTGCATGTAAACTGAATTGTTCCTAATGTAAGTCATAGTCCTTGATGTTATCTTAATAGCATGTTCTCCCATACTGTGAGTTCTTGGAATGTTCCAGGTTTGGCAGTAGAAACATAATATTGGTAATCCATTATTTATATGGTCACATTTATGAAAAGTATACTACAAATTGCCAGTTTTTTTCCACAGGGCTGCACAGTATCACATTTACACTTAAAAAGTTAGGGACCAGAGTTGATTTATAAACCATATATAAGATTTAATATTTATTTGTGTGAATGCAATACTTGTTGTAATAAAAATGCAAAACAATTTTATTTTCTTTCCCTAGAATGATGCTACTATTGAAAATTGTGTGTGATGTGTTATTACTTGCTGCAATTTGATCCTGATATTTTATGGGGTGGATGTATCCTTGTTAGGAAGATACAGAAATACCATGAAAATTATGTTCAATTTCAGTGTTTATTTTAAGCAGAGCCAGATTTTTTAATAAGTCATCTAGGCCATGACTTAGGTTGGCAATTCAGTTTGGGGTGGCAAATTTTTACAGTGCTTTGTCATGCACAGTTATGTAACTGGTAAATTTGCAGAATTGAAACCCAACACTCAGTCTGTATAGTTTTTAGTAGAATTTGTGAATGGGTTGGGGTCCTTTGAAAAATTGGCCAAGGAGCAGTCGAGATGATAAATCCGGCTTTGATTTTCGTGCATAATGACTTGATAATAGTCAATAGAAAAGAAACATATTTTGAACATTAACATAACTGTTGTAATGCTTTTCGTAAGGATTTATGTGGTATTATTATGGGACTGATGCTGTGTAATACTGCTGTTTCAAAATGTCTGAAATACATTCATGCCAGCTGTAGATGCATTGGCATCAGCCTGTCCTCTGGGTTTAGTATGTTAGGATGAGAGAGGGGAATAAAATGGTGACAAGTTTGGACCTCCATACTACTTACCTATGCACTGTAGCAGCCACAACAACACATATATCTTTCCCCCTTAAAGTAGGAACATGACAAAGGAAGCAGCAGTCAAGAGGTGATAAGCTTGATTGGTGTAAAGCACCGACGTCAAGGACGGCTTTCTGTTCTGGGTAGTATTATTACATCCTATTCAGTAATTATGATGCTACACAAAGCTTAGCAATCTCAGCTAGTAAGATACCTTCCACAATCTGCTTGCTTAGGAGGGTGCATGAGTTTCAGAGAATCTTGAAACAATGTCAGAGAGTGTAATCAACAGAACATAAACAAAATCTTTATGTTTGGAGGCTGGAATGTCAGAACAGTGTCCTGAAATAACTACAGATTAGCAAGTCAATAGAAAAGCACTAATTGACTGCAAGCTACACAGTCTATCTATCTATATCACTGGTATCTGTTCCAATTGGAACTTCCACAAAGGGGTGGCCATGGCAATAGAGTCTCCATAACTAGTGAAATCCAGTGCCGTTTCTTAGCCTTTAGTGCCTAACCCATAATGGGTCACTGACAGAGACAACTTATGTCACGGATCTCCATGATATAAGGTTGACCAACATTGACACAAACAAGGCCATTAAGACCTTTTAGCACAGTAAAAGGACCAAAAAACACCATGAATACAGTTTAAGTACCTTGTTCAATAACCTACTGAGGGATATCGACGTAGCTCACTTTTTATGCATTAGTAATGAAAGTTTGTAAAATGCTTAAACTTGGTAAAAGAAATTTAGTTTAATACAGTAAGTACTTTGTCAAACCAAGAATTTATTCATTATAGAATGCCTGATCCTTCCCAAAATAGTTGCAGACACCCAGTATGGACAAACCTTGCAACAGCTGTAAGCCAGATTTTATCTCCAGTATTGGAAGGTTTCCATTCTTCCTTTACGGACTAGAGGCATGTATTTGTGCTAGAAATCACCCTCAGCTCTAACTAGCTTACAGAATTGATAAGAAAGCTCAGCTACCCAGAGATAACTGTCATGGAAAGACATCTTGTGCTCCTACAACACAGGACACTTCTTTAATGCACATGTAAGCAAAGATTATGTGTGGATCAGGTAATGAAAACACCTATCAAACTTTCACCAGCTAGGAAACCACGAAGAGCAATTTTGAATGTAATGTCAGAGGAAGACAGTCTCCAGATATTAGGAGCTCTTAAGTTAGAAGGAGGCTCTCACATTTGGGTCATTGGGTATAAACTTGGAATAAATGGCATTTTTGTATTATTTTGTAGTCCTTAGTAGTATGCCAAGATCGTGTGGTGCTGTCTTTAAGTTAGTAGCTTTGTTTAATTGGTTTTAGTGTTTTGAATATTGCTAAGAAGCTACCATCTCTGGGAACTGACATTTTAGAAATTTGCCATTACAAAAGCATTAAGAAAAGATGTCAAAATCACCCAGAAGACAAAAAGTTGTACAAAAATTAAGACCATGCAGGAGTATGGGAAGTAGATTTTCTTTTAATTACCTTGCTGGTCAAGATGCATTGATATCCAGTTTAGAAATTAACAGATTTGTGGATAAGTTTTGAAGAGAATGGTCAAATACCATTGAAGCTGTCAGCTGCTACTGTGAATATGGTTGCAAAAGGAAGAAATAGAGGAAAATGGAGAAAAGATTAGAATTCTTTGCATTGTACATAGTAAAATGTTAGCTCCTTTAGGAAATTCACTTCAGGTGATTGATTAAATTTTTGGGAGATAATTTCATTCTAGAATTGTAAAAAAAAAATTGAGGGAAGGCAAAGAAATGGGATGTTAGAAATGAGTGTATAGAATTTAACCTGTGCTAATGTTGTTACATTGATATATTTGGTTTGGTTGTGCAAGCTTTATGTGCTTATGAGACTGTTCATTTGAAATTCTTTGATTATACAATTGATGATGTAGTTTCAACTGTGAGTATTTTTTGTTTTATGAAATTATGGATTGTGATTTCAGAAAATTAGTTAATTTTACTCCCATATCATACTTGTTAGTTGTTATGGTAGCCACATTAAGTAAGTGTCGGAGGTGGAGGGAACGAGGAGAAGAGGGAGACCAAATTGGAGGTGGAAAGATGGAGTGAAAAAGATTTTGTGTGATCGGGGCCTGAACATGCAGGAGGGTGAAAGGAGGGCAAGGAATAGAGTGAATTGGAGCGATGTGGTATACCGGGGTTGACGTGCTGTCAGTGGATTGAATCAAGGCATGTGAAGCGTCTGGGGTAAACCATGGAAAGCTGTGTAGGTATGTATATTTGCGTGTGTGGACGTATGTATATACATGTGTATGGGGGTGGGTTGGGCCATTTCTTTCGTCTGTTTCCTTGCGCTAACTCGCAAACGCGGGAGACAGCGACAAAGCAAAAAAAAAAAAAAAATTAAGTATCTTGAAACTGAGTTTCATTTGTGAATAGCACACAGGGACCGCATTGTACAGTGTGCATATGTATCATACAGTTTTGAGTAACTTCTGTGCAGAGCTGCACTGGGACTTTAACATGTCCAGGGTATTGCTTAAAATGTATTGCACAAAAATTTTTGTATTTGTGTTACATCATGTAAAATTATGGTGTCCCACAGGATTTCCTTCTGTTGCCTACTCTTTCTGTTGTCTTTATGAATGGTCATCTCTCTTTCAACTTTTAACCAAGGTCACTGTCATGTTATGATTCTACTTTTCACTCTCCCAACTCACTTTCCATCCCCTCCTCAGTTTAATACTTTCTTTTCTCATACTGAAAATATATTCTCTCATTTTAATCCTGTTGAGGAATGGATGCTGAAATAAAGATCTCCTTTTCTTTTTGTCAATTGTTTTCATGTGTTCAATTTCAAAACACCACAGTTCAGTCTTGTGATAACGTAACATTTTAGGCATGCACATATCCTCTACTCTGTCATGGAAAACCCACATTCAGCATCACAAAGTCTCCCACATTCAGCATCACAAAGTCTGTTTCCCAAAAGCTGGGAGTGTTTCATTAGTGCTATTATTATTTTTCTTATGAGTAGGTCTTTCATATACACGAGTTTTATTTGTACTAGTATAGTATAGAGTACTGTAATCATATCTGTGTTTTCCTTAATTCACATGTCTATTAGTGGGAGTAGAATTAAAAGCCTTCTGTCTTACTGATTCTCCAGGCATCATCTCTTTTCAGCCATTCCTTTCTGTCACCATGATGTTGCTGCTCCCTTCCCATTCTATAGGTATTCTTTTGTCCTCAGTTGTGATGCACTGTAGTTACCTGTTTGTACTTGATGTGGAGAGAGTTTTTCATTCATGGGGCCCCATTTCTTGCACTTTCTGTACCATGAGGAAGACTCAAAAGTCTTTGTAAGTTTTGGTAGTTCATAGTGTATATCCTTAGACCATTTTCAGCTCTCTCCTATCTGCCACCAAGGCTTACACCTGAGGTACATACCTGATTGCTGCATCTCATAGTTTCTATCACATGACATAGAATTGGAATCTGATGTTATTGTAGTATTTGGTTACTTAGTAGTGGTGATGTGAGAAGGAGATGGAGTGAGTATTTTGAAGGTTTGTTGAATGTGTTTGATGATAGAGTGGCAGATATAGGGTGTTTTGGTCGAGGTGGTGTGCAAAGTGAGAGGGTTAGGGAAAATGATTTGGTAAACAGAGAAGAGGTAGTGAAAGCTTTGCGGAAGATGAAAGCCGGCAAGGCAGCAGGTTTGGATGGTATTGCAGTGGAATTTATTAAAAAAGGGGGTGACTGTATTGTTGACTGGTTGGTAAGGTTATTTAATGTATGTATGACTCATGGTGAGGTGCCTGAGGATTGGCGGAATGCGTGCATAGTGCCATTGTACAAAGGCAAAGGGGATAAGAGTGAGTGCTCAAATTACAGAGGTATAAGTTTGTTGAGTATTCCTGGTAAAGTATATGGGAGGGTATTGATTGAGAGGGTGAAGGCATGTACAGAGCATCAGATTGGGGAAGAGCAGTGTGGTTTCAGAAGTGGTAGAGGATGTGTGGATCAGGTGTTTGCTTTGAAGAATGTATGTGAGAAATACTTAGAAAAGGCAAATGGATTTGTATGTAGCATTTATGGATCTGGAGAAGGCATATGATAGAGTTGATAGAGATGCTCTGTGGAAGGTATTAAGAATATATGGTGTGGGAGGAAAGTTGTTAGAAGCAGTGAAAAGTTTTTATCGAGGATGTAAGGCATGTGTACGTGTAGGAAGAGAGGAAAGTGATTGGTTCTCAGTGAATGTAGGTTTGCGGCAGGGGTGTGTGATGTCTCCATGGTTGTTTAATTTGTTTATGGATGGGGTTGTTAGGGAGGTGAATGCAAGAGTTTTGGAAAGAGGGGCAAGTATGAAGTCTGTTGGGGATGAGAGAGCTTGGGAAGTGAGTCAGTTGTTGTTCGCTGATGATACAGCGCTGGTGGCTGATTCATGTGAGAAACTGCAGAAGCTGGTGACTGAGTTTGGTAAAGTGTGTGGAAGAAGAAAGTTAAGAGTAAATGTGAATAAGAGCAAGGTTATTCGGTACAGTAGGGTTGAGGGTCAAGTCAATTGGGAGGTGAGTTTGAATGGAGAAAAACTGGAGGAAGTGAAGTGTTTTAGATATCTGGGAGTGGATCTGGCAGCGGATGGAACCATGGAAGCGGAAGTGGAGCATAGGGTGGGGGAGGGGGCGAAAATTCTGGGAGCCTTGAAGAATGTGTGGAAGTCGAGAACATTATCTCGGAAAGCAAAAATGGGTATGTTTGAAGGAATAGTGGTTCCAACAATGTTGTATGGTTGCGAGGCGTGGGCTATGGATAGAGTTGTACGCAGGAGGATGGATGTGCTGGAAATGAGATGTTTGAGGACAATGTGTGGTGTGAGGTGGTTTGATCGAGTGAGTAACGTAAGGGTAAGAGAGATGTGTGGAAATAAAAAGAGCGTGGTTGAGAGAGCAGAAGAGGGTGTTTTGAAGTGGTTTGGGCACATGGAGAGAATGAGTGAGGAAAGATTGACCAAGAGGATATATGTGTCGGAGGTGGAGGGAACGAGGAGAAGAGGGAGACCAAATTGGAGGTGGAAAGATGGAGTGAAAAAGATTTTGTGTGATCGGGGCCTGAACATGCAGGAGGGTGAAAGGAGGGCAAGGAATAGAGTGAATTGGAGCAATGTGGTATACCGGGGTTGACGAGCTGTCAGTGGATTGAATCAGGGCATGTGAAGCGTCTGGGGTAAACCATGGAAAGCTGTGTAGGTATGTATATTTGCGTGTGTGGACGTATGTATATACATGTGTATGGGGGGGGGTTGGGCCATTTCTTTCGTCTGTTTCCTTGCGCTACCTCGCAAACGCGGGAGACAGCGACAAAGTATAATAATAATAATATAATAGATAGGTTCATTGGCTTTGTGCTGACAGATGTCTGTCAAGCAGAGCCTGGTGTGGAAAATGTTGGGTTCCGAATCATCTCTTGTTTATTAGCATCTTAAAGAAATGCCATAACTGAAGGGAGAGCTAGACTAAGGAGAAAAAGATTGTGCTTACTTTAGATATATATTTTGTCATAGAGAGATTTTTACAAAAAATTTAACTTTTCTGAAGAGAAAATTAACAGGAAAATCTATTTGATAAGAGGGATAGAAAAATTTAGTGCATTCTTTAGAGTACCAAACTTGGTATAGTGCAATATTTTAATGATATCCTCACAGTGGTGTTCGATTTTTACCAGTGTTTTGTTGTTGATCTCTTTACGCCATGCATCTGCTTCATTTCTTGTATCCCTCACAGTTCCAAAGAAAGTTTTATTCTTTGTACTGTTCAGAGTTGTATGTTTGTGCAGGTATGTTGACCAAGACTCAGGCAGCAACTTGGAGTCAGATACGAATTGCCACAGTTTTGTTGCAGTACCTGATAGGCAGGAGAAAAAAGATATTTTATTCACTTTTATCTTACAAGATTCAGTCATAACAGTGTGTCTAACAGACAGTTAAGTCATTATATAGCTTTGTTATATAGCTACATTACAATGCTAGTGATTCTTATTTGATATGATGAATTCTGGTTACATTATCAATTTATTGCTTTCATATGCATCAAGCTTGTTTCTGTAATTTGACAGATGTGAGCTATGGATACATGCTTTTGTCAACATGCTAAGATGGACAGAAAGCTGATCAGATAAAGCCAGATCAGTAAGATTGATTAACCACCCAACTTAAAACATCAAGTAGCTGGCTGCTGCTGAACTTTGTCAAAGCAAACAAGCAGTTATCCTGCTTTTCTTTGCAGCAGTGATGTTACAGCAAGCTCATGTTGCTTCACTGGGCAGCTGTCATACTTAGCATGTGAAAGATCATCTCATCCCCACCACACTCCACTACCCAAAAAGAAAAAAAATCAGCAACAATTGTCTGTCTCCTTGGCTTCCATTTGCCATTATACAGAAACAAATCTCCAAAGTACAAAAATGGTTACAATACTGTACCCTTACCTTACCCTCTTGCACCAGGAGTCTCCTCTATGAGGCTCCTTCAGCACTCAGGAAACTGGCCACATCCACCAGATGGGACCACAGGTCATAAAGTGCTGTGGTGTTGTGTGCATGTTTGTTTTCAGTAAGTGTTTGGTGCCTTTAGTGTCAGTAGAAGTTGAAGTGTGGGCATGAAGAGTCTTGGGGTATAAGTGATGTCCAGAGCATAAGCAAGAGAGTATAACTTGTGCTTGTCTGGGTAATGTGGCTTTTGATGGGTGTATGTTTGGAGTTATGGAGCTTAAGACTGAGGTGGGAGGATGGTTGTTTATTGCTTGCTAGGGTATGTGAATGTTTGTGTGTTTTGTCAGTGTTCAGTTTGTTGGAGGAGGGGAAGGGGGATTTTTTGAGTCAAGGTTACTGAAGTGTGAGGCAAGGGTAAGCATTTTATTTCTGTTTGGGTGTGGAATTTTGTTATAGGATTGTTAAGATGGGATGGGTCTAGGGCTCTAGCATAGAATTGAGTCCTGAGCATGTTGAGATGGGATTGTATTGGGGGGATTTGTTTTTAAGTGTGAAAGTGTTAAGTGTTTGTTGTTGCTAGGCACTATTTTGTGTGGTTAGCAACTTTGTTATATATGCCTTTTAGAGGGTGCAGGACCAGGCAGGTGGGGCATAATTTAAATGGAGCAAATGAATTGCTTGTATATGATTTTAAGAGGTTCTTTTTCTTGCTCAATAGATAGGGTTGTGCGGAGGAGGGTGGATGTGTTGGAAATGAAATGTTTGACGACAACATGTGGTGTGAGGTGGTTTGATCGAATAAGTAATGAAAGAGTAATAAAAAGAGTGTGGCTGAGAGAGCAGAAGAAAGTGTATTGAAATGGTTTGGTCTCATGCAGCAAATGAGTGAGGAAAGATTGACAAAGAAGATATATGTGTCAGAGGTAGAGGGAACAAGAAGTGGGAGACCAAATTGGAGGTAGAAAGATGGAATGAAAAATTTTGAGCAATTCGGGGCTAAATATACAGGAGGGTGAAAGGCATGCAAGGAATAGAGTGAATTGGAATGATGTGGTATACTGGGGTGGACGTGCTGTCAATGGATTGAACCAGGGCATATGAAGCATCTGGGGTAAACCATGGAAAGTTTTGTGGGGCCTGGATGTGGAAAGAGACTGAGTGTGAACGAATTTGACCTTTTTTGTCTTCCTAGTGCTACATCGTCCGGGGGGGATGCTATTTCATGTGTGGTGGGGTGGCAACGGGAATGGATGAAGGCAGCAAGTATGAATATGTACTTGTGTATATATGTATATGTCTTTGTATGTATATGTATGTATACGTTGAAATTTATAGGTATGTATATGTGTGCGTGTGGGCGTTTATGTATATACGTGTGTATGTGGGTGGGTTGTGCCATTCGTTCATCTGTTTCCTTGCGCTACCTTGCTGACGCGGGAGACGGCGATTAAGTATGATAAAATGTGAATGAAATACATGCATATGTACATGAATATTTGTATACATTTATTATACATACATATGCATACATATACATGAATTTAGATATACATATTAATACTTGCTCGCCTTTGTCTATTCCCAATGCAACTCTGCCCCACAGGAAACAGGACAAATGCATGAGGGTAAAGAAAGAGATAACATATACATTCTTATCTCCAACCACACACCCAATCACTTCCCCATGTCAGCAAGGTAGCACAAGGAAAAAGATGAAGAAAGGCCATATCCACTCATGCTTATTTTCTAGCTGTCATGTGTAATGCACCAACACCAAAGCTCCCTATCCACATCCAGACCCCACAGACCTTTCCATGGTTTACCGTGGACGTTCCACTTGCCCTGGTTCAGTCTAATGATGGTATTTCGACTTCAGTATACCACTTCATTCCAATTCACTGCTTCATGCATGCCTTTCACCATACTGCATGTTCAGGCTCCAGTCATTCAAAATCCTTCTCACTCCATCTTTTCATCTCCAATTTGGTATCCTGGTTATTAAGATGGCTTTGATTACGGACTCGGTTGCCTATGCCATATTGGCTAACTAAAAAGAATATCAACTTGAACCAAATTGAATGGCATGAATGAATTATGGAAGCTGATTGTCTACTATTTCCAGTCTGTACTTGATTTGGATCTCACTTGTCTGTGCTTTCTCAGCTAACATAAAAGAATATCAGGTTGATCCAAATTGAATGATATAACTGAATTATGGATACTGAATGTCTGTACTATTTCCAGTAATTCATATGTAATAACTCACTGTACATATTAACCCTTTCGATGATATGGACATCAATTCCACTTTTACATAGCAGGGTGCTCTGGATTTCAGTTTACAGCTTAATACCATGCAACAAGTTGAATTATAAACACATCATAGGCTTTCTTGGCTGGCCGTAGATAGCAAGCCAAACAGCTGATGAGTCACTGGGGCTACCTAAATGTTTCAGTAACCCACTAATGATTATGATGGACATTCATGCACCTTTCTAGAAACTTGCCTTGTTCATGGTGACCAGAACTGTCTGTAGCACCACTGTCTTACCTTAGATCGGTCAGTATCATCCAATAAATAAATCAGGAATGTATGATATTTTATTCATGAAAAGAAAGATTTGATAGTTTTTTTGTTCTAGTATAAATAGATTTTTTTTCATAAGAGTGATTGTCCAGTCCAATAAATAATGAGTCTTTCTAAAGCTAGGAATGGTTTTATTAATGCAAATT
The DNA here is from genome assembly GCF_036320965.1 of Panulirus ornatus. NCBI lineage: Eukaryota > Metazoa > Arthropoda > Malacostraca > Decapoda > Palinuridae > Panulirus > Panulirus ornatus. Next base: position 52,388,209 of record NC_092234.1, on the reverse strand, counting down.
TTTATTTGTGCACCTTTTGCTGTTATTTTGCTGTTTTTTGCACTCTTGGTAGCCAAAAGATCACTTGTGCATCAAAGTAGGAAAAATATTTGTTGTAATGGCATAGAATTTATGACCTTTACCATTATCACTTATCATATTCCAGTTTTGGTGAAATGTCACAGGAAAAGAGGAAGGTTATCTTATACTGTATTTGTACCTTTGTAGGTAATGCATAGAATTACAGAATTCTGTTACCTTCATTGTTATGTGGAAAGTTTGCGAAAAAGAAAAAGGTTTTCTGTATAGATTGATTTAAATCAGTGACTTGGATTATTTTATTTAAATCGTCTCATCCCCTTCACTCTTAAATGCTAAATGACTTCAAACACTTTTAATTCACATTATAGATAAAAAGAAATCTTCAAATGTTTTGTTTCCCACTATGAATTGAAAGAAATACACTTGAAAGTAAAGGATACATATAAAGAATTGAGCTAACATGCATAAATACCCCGGTGGATGTGCTTCACAGGTGGTGGAGGAAGGGTAGACTGGGTGAGTGATTCTCATAATGCACTATCAGTAATGACATATAGCTATATTATTGTACGAAATACATTTAAAAGTAAAGCATACATGGAAAAGAGGGATATAACCTACCTTGAATGGCCATGGTGATTATTGTATGTTACTGTTTGTGTGTTACAGAGAGAGAGTTTTACAATATGTATGTACCATATCTTTACTCGTGTGTATGAATGCTCAAACACTCACTCACAGTGAAGCCTATGTCAGGAATAGTTCTATCACCAGGGGTGGAGGAAGAAGGTATAGTGAGGAAATGAACCTTGAGACTCATTTGCTAAATGACAATTTATAGTTACTCCACACATATTTACAATATTTACATTTACATACATATATATATATATATATATATATATATATATATATATATATATATATATATATATATATATATATATATATATGTTGAGGTGAAGAGGGTGGTGAGAGTAAGTGAGCTTGGGAAGGAGACCTGTGTGAGGAAGTACCAGGAGAGACTGAGTACAGAATGGAAAAAGGTGAGAACAATGGAAGTAAGGGGAGTGGGGGAGGAATGGGATGTATTTAGGGAATCAGTGATGGATTGCGCAAAAGATGCTTGTGGCATGAGAAGAGTGGGAGGTGGGTTGATTAGAAAGGGTAGTGAGTGGTGGGATGAAGAAGTAAGATTATTAGTGAAAGAGAAGAGAGAGGCATTTGGACGATTTTTGCAGGGAAAAAGTGCAATTGAGTGGGAGATGTATAAAAGAAAGAGACAGGAGGTCAAGAGAAAGGTGCAAGAGGTGAAAAAGAGGGCAAATGTGAGTTGGGGTGAGAGAGTATCATTAAATTTTAGGGAGAATAAAAAGATGTTCTGGAAGGAGGTAAATAAAGTGCGTAAGACAAGGGAGCAAATGGGAACTTCAGTGAAATGCGCAAATGGGGAGGTGATAACAAAGAGTGGTGATGTGAGAAGGAGATGGAGTGAGTATTTTGAAGGTTTGTTGAATGTGTTTGATGATAGAGTGGCAGATATAGGGTGTTTTGGTCGAGGTGGTGTGCAAAGTTAGAGGGTTAGGGAAAATGATTTGGTAAACAGAGAAGAGGTAGTAAAAGCTTTGCGGAAGATGAAAGCCGGCAAGGCAGCAGGTTTGGATGGTATTGCAGTGGAATTTATTAAAAAAGGAGGTGACTGTATTATTGACTGGTTGGTAAGGTTATTTAATGTATGTATGACTCATGGTGAGGTGCCTGAGGATTGGCGGAATGCGTGCATAGTGCCACTGTACAAAGGCAAAGGGGATAGGAGTGAGTGCTCAAATTACAGAGGTATATGTTTGTTGAGTATTCCTGGTAAATTATATGGGAGGGTATTGATTGAGAGGGTGAAGACATGTACAGAGCATCAGATTGGGGAAGAACAGTGTGGTTTCAGAGGTGGTAGAGGATGTGTGGATCAGGAGTTTGCTTTGAAGAATGTATGTGAGAAATACTTAGAAAAGCAAATGGATTTGTATGTAGCATTTATGGATCTGGAGAAGGCATATGATAGAGTTGATAGAGATGCTCTGTGGAAGGTATTAAGAATATATGGTGTGGGAGGCATGTTGTTAGAAGCAGTGAAAAGTTTTTATCGAGGATGTAAGGCATGTGTACGTGTAGGAAGAGAGGAAAGTGATTGGTTCTCAGTGAATGTAGGTTTGCGGCAGGGGTGTGTGATGTCTCCATGGTTGTTTAATTTGTTTATGGATGGGGTTGTTAGGGAGGTGAATGCAAGAGTTTTGGAAAGAGGGGCAAGTATGAAGTCTGTTGGGGATGAGAGAGCTTGGGAAGTGAGTCAGTTGTTGTTCGCTGATGATACAGCGCTGGTGGCTGATTCGTGTGAGAAACTGCAGAAGCTGATGACTGAGTTTGGTAAAGTGTGTGAAAGAAGAAAGTTAAAGAGTAAATGTGAATAAGAGCAAGGTTATTAGGTACAGTAGGGTTGAGGGTCAAGTCAATTGGGAGGTAAGTTTGAAAGGAGAAAAACTGGAGGAAGTAAAGTGTTTTAGATATCTGGGAGTGGATCTGGCAGCGGATGGAACCATGGAAGCGGAAGTGGATCATAGGGTGGGGGAGGGGGCGAAAATTCTGGGAGCCTTGAAGAATGTGTGGAAGTCGAGAACATTATCTTGGGAAGCAAAAATGGGTATGTTTGAAGGAACAGTGGTTCCAACAATGTTGTATGGTTGCAAGGCGTGGGCTATGGATAGAGTTGTGTGCAGGAGGATGGATGTGCTGGAAATGAGATGTTTGAGGACAATGTGTGGTGTGAGGTGGTTTGATCAAGTAAGTAACGTAAGGGTAAGAGAGATGTGTGGAAATAAAAAGAGCGTAGTTGAGAGAGCAGAAGAGGGTGTTTTGAAATGGTTTGGGCACATGGAGAGAATGAGTGAGGAAAGATTGACCAAGAGGATATATGTGTCGGAGGTGGAGGGAACAAGGAGAAGTGGGAGACCAAATTGGAGGTGGAAAGATGGAGTGAAAAAGATTTTGTGTGATCGGGGCCTGAACATGCAGGAGGGTGAAAGGAGGGCAAGGAATAGAGTGAATTGGATCGATGTGGTATACCGGGGTTGACGTGCTGTCAGTGGGTTGAATCAGGGCATGTGAAGCGTCTGGGGTAAACCATGGAAAGCTGTGTAGGTATGTATATTTGCATGTGTGAACGTATGTATATACATGTGTATGGGGGTGGGTTGGGCCATTTCTTTCGTCTGTCTCCTTGCACTACCTCGCAAACGCGGGAGACAGCGACAAAGTCAAGTATTGTATCCCTCACAAGTTCAAAGAAAAGTTTTATTCTTTGTACTGGTCAGACTTGTATGTTTGTGCAGGTTATGTGACCAAGATCAGGCAGCAACTTGGAGTCGTTACGTATATTGCCACAGTTTTGTTGCTAGTACCTGATAGGCAGGCAGAAAAAAGATATTTTATTCACTTTTATCTTACAAAAGATTCAGTCATTATCAGGTGTGTCTAACAGGACAGTTAGTCATTATATTGCTTTGTTATATAGCTACATTACAATGCTAGTCTTTGATTCTTATTTGATATGATGAATTCTGGTTACATTCTCCAATTTATTGCTTTCATATGCCTCAAGCTTGTTTCTGTAAATTTGTCAGATGTGTGCTTTGGAATACATGCTTTTGTCAACATGCTAGTGGTCAGAAAGTGATCAGATAATAAGCCAGATCAGTAAGATTGATTAACCACCCAACTTAAAACATCATGTAGATGGCTGCTGCTGAATCTTTGTCAAAGCAAACGCGCAGTTATCCTGCTTTTTCTTTGCTGCAGTGATGTTACTGCAAGCTCATGTGGCTTCACTGGGGCAGCTGTCATACTTAAGCATGTGAAGATCATCTCAGCCCCACCACTCACTTCCATACACAAATAAAGAGAAAAAAATCAGCAACAAGTGTCTGTCTCATTGGTTCCATTGCCATTATACGAGAAACAAATCTCAAAGTACAGAAATTTGGTTACAATACTGTCCCCTTACCTTACCTCTTGCAACCAGGAGTCTCCTCTATGGAGGCTCCTTAGCAACTCAGGAACTGGCCACATACACAGATGGGACCATGGTCATAAAGTGCTGTTGGTGTTGTGTAGTGCATGGTTGTTTTCAGTAAGTTGTTTGGTGCCTTTAGTTGTCGTAGAAGTTGAAGTGTGGGCTGATGAAGAGTCTTGGGGTATAAGTTGATGTCCAGAGCATAAGTTAGAGAGTAATAACTTGTGCTTGTCGGGGTAATGTGGCTTTTGATGGGTGTATGTTTGGAGTTATGGAGCTTATGACTGAGTTGTGAGGATGGGTTGTTTTTATTGCTTGCTAGGGTATGTGAATGTTTGTGTTGTGATTTTGTCAGGGTTCTGTTTGTTGGAGGAGGGAAGGGGGAGGGATTTTTTGAGTCAAGGTTACTGAAGTGTGAGGCAAGGTGTAAGCATTTTATTTCTGTTTGGGTGTGGAATTTTGTTATAGGATTGTTAAGATGGGATGGGTTCTAGGGCTCTAGCATAGAATTAGTCCTGAGCATGTTGGAGATGGGAGTGGTATTGGGGGATTTGTTTTTAAGTGTGAAAGTGTTAAGTGTTTGTTGTTAGACTAGCACTTTTTTGTTGTGTTAGAACGTTGTTATATATGCCTTTTTAGGAGGGTGCATGGACAGGCAGGTGGGGCATATTTTAAATGGAGCAAATGAATTGCTGGTATATGATTTTTAGAGGTTTCTTTTTCTTGGGCTCCCAATAGATAGGGTGTGCGGAGGAGGGTAGGTGGGGGATGTGTTGGAAATGAAATGTTGACGGACAACATGTGGTGTGAGGTCGGTTTGATCGACTAAGTAATGAAAGTGTAATAAAGAGTGTGGCTGATGAGAGGCCGAAGATAAGTGTATTGATAAGGGTTTGGTCTCATGCAGCAAATGAGTGAGGAAAGATTGACAAAGAAGATATATGTGTCAGAGGTAGAGGAACAAGAAGTGGGAGACCAAATTGGACGGTAGAAAGTGGGAAATGTAAAAATTTTGAGCAATTCGGGGCTAAATATACAGGAGGGTGAAAGCAGCAAATAGCAAGGAATAGAGTGAATTGGGATGTTGTGGTATTATGGGTGGACGTGCTGTCAATGATTTGAACAGGGCATATGAAGATCTGGGGTAAACCATGGAAATGTTTTGTTGCGGGCAGGGCCTGGATGTGGAAAGAGACTGAGTGTGAACGAATTTGTCCCGTTTTTGTCTTCCTAGTGCTACCATCGTGGGGGGATGCTATTCTTGTGTGGTGGGGTGGGCAACGGGAATGGATGAAGGAAGCAAGTATGATTATGTTACTTGTGTATATATGTATATGTCTTTGGATGGTTATTGATGTATACGTTGAAATTTAGAGGTTATGTATATGTGTGCGTAGTGGGCGTATTATGTATATTACGTGTTGTATGTGGGTGGTTGTGTGCCATTTCGTGCATCGGTTTCCTTGCGCTACCTTGCTGACGCGGGAACGGCGGTTAAGTATGATAAAATGTGATATGGGGGGAAATAATGCATATGTACATGAATATTTGTATACATGTTATTATACATAACATATGCATACTATACATGAATTTAGTTATACTTATTAATACTTGCCCCTTTTTTTTCGGGGGCCTTTTTTTTTGTCTTTTCCAATGGAACTCTGCCCCACAGAAAACGAGGACAAATGGCTCATGAGGGTAAAGAAAGAGATAACATATACATTCTTATCTCCAAACCACACACCAATCACTTCCCCATGTCAGCAAGTTAGAACATGGAGAAAAGATGATGAAAGGCCATATCCACTCATGTTTTTGTTAGCGGTCATGTGTTAAGTGCACCACACATGCTCCCTATCCATCAGTCCAGACCCCACGAGGACCTTTCCATGGTTGACCGTGGCGTTCCACTTGCCCTGGTTCTGTCTATATAGGGTATTTTGACTTCAGTTTATACCATTCATTCCATTCATGCTTATGCATGCCTTTCACCCTACGGCATGTTCAGGCTCAGTCATTCAAATTCCTTCTCTCTCCATCTTTTCATCTCCATTTGGGTTCCTGGTTTTTAAGATGGCTTTGTTTTACAGACGCGGTTGTTTGGCCATATTGGCTAAACTTAAAAAGAATATCAACTTTGAACCAAATTGAATGGCATGAATGAATTATGGAAGCTGATTGTTATATTTCCAGTTGTTACTGGATTTGGATCTCACTTGTCTGTTGCTGTCTCAGCTAACTTAAAGTATTATCAGGTTGATCCAAATTGAATGATATAACTGAAATTATGGTATACTAGAATGTCTTTTGACTATTTCCATGTAATTCTTATGTAATAACTCATGTTCATCATTAACACTTTCGATGATTTATGGACATCCAATTCCACTTTTACTATAGCAGGGTGTTGGATTTCGTTTACAGCTTAATACCATGCAACAAGTGGAATGTATATAACACATCTTAGGCTTTCTTGGCAGGCCGTTGATAGCATGCAAAAAGCTATGTGTCACTGGGGCTACTAAATGTTGCAGTAACCACTAATGATTATGATGGACATTCATGCACCTTGCTGAAACTTGCCTTGTTCATTGGTGACCAGAACTGTTGTAGCACCAACATGTCTTACCTTGATCGGTCTGTATCATCCTCAATAATAAATCAGGAGGAATGTTTGATATTTTATTCATGAAAAGAAAGATTCTTTGATAGTTTTTTTGTTCTTGTATAAATAGATTTTTTGTTTCATAAGAGTGATTGGCCAGTCAATAAATAATGAGTCTTTCTAAAGCTGGAATGGTTTTATTAATGCAAATTTTTTATTTGTGCACTCTTTGCTGTTTTTTAATTTGGCTGTTTTTTGCCTCTTGGTAGCCAAATAATGATTCACTTGTGCATCAAAGGAGGAAAAATATTTGTTGGTACTGGCATTGAATGTTATGACCTTTACCATCATCACTTTATCAGATTCCAGTTTTGTGAAATGTCCACAGGAATTGAGGAAGGTTATCTTATACTGTATTTGTACCTTTGTGGTTAATGCATAGAATTACAGAATTCTGTTACCTTCATTGTTATGTGGAAAGTTTTGCGTAAAAAGAAAAAGGTTTTCTGTATAGATTGATTTAAATCAGTGACTTGGGTGATTATTTTATTTTAAATAGTCTCATCCCCTCCTCTTAAATGCTAATATGACTTCATATACCTTTTAATTCTCATTATAGATAAAAAGAAATCTTCAAATGTTTTGTTTCCCACTATGAATGAAAGAAATACACTTGATAGTACTGGATACATATAAAGAATTGACTAACCTGATAAATACCTCCGGTTGGATGTGCTTCACAGTTGGCGGAGGAGGAAGGAAGGGTTATTAGCACTGGGGAGGTGAGTCTCATACTTGCACTATCAGTAATGACATATAGCTATATTAGTGTACGAAATAATTTTAAAAGTAAAGCATACAATGATAAAGAGGGATATAAACCTACCTTGAATGGCCAGGGTGATGTATTGTATGTTTATGTTTGGGTGTTTCAGAGAGAGAGTTTTAACAATATGTTTGTACCCATATTCTTTACTCGTGTGTGCAGACAATGAATGCATCAAAACATCACTCACAGTGAACGCCTATGTCAGGATTAGTTCTATCACCAGGGGTGGATGGAAGAAGGTTATAGTGAGGAAAGAAATGAACCTTGAGACTATTTGCTAAATGACAATTTTTAGTTACTCCACATTATTTACAATATTTCCATTTATATATATATATATATATATTATATATATATATATATATATATATATATTATATATATATATATATATATATATATCTGTGGGTGAAGAGGGTTTGGTGAGAGTAAGTGAGCTTGGGAAGGAGACCTGTGTGAGGAAGTACAGGAGTGACTGATATACAGAAAGGGAAAAGGTGAGAACAATGAGAAGTAAGGGGAGTGGGGGGGAGGATTGGGATGTTTTTAGGGAATCAGTGATGGATTGCGCAAAAGATTGCTGTGTGGATGAGAAGGTGGGAGGGGGGTTGATTCGAAAGGGTAGTGAGTGGTGGGATGAAGAAGTAAGATTATTTGTGAAGAGAGAAGAGAGAGGCATGTGGTCGATTTTTGCAGTGGAAAAGGCAATTGAGTGGGAGAGGTAATTAAAGAAAGAGACAGGAGGTCAGAGGAAAGGATGCAAGAGGTGAAATTGAGGGAAATGTGAGTGGGGTAGAGAGTGTATCATTAAAAATTTTAGGGAGAATAAATAGATGTTCTGGTAGGAGGTAAATATAAGTTGCGTAAGACAAAGGAGCAAATGGAACTTCAGTGAAATGCGCAAATGGGGAGTGATAACAAAGAGTGGTGATGTGGGGATGGATGTGAGTATTTTGAAGGTTGGTTGATATGTGTTGATGATAGAGTGGCTGATATAGGGTGTTTTGGTCGAGGTGGTGTGCAAAGTTAGAGGGTTGGGGAAAATGATTTGGTAAACAGAGAAGATGTAGTGAAAAACTTTGCGGAAGATGAAAGCCGCAAGGCAGCAGGTTTGGATGGTATTGCAGTGGAATTTATAAAAAAGGGGTGACTGTAAATTGTTGACTGGTTGGTAAGGTTATTTAATGTATGTATGACTCATGGTGAGGGCCTGAGGATTGGCGGAATGCGTGCATAGTGCCATTGTACAAAGGCAAAGGGGATAAGAGTGAGTGCTCAAATTACAGAGGTATAAGTTTGTTGAGTATTCCTGGTAAATTATATGGGAGGGTATTGATTGAGAGGGTGAAGGCAGGTACAGAGCATCAGATTGGGGAAGAGCAGTGTGGTTTCAGAAGTGGTAGAGGATGTGTGGATCAGGTGTTTGCTTTGAAGAATGTATGTGAGAAATACTTAGAAAAGCAAATGGATTTGTATGTAGCATTTATGGATCTGGAGAAGGCATATGATAGAGTTGATAGAGATGCTCTGTGGAAGGTATTAAGAATATATGGTGTGGGAGGCAAGTTGTTAGAAGCAGTGAAAAGTTTTTATCGAGGATGTAAGGCATGTGTACGTGTAGGAAGAGAGGAAAGTGATTGGTTCTCAGTGAATGTAGGTTTGCGGCAGGGGTGTGTGATGTCTCCATGGTTGTTTAATTTGTTTATGGATGGGGTTGTTAGGGAGGTGAATGCAAGAGTTTTGGAAAGAGGGGCAAGTATGAAGTCTGTTGGGGATGAGAGAGCTTGGGAAGTGAGTCAGTTGTTGTTCGCTGATGATACAGCGCTGGTGGCTGATTCATGTGAGAAACTGCAGAATCTGGTGACTGAGTTTGGTAAAGTGTGTGAAGAAGAAAGTTAAGAGTAAATGTGAATAAGAGCAAGGTTATTCGGTACAGTAGGGTTGAGGGTCAAGTCAATTGGGAGGTGAGTTTGAATGGAGAAAAACTGGAGGAAGTGAAGTGTTTTAGATATCTGGGAGTGGATCTGGCAGCGGATGGAACCATGGAAGCGGAAGTGGATCATAGGGTGGGGGAGGGGCGAAAATTCTGGGAGCCTTGAAGAATGTGTGGAAGTCGAGAACATTATCTCGGAAAGCAAAAATGGGTATGTTTGAAGGAATAGTGGTTCCAACAATGTTGTATGGTTGCGAGGCGTGGGCTATGGATAGAGTTGTACGCAGGAGGATGGATGTGCTGGAAATGAGATGTTTGAGGACAATGTGTGGTGTGAGGTGGTTTGATCGAGTGAGTAACGTAAGGGTAAGAGAGATGTGTGGAAATAAAAAGAGCGTGGTTGAGAGAGCAGAAGAGGGTGTTTTGAAGTGGTTTGGGCACATGGAGAGAATGAGTGAGGAAAGATTGACCAAGAGGATATATGTGTCGGAGGTGGAGGGAACGAGGAGAAGAGGGAGACCAAATTGGAGGTGGAAAGATGGAGTGAAAAAGATTTTGTGTGATCGGGGCCTGAACATGCAGGAGGGTGAAAGGAGGGCAAGGAATAGAGTGAATTGGAGCGATGTGGTATACCGGGGTTGACGAGCTGTCAGTGGATTGAATCAGGGCATGTGAAGCGTCTGGGGTAAACCATGGAAAGCTGTGTAGGTATGTATATTTGCGTGTGTGGACGTATGTATATACATGTGTATGGGGGGGGGTTGGGCCATTTCTTTCGTCTGTTTCCTTGCGCTACCTCGCAAACGCGGGAGACAGCGACAAAGTATAATAATAATAATATAATAGATAGGTTCATTGGCTTTGTGCTGACAGATGTCTGTCAAGCAGAGCCTGGTGTGGAAAATGTTGGGTTCCGAATCATCTCTTGTTTATTAGCATCTTAAAGAAATGCCATAACTGAAGGGAGAGCTAGACTAAGGAGAAAAAGATTGTGCTTACTTTAGATATATATTTTGTCATAGAGAGATTTTTACAAAAAATTTAACTTTTCTGAAGAGAAAATTAACAGGAAAATCTATTTGATAAGAGGGATAGAAAAATTTAGTGCATTCTTTAGAGTACCAAACTTGGTATAATGCAATATTTTAATGATATCCTCACAGTGGTGTTCGATTTTTACCAGTGTTTTGTTTTGATCTCTTTAACGCCATGCATCTGCTTCATTTCTTGTATCCCTCACAGTTCCAAAGAAAGTTTTATTCTTTGTACTGTTCAGAGTTTGTATGTTTGTGCAGGTATGTTGACCAAGACTCAGGCAGCAACTTGGAGTCAGATACGAATTGCCACAGTTTTGTTGCAGTACCTGATAGGCAGGAGAAAAAAGATATTTTATTCACTTTTATCTTACAAGATTCAGTCATAACAGTGTGTCTAACAGACAGTTAAGTCATTATATAGCTTTGTTATATAGCTACATTACAATGCTAGTGATTCTTATTTGATATGATGAATTCTGGTTACATTATCAATTTATTGCTTTCATATGCATCAAGCTTGTTTCTGTAATTTGACAGATGTGAGCTATGGATACATGCTTTTGTCAACATGCTAAGATGGACAGAAAGCTGATCAGATAAAGCCAGATCAGTAAGATTGATTAACCACCCAACTTAAAACATCAAGTAGCTGGCTGCTGCTGAACTTTGTCAAAGCAAACAAGCAGTTATCCTGCTTTTCTTTGCAGCAGTGATGTTACAGCAAGCTCATGTTGCTTCACTGGGCAGCTGTCATACTTAGCATGTGAAAGATCATCTCATCCCCACCACACTCCACTACCCAAAAAGAAAAAAAATCAGCAACAATTGTCTGTCTCCTTGGCTTCCATTTGCCATTATACAGAAACAAATCTCCAAAGTACAAAAATGGTTACAATACTGTACCCTTACCTTACCCTCTTGCACCAGGAGTCTCCTCTATGAGGCTCCTTCAGCACTCAGGAAACTGGCCACATCCACCAGATGGGACCACAGGTCATAAAGTGCTGTGGTGTTGTGTGCATGGTTGTTTTCAGTAAGTGTTTGGTGCCTTTAGTGTCAGTAGAAGTTGAAGTGTGGGCATGAAGAGTCTTGGGGTATAAGTGATGTCCAGAGCATAAGCAAGAGAGTATAACTTGTGCTTGTCTGGGTAATGTGGCTTTTGATGGGTGTATGTTTGGAGTTATGGAGCTTAAGACTGAGGTGTGAGGATGGTTGTTTATTGCTTGCTAGGGTATGTGAATGTTTGTGTGTTTTGTCAGTGTTCAGTTTGTTGGAGGAGGGGAAGGGGGATTTTTTGAGTCAAGGTTACTGAAGTGTGAGGCAAGGGTAAGCATTTTATTTCTGTTTGGGTGTGGAATTTTGTTATAGGATTGTTAAGATGGGATGGGTCTAGGGCTCTAGCATAGAATTGAGTCCTGAGCATGTTGAGATGGGATTGTATTGGGGGGATTTGTTTTTAAGTGTGAAAGTGTTAAGTGTTTGTTGTTGCTAGGCACTATTTTGTGTGGTTAGCAACTTTGTTATATATGCCTTTTAGAGGGTGCAGGACCAGGCAGGTGGGGCATAATTTAAATGGAGCAAATGAATTGCTTGTATATGATTTTAAGAGGTTCTTTTTCTTGCTCAATAGATAGGGTTGTGCGGAGGAGGGTGGATGTGTTGGAAATGAAATGTTTGACGACAACATGTGGTGTGAGGTGGTTTGATCGAATAAGTAATGAAAGAGTAATAAAAAGAGTGTGGCTGAGAGAGCAGAAGAAAGTGTATTGAAATGGTTTGGTCTCATGCAGCAAATGAGTGAGGAAAGATTGACAAAGAAGATATATGTGTCAGAGGTAGAGGGAACAAGAAGTGGGAGACCAAATTGGAGGTAGAAAGATGGAATGAAAAATTTTGAGCAATTCGGGGCTAAATATACAGGAGGGTGAAAGGCATGCAAGGAATAGAGTGAATTGGAATGATGTGGTATACTGGGGTGGACGTGCTGTCAATGGATTGAACCAGGGCATATGAAGCATCTGGGGTAAACCATGGAAAGTTTTGTGGGGCCTGGATGTGGAAAGAGACTGAGTGTGAACGAATTTGACCTTTTTTGTCTTCCTAGTGCTACATCGTCCGGGGGGGATGCTATTTCATGTGTGGTGGGGTGGCAACGGGAATGGATGAAGGCAGCAAGTATGAATATGTACTTGTGTATATATGTATATGTCTTTGTATGTATATGTATGTATACGTTGAAATTTATAGGTATGTATATGTGTGCGTGTGGGCGTTTATGTATATACGTGTGTATGTGGGTGGGTTGTGCCATTCGTTCATCTGTTTCCTTGCGCTACCTTGCTGACGCGGGAGACGGCGATTAAGTATGATAAAATGTGAATGAAATACATGCATATGTACATGAATATTTGTATACATTTATTATACATACATATGCATACATATACATGAATTTAGATATACTTATTAATACTTGCTCGCCTTTGTCTATTCCCAATGCAACTCTGCCCCACAGGAAACAGGACAAATGCATGAGGGTAAAGAAAGAGATAACATATACATTCTTATCTCCAACCACACACCCAATCACTTCCCCATGTCAGCAAGGTAGCACAAGGAAAAAGATGAAGAAAGGCCATATCCACTCATGCTTATTTTCTAGCTGTCATGTGTAATGCACCAACACCAAAGCTCCCTATCCACATCCAGACCCCACAGACCTTTCCATGGTTTACCGTGGACGTTCCACTTGCCCTGGTTCAGTCTAATGATGGTATTTTGACTTCAGTATACCACTTCATTCCAATTCACTGCTTCATGCATGCCTTTCACCATACTGCATGTTCAGGCTCCAGTCATTCAAAATCCTTCTCACTCCATCTTTTCATCTCCAATTTGGTATCCTGGTTATTAAGATGGCTTTGATTACAGACTCGGTTGCCTATGCCATATTGGCTAACTAAAAAGAATATCAACTTGAACCAAATTGAATGGCATGAATGAATTATGGAAGCTGATTGTCTACTATTTCCAGTCTGTACTTGATTTGGATCTCACTTGTCTGTGCTGTCTCAGCTAACATAAAAGAATATCAGGTTGATCCAAATTGAATGATATAACTGAATTATGGATACTGAATGTCTGTACTATTTCCAGTAATTCATATGTAATAACTCACTGTACATATTAACCCTTTCGATGATATGGACATCAATTCCACTTTTACATAGCAGGGTGCTCTGGATTTCAGTTTACAGCTTAATACCATGCAACAAGTTGAATTATAAACACATCATAGGCTTTCTTGGCTGGCCGTAGATAGCAAGCCAAACAGCTGATGAGTCACTGGGGCTACCTAAATGTTTCAGTAACCCACTAATGATTATGATGGACATTCATGCACCTTTCTAGAAACTTGCCTTGTTCATGGTGACCAGAACTGTCTGTAGCACCACTGTCTTACCTTAGATCGGTCAGTATCATCCAATAAATAAATCAGGAATGTATGATATTTTATTCATGAAAAGAAAGATCTGATAGTTTTTTTGTTCTAGTATAAATAGATTTTTTTTCATAAGAGTGATTGTCCAGTCCAATAAATAATGAGTCTTTCTAAAGCTAGGAATGGTTTTATTAATGCAAATTTTTATTTGTGCACCTTTTGCTGTTATTTTGCTGTTTTTTGCACTCTTGGTAGCCAAAAGATCACTTGTGCATCAAAGTAGGAAAAATATTTGTTGTAATGGCATAGAATTTATGACCTTTACCATCATCACTTATCATATTCCAGTTTTGGTGAAATGTCACAGGAAAAGAGGAAGGTTATCTTATACTGTATTTGTACCTTTGTAGGTAATGCATAGAATTACAGAATTCTGTTACCTTCATTGTTATGTGGAAAGTTTGCGAAAAAGAAAAAGGTTTTCTGTATAGATTGATTTAAATCAGTGACTTGGATTATTTTATTTAAATCGTCTCATCCCCTTCACTCTTAAATGCTAAATGACTTCAAACACTTTTAATTCACATTATAGATAAAAAGAAATCTTCAAATGTTTTGTTTCCCACTATGAATTGAAAGAAATACACTTGAAAGTAAAGGATACATATAAAGAATTGAGCTAACATGCATAAATACCCCGGTGGATGTGCTTCACAGGTGGCGGAGGAAGGGTAGACTGGGTGAGTGATTCTCATAATGCACTATCAGTAATGACATATAGCTATATTATTGTACGAAATACATTTAAAAGTAAAGCATACATGGAAAAGAGGGATATAACCTACCTTGAATGGCCATGGTGATTATTGTATGTTACTGTTTGTGTGTTACAGAGAGAGAGTTTTACAATATGTATGTACCATATCTTTACTCGTGTGTATGAATGCTCAAACACTCACTCACAGTGAAGCCTATGTCAGGAATAGTTCTATCACCAGGGGTGGAGGAAGAAGGTATAGTGAGGAAATGAACCTTGAGACTCATTTGCTAAATGACAATTTATAGTTACTCCACACATATTTACAATATTTACATTTATATATATATATATATATATATATATATATATATATATATATATATATATATATATATATATATATATATATATATATGTTGAGGTGAAGAGGGTGGTGAGAGTAAGTGAGCTTGGGAAGGAGACCTGTGTGAGGAAGTACCAGGAGAGACTGATTACAGAATGGAAAAAGGTGAGAACAATGGAAGTAAGGGGAGTGGGGGAGGAATGGGATGTATTTAGGGAATCAGTGATGGATTGCGCAAAAGATGCTTGTGGCATGAGAAGAGTGGGAGGTGGGTTGATTAGAAAGGGTAGTGAGTGGTGGGATGAAGAAGTAAGATTATTAGTGAAAGAGAAGAGAGAGGCATTTGGACGATTTTTGCAGGGAAAAAGTGCAATTGAGTGGGAGATGTATAAAAGAAAGAGACAGGAGGTCAAGAGAAAGGTGCAAGAGGTGAAAAAGAGGGCAAATGTGAGTTGGGGTGAGAGAGTATCATTAAATTTTAGGGAGAATAAAAAGATGTTCTGGAAGGAGGTAAATAAAGTGCGTAAGACAAGGGAGCAAATGGGAACTTCAGTGAAATGCGCAAATGGGGAGGTGATAACAAAGAGTGGTGATGTGAGGAGATGGAGTGAGTATTTTGAAGGTTTGTTGAATGTGTTTGATGATAGAGTGGCAGATATAGGGTGTTTTGGTCGAGGTGGTGTGCAAAGTTAGAGGGTTAGGGAAAATGATTTGGTAAACAGAGAAGAGGTAGTAAAAGCTTTGCGGAAGATGAAAGCCGGCAAGGCAGCAGGTTTGGATGGTATTGCAGTGGAATTTATTAAAAAAGGAGGTGACTGTATTATTGACTGGTTGGTAAGGTTATTTAATGTATGTATGACTCATGGTGAGGTGCCTGAGGATTGGCGGAATGCGTGCATAGTGCCACTGTACAAAGGCAAAGGGGATAGGAGTGAGTGCTCAAATTACAGAGGTATATGTTTGTTGAGTATTCCTGGTAAATTATATGGGAGGGTATTGATTGAGAGGGTGAAGACATGTACAGAGCATCAGATTGGGGAAGAACAGTGTGGTTTCAGAGGTGGTAGAGGATGTGTGGATCAGGTGTTTGCTTTGAAGAATGTATGTGAGAAATACTTAGAAAAGCAAATGGATTTGTATGTAGCATTTATGGATCTGGAGAAGGCATATGATAGAGTTGATAGAGATGCACTGTGGAAGGTATTAAGAATATATGGTGTGGGAGGCATGTTGTTAGAAGCAGTGAAAAGTTTTTATCGAGGATGTAAGGCATGTGTACGTGTAGGAAGAGAGGAAAGTGATTGGTTCTCAGTGAATGTAGGTTTGCGGCAGGGGTGTGTGATGTCTCCATGGTTGTTTAATTTGTTTATGGATGGGGTTGTTAGGGAGGTGAATGCAAGAGTTTTGGAAAGAGGGGCAAGTATGAAGTCTGTTGGGGATGAGAGAGCTTGGGAAGTGAGTCAGTTGTTGTTCGCTGATGATACAGCGCTGGTGGCTGATTCGTGTGAGAAACTGCAGAAGCTGATGACTGAGTTTGGTAAAGTGTGTGAAAGAAGAAAGTTAAAGAGTAAATGTGAATAAGAGCAAGGTTATTAGGTACAGTAGGGTTGAGGGTCAAGTCAATTGGGAGGTAAGTTTGAAAGGAGAAAAACTGGAGGAAGTAAAGTGTTTTAGATATCTGGGAGTGGATCTGGCAGCGGATGGAACCATGGAAGCGGAAGTGGATCATAGGGTGGGGGAGGGGGCGAAAATTCTGGGAGCCTTGAAGAATGTGTGGAAGTCGAGAACATTATCTTGGGAAGCAAAAATGGGTATGTTTGAAGGAACAGTGGTTCCAACAATGTTGTATGGTTGCAAGGCGTGGGCTATGGATAGAGTTGTGTGCAGGAGGATGGATGTGCTGGAAATGAGATGTTTGAGGACAATGTGTGGTGTGAGGTGGTTTGATCAAATAAGTAACGTAAGGGTAAGAGAGATGTGTGGAAATAAAAAGAGCGTAGTTGAGAGAGCAGAAGAGGGTGTTTTGAAATGGTTTGGGCACATGGAGAGAATGAGTGAGGAAAGATTGACCAAGAGGATATATGTGTCGGAGGTGGAGGGAACAAGGAGAAGTGGGAGACCAAATTGGAGGTGGAAAGATGGAGTGAAAAAGATTTTGTGTGATCGGGGCCTGAACATGCAGGAGGGTGAAAGGAGGGCAAGGAATAGAGTGAATTGGATCGATGTGGTATACCGGGGTTGACGTGCTGTCAGTGGGTTGAATCAGGGCATGTGAAGCGTCTGGGGTAAACCATGGAAAGCTGTGTAGGTATGTATATTTGCATGTGTGAACGTATGTATATACATGTGTATGGGGGTGGGTTGGGCCATTTCTTTCGTCTGTCTCCTTGCACTACCTTGCAAACGCGGGAGACAGCGACAAAGCAAAAAAAAAAATATATATATATATATATATATATATATATATATTCACATGTTAGCAGTGCTTCCAGAGAATGGTAGCCCACTTGTGATCAAGGAAACTCTGAGCAGCCATACAGATGTGAAAATATTAAGAGGTTTAGAAAGAAGCCCATATACATTATTGCTCATGTGATAACTCCTGGTACCTACTGCATAAGTTGTCAGTGATAATTCCTTATGTTTAAGGGTTAAAAGATGAGAGATAAAAAGTTTTGTGAGAGGAAGTTATAAAGTCATGTAAGAGGTATATAAGTTTGAATGTCAGGAAATTTGTCAGGAACTTCAGTGATTACCAGTCAACAAAAGATTTTGTGTTCTCAAGGGTGGAATGTTTTGATTGAGCTCACATTTTTCCAGATAGGTACTTAGAGGAAGGATGAACTTTTCTTAGTCCATCTTCATATTAATGTCTCTGATATGTGTGTAACCAGCCACTTACAAAAGTAACCATGCAGGCCTCAGATATTGTTAAGGTTTGAGGTATGTTAGAAATGTAGTGTATACCAAATTAATATTAGATTCAGAGCAGTCACCCATTGGCCACTTTTACTGTCACTAAAAAAAATTTGGCCCAGGTGTGGATAACCTTTTTTTTTTGTGAGCAGAAAATATGTAATTTATCCCAAACTACAAAATGTGCCAGATGTGAAAATGTGTTCCCACTTTTATCACATAGTAGCTGGGCACATACGAGTGAGATATATATTATGAAGCTCTACTTATGCATCTTATGTACTTTACCCCAGGGATCAAAACACAGGTCCTCGTATCGGACAAAGAAGAAGTCTCTTGGAAAGAGGGCCTTGAAAGTGTTTACCAATTCCAGATCCTGTAAGAAAAAGTTATGTCAGTGACTCATAATATTTTGCCATACTGCATACTGTGTTGCACATAAAGTTACTTGCAAAATGGTATTCATAAAAGTTTAGAAAGCATTGATTACCAAATTTTAGATTCAAGTGACTTTCAGGCAAAGTAAGCAGAACCTGAATTTTTTTTCATATTGCTTGGAACTTCATGTATTGTTACTGTTTTACATTATTTTCACAGAGTAAAGCCTTATGTGATTGTATGATTTTTTTTGTAAACTCAGACTAAGGTAATTAATTGATCATCTTATATTCTTAGAATGGTGCTGCACTTATTTTATTGAAAGACTACTATTGAAAGTGCTAGACTGTCTTCATTGTATTTGTATTTTATCATTAATTTCACTTCCATTTACACTTCATGGGACATGTGTATATAGCCTCTATATTTATATTTTCAGGTTATTTTCAGTTTGCTAAAGTGTGTGTAGGTTTCCACACTAATGTGGATGCTGATTGATTTATCACTGTGCTTAGAATGGTGCTGCACTTATTTTATTGAAAGACTACTATTGAAAGTGCTAGACTGTCTCCATTGTATTTGTATTTTATCATTAATTTCACTTCCATTTACACTTCATGGGACATGTGTATATAGCCTCTATATTTATATTATCAGGTTATTTTCAGTTTGCTAAAGTAAGTGTAGGTTTCCACACTAATGTGGATGCTGATTGATTTATCACTGTGCTTACAAAATTGATTCATGATGTGAAACTGATGTTTACATTTACACTTACGCTTTCACAAACGCAGGACCCAGTTAATACATGATCAGATGTCATTCCTTTGGTAACTTCATCTTAGATAACTGTGCCAGAACAGTGTAGACAGGATATTTGTCCATCTCTTGTGGCCTGTTTCTGCTCATTGCTTCTTCAGCTTTGCTATCTTCTAATCCAGCCCATCACCTGGATTATGCATAATCATGCCCTCCCAAAAGTACTTTTATCCTTGTGATTCTTTCATGAATATTTCACAAAACATACCTTTTTAGTTTATTTTCTGTTATACTTAACCGCTGTCTCCCACGTTAGCAAGGTAGTGCAAGGAAACAGAGGAGAAATGGCCCAATTCACCCACATACACATGTATATACATAAACGATCACACACGCACATATACATACATATACATTTCAACATATACATACATTTACATACACAGACAGACACACATATATGCACATGTACATGTCCATACTTGCTGCCTTCATCCATTCCCATTGCCATCCCGCCTGGGGTAAACCATGGAAAGCTGTGTAGGTATGTATATTTGCGTGTGTGGATGTATGTATATACATGTGTATGGGGGGGGTTGGGCCATTTCTTTCGTCTGTTTCCTTGCGCTACCTCGCAAACGCGGGAGACAGCGACAAAGCAAAAAAAAAAAAAAAAAAAAAAATCTATCAAAAGGTAAGAAGATGTATGCAGCTTTTATGGATCTTGAGAAAGCATATCACAGAGTCGAGTGGAATGTATGGATTAGGGAGACAACTGTTTGATAGTGTGAAAGTCTTCTATAGAGGAGTAAATGCATTTGTAACATTTAACATGTTATATATGATTGAAATGATAAGAGAGACAAAACAAAACTAGATCTAGAAAAGGGATGTAGAGATAGAGTGTGGTGGTGAGGTATGGTGGCTAGTGACAAGCCTGTTTGTGGATGATAATGTGATGTTTGCTGAGAGTGAAGAAGAGTTGCAGAAGGATGTGAATGTGTTTTATGATGTTTGTGAACATGGGTGATTGAAGATGAATGTGAGTAAAAGTAGGCAAGAACATTATCTCGCAAAGCAAAAATGGGTATGTTTGAAGGAATAGTGGTTCCAACAATTTTATATGGATAGGGTTGTGCGGAGGAGGATAGATGTGTTGGAAATGAGATGTTTGAGGACAATATGTGGTGTGAGGTGGTTTGATGGAGTAAGTAATGAAAGGGTAAGAGAGATGCGAGGTAATAAAAAGAGTGTAGTTGAGAGAGCAGAAGAGGGTGTATTGAAATGGTTTGGTCACATGGAGAGAATGATTGAGAAAAGATTGACAAAGAAGATATAAGTGTCAGAGGTGGAGGTAACGAGAAGTGAGACCAAATTGGAGGTGGAAGGATGAAGTGAAAAAGATTTTGAGTAATCGGGGCCTGAACTTGCAGGAGGGTGAAAGGCGTGCAAGGAATTGAGTGAATTGGAACAATGTTGTATACTGGGGTCGATGTGCTGGTAATGGATTGAACCAGGGCATGTGAAGTGTCTGGGGTAAACCATGGAAAGTTCTGTGGGGCCTGGATGTGGAAAGGGAGCTGTGTTTTCAGTGCATTATGCATGACAGCTAGAGACTGAATGTGAATGAATGTGGCCTTTGTTGTCTTTTTCTAGCGATACCTTGCACACATGAGGGGGGAGGGGGTGTCATTTCATGTGTGGCGCGGTGGCGACGGGAATGAATAAAGGCAGCAAGTATGAATATTGTACATGTGTATATATGTATGTGCCTGTGTATGTATGTATATGTATACATTGAAATGTATAGGTATGTGTATGTGCGTGTGTGGATGTGTATGTATATACATGTGTATGTAGGTGGGTTGGGCCATTCTTTCGTATGTTTCCTTGCGCTACCTCGCTAACGCGGGAGACAGCGACAAAGTATGATGAATATATAAATGAATAAAAGTAGCGTCATGATGTTTGACAGTAAATGAAGCGAAAATATAGATTTTGCTATGCCTTGTAATATGAGACAAGAAAGTGCACTTGTGCTATACGTATGGGGGCAGGAAGACTAGAAGAGGCGACTGAATTGAAGTATTTGGGAACTAACTATGGTAAGCCTGGTGATGTGGAAGGAGAGATTTGGGAGAGAGCAGTACATGGTAGAAGAGTCATTGGCTCCCTTACCAGAATAATGAAAGGTAGTGGTGTAAGTATGGAAGTGAAGAAAGGATTAAGGGACAGCATAGTCCTGATTCTGACCTGTGTAACCAGAACATGGACAGGAGATGAGTCACAGAGGTCATAAATCTAGGCCGTGGAAAAAAGTAATTTGAGCGGAGCATATGACATAATTAGATGGAATGAAGGAATTAATGAGGGAGTATATGAAAGAATTAGTATGTCAGGGAATGCATTATGGTGTGGTTGAGTGGGTGAACCCTAATACTTTGAGGTGGGTTTGGCATGGGGAGAAAATGCAAGACAGTGTTTACAAAGAGAGTGTATGGTAGTACAATTAAAGGTGTGAGAGGAAGACCCCCTGTGACATGGGGAAATAGAGTGGAAGAGTACCAAAGAGAGGGAGATGGGGATGAATGTGAGGGAAGCATGTAAAGACAGGGATAAATGGAGACTTTTGATGTGCCCACCCCTTTGTTGGGAATTCTCAGAGGGAATGGGCATCAGAGATATAGATAAATAGATGGATTTACTTTTCTGTAAGAGCTAATTCCACTATGAATAAATAGAATCCGTAAGTTGTCCACTCTCTCATACAGTGAAAGCTTCCCACTTTGTTTTTGTTCACTTTTTTGTATGTCTTCTTTAAGATTTTTGTCAGTATTTGCATTAGTGCAAAATCTGATCAACACATCCTTCTTTCTGAAGTCAATCTTGTTCTTCACATGAGGGGGATTAAGTTTTCTGTTTAATACAATCAGTCACAATCATAACATGCTTTTCCAGCTGTGCTAAGGAGACTTATTCCTTTTCAATCCTAACAGTTGTATTCATATACATTTTTTTTCCAGGAATCTTTTTGCCCTCTATTCATTGGTACCATCATCAAGACTGGGTATATCCTTTCAGACTTTTTCTCCTCAACCAACTTTTAATACCATTATGCTTTTCATATTGATCTTCCATCTGCACCTGTAGCTTGTCATTCTCCTGGTTTTCATTCATCCTCCCAAGAGCCTCATATATTATCCTTCTATTCATTTGCATATTTTTTTCTTTTCATGGTACTCCTATGATATCCATTCATCAGTATCGTCACAAATACTGAGTTATCTTTTCCTACTTTTTCTCTTCAACCCATGCTCTTTTTTCCCATAATCTTTTTCTGAAATGACACTCATCTGTTGAAAAGCTGTTATAAATTCACTTTGTACATACTTTGTACATACCTCCACATAACAGCCTCACCTTGTACTTACTTCCAGAATACGTGGACACCAAATCTTGAAATCTTTTTGGAGCATGTTAGCTTTTCTGAGGGAGGTGAAGGATCCTCGTGGATCACGAACCAAGTAGATAACCTTTAAGGGATTTTCAGGGTTTACTAGCATCTCTGCCACCCAAGACAAGCGAATCTTAATCACCTGTTGGACATTTAAGATCATAAGTTCTGTCACTAATGTGAATTGAGCGTATGCACCCAATCCATCTCATGTAAATGGGAATAGAGCTAAAGATAAAAGAAGAAACAATTTCTAGAGTGATAAGAAAGGAGACGTGTCATGAAAAATTGAGACAATAGGGTAAAAAAAATTTGGGAGGATAAAGCATACATCTGGAGCAAAAAATTAGACAAAGAACATCCTTTGATATGCTTGAATATAAAATCATTTACAGTTTGACCACCTCAGCATTAACTGTTTCAAAGCCCAGGTTTCCCAATGGAAGTGCTTTACATGATATATATTTATGGTTGCTTACTAATATCCCTTGCCCTGGACTAGAATCTCATTTGTCTTACAGAGAAATATCATCAGACATGAGAAGCTGAAAGTAGAATATAGCACTTGAAAGTATTAATATTTCCATAAAAATCATTAATGAAGAACACACGTTTTTTAATTGAAAAATTTGTACAACCATGATATGCACAGTTATATTTATTTATATTTATTATACTTTGTCGCTGTCTCCCGCGTTTGCGAGGTAGCACAAGGAAACAGATGAAAGAAATGGCCCAACCCCCCCCATACACATGTATATACATACATCCACACACGCAAATATACATACCTACACAGCTTTCCATGGTTTACCCCAGACGCTTCACATGCCTTGATTCAATCCACTGACAGCACGTCAACCCCGGTATACCACATCGCTCCAATTCACTCTATTCCTTGCCCTCCTTTCACCCTCCTGCATGTTCAGGCCCCGATCACACAAAATCTTTTTCACTCCATCTTTCCACCTCCAATTTAGTCTCCCTCTTCTCCTCGTTCCCTCCACCCCCGACACATATATCCTCTTGGTCAATCTTCCCTCACTCATTCTCTCCATGTGCCCAAACCACTTCAAAACACCCTCTTCTGCTCTCTCAACCACGCTCTTTTTATTTCCACACATCTCTCTTACCCTTATGTTACTCACTCGATCAAACCACTTCACACCACACATTGTCCTCAAACATCTCATTTCCAGCACATCCATCCTCCTGCGCACAACTCTATCCATAGCCCACGCCTCGCAACCATACAACATTGTTGGAACCACTATTCCTTCAAACATACCCATTTTTGCTTTCCGAGATAGTGTTCTCGACTTCCACACATTCTTCAAGGCCCCCAGAATTTTTGCCCCTCCCCCACCCTATGATCCACTTCCGCTTCCATGGTTCCATCCGCTGCCAGATCCACTCCCAGATATCTAAAACACTTCACTTCCTCCAGTTTTTCTCCATTCAAACTCACCTCCCAATTGACTTGACCCTCAACCCTACTGTACCTAATAACCTTGCTCTTATTCACATTTACTCTTAACTTTCTTCTTCCACACACTTTACCAAACTCAGTCACCAGCTTCTGCAGTTTCTCACATGAATCAGCCACCAGCGCTGTATCATCAGCGAACAACAACTGACTCACTTCCCAAGCTCTCTCATCCACAACAGACTTCATACTTGCCCCTCTTTCCAAAACTCTTGCATTTACCTCCCTAACAACCCCATCCCTAAACAAATTAAACAACCATGGAGACATCACACACCCCTGCTGCAAACCTACATTCACTGAGAACCAATCACTTTCCTCTCTTCCTACACGTACACATATGCACAGTTATAAATACAAATTTAGATAAGAAAAATTATTTTTATTATTTATTTTGCTTTGTCGCTGTCTCCTGTGTTAGCGAGGTAGCGCAAGGAAACAGACGAAAGAATGGCACACCCCACCGTCATACACATCTATATACATACACGTCCACACACGCAAATATACATACCTATACATCTCAACGTATACATATATATACACACACAGACATATACATATATACACATGTACATAATTCATACTGTCTGCCTTAATTCATTCCCATCACCACCCCACCACACATGAAATAAAAACCCCCTCCCCCCTCATGTGTGCGAGGTAGCGCTAGGAAGACAACAAAGGCCCCATTCGTTCACACTCAGTCTCTAGCTGTCATGTAATAATGCACCGAAACCACAGCTTCCTTTCCACATCCAGGCCCCACAGAACTTTCCATGGTTTACCCCAGATGCTTCACATGCCCTGGTTCAATCCATTGACAGCACGTCGACCCCAGTATACCACATCGTTCCAATTCACTCTGTTCCTTGCACGCCTTTCACCCTCCTGCATGTTCAGGCCCCGATCACTCAAAATCTTTTTCACTCCATCTTTCCACCTCCAATTTGGTCTCCCACTTCTCGTTCCCTCCACCTCTGACACAGAGATCCTCTTGGTCAATCTTTCCTCACTCCTTCTCTCCATGTGACCAAACCATTTCAAAACACCCTCTTCTGCTCTCTCAACCACACTCTTTTTATTACCATACATCTCTCTTACCCTGTTATTACTTACTCGCTTAAACCACCTCACACCACATATTGTCCTCAAACATCTCATTTCCAGCACATCCACCCTCCTGCGCACAACTCTATCCATAGCCCACGCCTCGCAACCATACAACATTGTTGGAACCACTATTCCTTCAAACATACCCATTTTTGCTTTCCGAGTTAATGTTCTTGACTTCCACACACTCTTCAAGGCTCCCAGGATTTTCGCCCCCTCCCCCACCCTATGATTCACTTCCGCTTCCATGGTTCCATCCGCTGCCAAATCCACTCCCAGATATCTACAACACTTCACTTCCTCCAGTTTTTCTCCATTCAAACTTACCTCCCAACTGACTTGACCCTCAACCCTACTGTACCTAATAACCTTGCTCTTATTCACATTTACTCTCAACTTTCTTCTTTCACACACTTTACCAAACTCAGTCATCAGCTTCTGCAGTTTCTCACATGAATCAACCACCAGTGTTGTATCATCAGCGAACAACAACTGACTCACTTCCCAAGCTCTCTCATCCACAACAGACTGCATACTTGCCCCTCTTTCCAAAACCCTTGCATTCACCTCCCTAACAACCCCATCCATAAACAAATTCAACAACCATGGAGACATCACACACCCCTGCCGCAAACCTACATTCACTGAGAACCAATCACTTTCCTCTCTTCCTACACATACACATGCCTTACATCCTCGATAAAAACTTTTCACTGCTTCTAACAACTTGCCTCCCACACCATCTCTATCAACTTTATCATATGCCTTCTCCAGATCCATAAATGCTTCTTATAAATCCATTTACTTTTCTAAATATTTCTCACAAACATTCTTCAAAGCAAACACCTGATCCACACATCCTCTACTGCTTCTGAAACCACACTGCTCTTCCCCAGTCTGATGCTCTGTACATGCCTTCACCCTCTCAATTAATACCCTCCCATATAATTTCCCAGGAATACTCAACAAACTTATTCCTCTGTAATTTGAGCACTCACCTTTGTCCCCTTTGCCTTTGTACAATGGCACTATGCAAGCATTCTGCCAATCCTCAGGCACCTCACCATGAATCATACATACATTAAATAACCTTACCAATCAGTCAACAATACAGTCATCCCCCTTTTTAATAAATTCCACTGCAATGCCATCCAAACCCGCTGCCTTGCCAGCTTTCATTTTCCGCAAAGCTTTTACTACCTCTTCTCTATTTACCAAATCATCCTCCTTAACCCTCTCACTTTGCACACCACCTCAACCAAAACACACTATATCTGCCACTCTATCATCAAACACATTCAACATACCTTCAAAATACTCACTCCATCTCCTTCTCACATCACCACTACTTGTTATCACCTCCCCATTAGCCCCCTTCACTGAAGTTCCCATTTGTTCCCTTGTCTTACACACTTTATTTACCTCCTTCTAAAACATCTTTTTATTCTCCCTAAAATTTAATGATACTCTCTCACCCCAACTCCCATTTGCCCTCTTTTTCACCTCTTGCACCTTTCTCTTGACCTCCTGCCTCTTTCTTTTATACATCTCCTACTCATTTGCATTATTTCCCTGCAAAAATCGTCCAAAGGCCTCTCTCTTCTCTTCCACTAATAATCTTACTTCTTCATCCCACCACTCACTACCCTTTCTAATCTGCCCACCTCCCATGCTTCTCATGCCACAAGCATCTTTTGCGCAAGCCATCACTGCTTCCTTAAATACATCCCATTCCTCCCCCACTCCCCTTACCTCATTTGTTCATTCTGTACTCAGTCTCTCCTGGTACTTCCTCACACAATTCTTCTTCCTAAGCTCACTTACTCTCACCACTCTCTTCAACCCAACATTCTCTCCTCTTTTCTGAAAACCTCTACAAATCTTCACCTTCGCCTCCACAAGCTAATGATCTGACATCTCTCCAGTTGCACCTCTCAGCACATTAACATCCAAAAGTCTCTCTTTCGCACGCTTGTCAATTAACATGTAATCCAATAACGCTCTCTGGCCATCTCTTCTACTTACATACGTATACTTATGTATATCTCTCTTTTAAACCAGGTATTCCCAATCACCAGTCCTTTTTTCAGCACATAAATCTACAAGCTCTTCACCATTTCCATTTACAACACTGAACAACCCACCCATGAACACCAATTATTCCCTCAACTGCCACATTACTCACCTTTGCATTCAAATCAACCATCATTATAACCCAGTCTCATGCATCAAAATCACTAACACACTCATTCAGCTGCTCCCAAAACACTTGCCTCTCATGATCTTTCTTCTCATGCCCAGGTGCATATGCACCAATAATCACCCATCTCTCTCCATCATCTTTCAATTTTACCCGTATCAATCTAGAGTTTACTTTCTTACACTCTATCACATACTCCCACCACTACTGTTTCAGGAGTAGTGCTACTCCTTCCCTTGCTCGTCCTCTCACTAACCCCTGACTTTACTCCCAAGACATTCCCAAACCACTCTTCCCCTTTACCCTTGAGCTTCATTTCACTGAGAGCCAAAACATCCAGGTTCCTTTCCTCAAACATACTCCCTGTCTCTCCTTTTTTCTCATCTTGGTTACATCCACACACATTTAGACACCCCAATCTGAGCCTTCGAGGAGGATGAGCACTCCCCGCATGACTCCTTCTTCTGTTTCCCTTTTTAGAAAGTTGAAATACAAGGAGGGGAGAGTTTCTAGACCCCCACTCCCGTCCCCTTTAGTCGCCTTCTACGACACGTGAGGAATGTGTGGGAAGTTTTCTTTCTCCCCTATCCCCAGAGAAAAATATAACAGTCATTTGTCAGAGTTCATTTGTAGCTTGAGGCAATTGGCAAAAAAAAAAGACAAAGGTACATTGTAAAGGAGGAAATATTTAATAACCAGTAGTTTCATTTTGTACCTAATTTTGGATTACAAGGGTAGAAGAGTGACCAATATTAGAGACGATAGTGGGAAAAAAGCATTATATAGGAACGGAGTTGTGGTTTGACAGGTAATCTGATTGATCTATTTTGTCACCTAGATTTTAGGGGTGATCTGTTTTGTTACCTAGGTTTTTGGGACTTCTTTCCACTCCATTACTTGGTTTCGGACTAAGTTGCATGGCATTGGCCCTCAGGCCTATATATATAACAAGAATGACCATGGTGGTTAGGTGCAGTTTGTGAAACTTTTTTGCAAAGTATTTTTGATCTATGTAGGTTTGCGGCAGGGGTGTGTGATGTCTCCATGGTTGTTTAATTTGTTTATGGATGGGGTTGTTAGGGAGGTGAATGCAAGAGTTTTGGAAAGAGGGGCAAGTATGAAGTCTGTTGGGGATGAGAGAGCTTGGGAAGTGAGTCAGTTGTTGTTCGCTGATGATACAGAGCTGGTGGCTGATTCATGTGAGAAACTGCAGAAGCTGGTGACTGAGTTTGGTAAAGTGTGTGAAAGAAGAAAGTTAAGAGTAAATGTGAATAAGAGCAAGGTTATTAGGTACAGTAGGGTTGAGGGTCAAGTCAATTGGGAGGTGAGTTTGAATGGAGAAAAACTGGAGGAAGTGAAGTGTTTTAGATATCTGGGAGTGGATCTGGCAGCAGATGGAACCATGGAAGCGGAAGTGGATCATAGGGTGGGGGAGGGGGCGAAAATTCTGGGAGCCTTGAAGAATGTGTGGAAGTCGAGAACATTATCTCGGAAAGCAAAAATGGGTATGTTTGAAGGAATAGTGGTTCCAACAATGTTGTATGGTTGCGAGGCGTGGACTATGGATAGAGTTGTGCGCAGGAGGATGGATGTGCTGGAAATGAGATGTTTGAGGACAATGTGTGGTGTGAGGTGGTTTGATCGAGTAAGTAACGTAAGGGTAAGAGAGATGTGTGGAAATAAAAAGAGCGTGGTTGAGAGAGCAGAAGAGGGTGTTTTGAAATGGTTTGGTCACATGGAGAGAATGAGTGAGGAAAGATTGACCAAGAGAATATACGTGTCGGAGGTGGAGGGAACGAGGAGAAGAGGGAGACCAAATTGGAGGTGGAAAGATGGAGTGAAAAAGATTTTGTGTGATCGGGGCCTGAACATGCAGGAGGGTGAAAGGAGGGCAAGGAATAGAGTGAATTGGAGCGATGTGGTATACCGGGGTTGACGTGCTGTCAGTGGATTGAATCAAGTCATGTGAAGCGTCTGGGGTAAACCATGGAAAGCTGTGTAGGTATGTATATTTGCGTGTGTGGACGTATGTATATACATGTGTATGGGGGTGGGTTGGGCCATTTCTTTCGTCTGTTTCCTTGCGCTACCTCGCAAACGCGGGAGACAGCGACAAAGCAAAAAAAAAAAAAAAAAAAAAGAATCACTAAAATATTTTTCAATCTATATGGAGTTATTCATAATTTTTTTATGAGTGCTGGCATTAAGCTGAACAGCTTTGGGCCCTAGATTTTTTTCTTCTACATTATTGGCCCCTTTTTCCTATATGAAGTGATTCATAATTTTTTTGTGTGCTGGCATTAAGCTGAACAGCTTTGGGGCCTTAGATTCTTTTTCTTCCACATTATTGGCCCTTTTTTCCTTTCACTGGTATTAGTTTCCAGAATCTCCTTCATCTCTTACTCAAATATGAAATTATTCATGAATCTAGTATAGGGACCAGCCTACCTGATTTGGGTGAGAAACTGCAGATGTTGGTGACTGAGTTTGGCAAAGTGTGTGAAAGGAGAAAGTTCAGAGTAAATGTGAATAAGAGTAAGGTTATTAGGTTCAGTAGGGTTGAGGGGCAAGTTAGTTGGGAGGTAGGTTTGATTGGAGAAGAACTGGAGGAAGTGAAGTGTTTTTGATATCTGGGAGTGGACTTATCGGTGGACGGAACCATGAAAGCAGAAGTGTCACAGGGTGGGGGAAGGGGGCAAAGGTTTTAGGAGCATTGAAAAATGTGTGGAAGGTGAGAACATTATCTCAGAGAACAAAAATGGGTATGTTGTATGGTTGTGAGGCATGGGCTTTAGATAGGGCTGTGCAGAGGAGGGTGGGTGGATGTGTTGGAAATGAAATGTTTGTGGACAGTATGTGGTGTGAGGTGGTTTGATCGAGTAAGTAATGAAAGGGTATGAGGGATGTGGGGTAATAAAAAGAGTGTGGTTGAGAGAGCAGAAGAGGGTGTGTTGAAATGGTTTGGACATATGGAGAGAATGAATGAGGAAATATTGACAAAGAGGATATAAGTTTCAGAGGTTGAGGGAAGAAGTGGGAGACCAAATTGGAGATGGAAGGATGGAGTGAAAAAGATTTTGAGTGATCAGAGTCAGAACATACAGGAGGATGAAAGGAGTGCAAAGAACAGAGTGAATTGAAACAATCTGGTATACCAGGATCGATGTACTATCATTGGACTGAACCAGGGCATGTGAAGTGTCTGTGGGGCCTGGATGTGGAAAGGGAGCTGTGGTTTCAGTGCATTACATATGACAGCTAGAGATTGAGTGTGAGTGAATGTGGCCTTTTTTGTCTTTTCCTGATGCTACCTTGCTATGGGGGGCTATTTCCTGTGTGGCAGGGTAGTGACAGAAATGGGTGAAGGCAGCAAGTATGAATATATACATGTGTATGTATGTATGTGTCTGTGTATGTATATGTATGTATACATTAATATGTATATGTATGTATATGTGGGTGTATGGGCTTTTATGTATATATGTATGTGTATATTAGTGGTCGGGCTATTCTTCGTCTGTTTCCTTGCACTACCTCGCTGATGCAAGAAACAGTGGTTAGGTATAATAATATCGATGAATATTTATATATTTTTTTATTTATATATTATGTTTAATTGCTGTTTCCTGTGCCAGCTAGGTAGTGCCAGGAAACAGATGAAGTGGCTTATCCACTTATATACACATTTTGCTTTGTTGCTGTCTCCCGCGTTAGCGAGGTAGCGCAAGGAAACAGACGAAAGAATGGCTCAACCCACCCACATACACATGTATATACATACACGTCCACACACGCATATATACATACCTATACATCTCAATGTATACATGTATATACACACAGACATATACATATATACACACACATGTATATATATATATTATTTTTTCATACATATTCACTATTTCCCGCATTAGCAAGGTAGCGTTAAGTACAGAAGACTGAACCTTAGAGGGAATATCCTCACTTGGCCCCCTTCTCTGTTCCTTCTTTTGGAAAATCAAAAAACGGGAAGGAGGATTTCTACTCTCCCACTCCCTCCCCTTTTAGTCGCCTTCTATGACATGCAGGGTATAAGTAGGATGTATTCTTTCTCCTGTGTGGTGAGGTAGCGACAGGAATGGATGAAGGCAAGCAAGTATGAATATGTACGTGTATATATGTATATGTCTGTGATTGCTAATGCAGCCATCTTAACAAAAGGCAAATTGCATGCTTAGAAAAAGGTCACAATAGTTAAATAAATAGTATATGTGAAAGATCATGATTATCACCAAAGCATTGGGCAGTATCTTAAATGAACATGAATTGTTGTTATGTAGAGAAACGTATGGCAAAGGGATGAGCAAGAAGTAGATTTTATGGGCTGAATAATGTTGCTATTTGGAGACAAATAGTGAAATGGAAAGATTGAATGAATCTTTATTCAGGTGGGGGAGATTTGATACAGGCTAAGTAAATCTGCTGACATCCTTTTGAAGGGCATTCTTTGAATATTTTCAAAATATGTATGGAACTATTTACATGCAGACACAGAAAGAAGAGTAAATGTATAATTGAATAATACATACCTTAATCAACTTCCTGTATTTTCTAGAACATTTATCCTCGATGCACTGTTTGAAAATAGTTGTGTCTTTGTTTTGGCAGTCTTCATTAATGTCGTACTCTCGAAATACGTTGTTTCTCGTACGTGCCCACTCTACCCAATCTTTGTCTAGTTTACATTGATAAAGCTGGTCAAGGAGGATTCTGCTTGCATTTGATGTCACTCCTTTGTAGGTTTTACTGCAAATGAGAGGATATCATGACAGTTCTGATGTAGACCAGCAGCTGAAATGGCTTACATATGTAATTACCATATGTAATGATAGCTGACGGAAATCATTCTTGGTCAAATGCAGTACAGACTATATATGTATAGCATGTATTTGAACTAATAGATTTTTAGTTGAACAAGATTATTGCCACTGATTTTAAGGGTATTGGCAAGTGAATCGCTTTCTTCTACTTACTAACAAAGTTTAATGTACACCAGACACCTTGTTTGAAAGAGTAGTAAACTCACAAATTGAAGTAGAGTTCTGGCTCAAAAAAGTAGATAGTGCTGGGCTGTTGGAAGAGAAGTTCAGCAAGGAAGGATGAACCGCTACGCCCCACAGAGCTCAAGAGAAGAATGTTTACCAGTTGTGGGGCATCATTGTGTGGAGTACCTGTGCATGATTTTCATGGCTGTATACTTGCATTACAGAAAGTATTTCTTTTAATTATTAACAGATGAAATTTCTTGAATATTGAGCAGATATATTTAATAGACTTCAAGCTTTTGAAATAAGTTTGTTGAGTATTCCTGGAAAATTGATTGAGAGGGTGAAGGCATGTACAGAGCATCAGACTGGGGAGGAGCAGTGTAGTTTCAAAAATGTGTGTGGGGAAATACTTAGAAAAACATGGATTTGTATGTAGCATTTATGGATCTGGAGAAGGCATATGATAAAGTTGATAGAGTTGCTTTGTGGAAGGTATTAAGAATATATGGTGTTGGAGGCAAGTTCTTAGAAGCAGTGAAAGTTTTTATCAAGGATGTAAGATGTGTACGTGTAGGAAGAGAGAAAAGTGATTGGTTCTCAGTGAATGTTGGTTTGCGGCAGGGGTGTATGATGTCTCCATGGTTGTTTGATTTGTTTATGGATGGGGTTGTTATGGAGGTGAATGCAAGAGTTTTCGAAAGAGGGGCAAGTATGCAGTCTATTGTGGATGAGAGAGCTTGGAAAGTGAGTCAGTTGTTGTTCGCTGATGATACAACGCTGGTGGCTGATTCATGTGAGAAACTGCAGAAGCTGGTGACTGAATTTGGTAAAGTGTGTGAAAGAAGAAAGCTGAGAGTAAATGTGAATAAGAGCAAGGTTATTAGGTACGGTAGGGTTGAGGGTCAAGTCACTTGGGAGGTAAGTTTGAATGGAGAAAAACTGGAGGAAGTGAAGTGTTTTAGATATCTGGGAGTGGATTTGGCAGCGGATGGAACCATGGAAGTGGAAGTGAATCATAGGGTGGGGGATGGGGCGACAGTTCTGGGAGCATTGAAAAATGTGTGGAAGTTGAGTACATTATCTCGGAATTATTTAGTGTAAGAAGAGTATAAGGTATTGTGTATATTCTTTGATCAATGTTTTAGAATACATAGTCTGCACCTAAAGTCAAGGTTTTAAAGGGCCTCGAATTAACATTGTGGAAATCATTCCATTGTCTCTAAAGAGACTTGGCAAGTGTAATATATTGTCATGCATCAAGAGCACTAATCAAATGTTTAGCAACCCGAGGCTCATGTCTATTTTGTGTTCCTCTGCATTTTGAATACTTTCTCCCCATATTTTTCTGTAATTATCTAACTCTTGTGCCATATATCACATGAAATGAAGATTTCTGTGCCACTGTATTAATTTGCTCACCTAGTCATTATACCCAGGAGAGTTACAGCAAAAGAGGGCATTGCAGCAGTGATATATATATTTAAAGTAAAGCATAGTTTGAAATATATGCTGAGCAAACACGTTTCTGCCTGTAAAGTGTCCAGAGGGTGGTGAAGCAGATTAAGGAAATAGAGAGTCCATTATACCACCTTCTCCTCCCTAGTCTGGAAATCCAAGATGAAGATCTCCTAGTACCTGTAAAGTGATTGCAAGACAAATGAAGGCCTACCCATCCCTAATAGCACATGCAATCAAGCAGAGGACCCCTAACTTGCTTAAATATATCTCAGAAAGAAGTGTTCCAAAGTTACTTCATAATGACTTAGAATTTCATAGTTTTGGTTTTCGACATAGACCTTTACTAACCGCCATGCATAAGAATAAACAAGTGAAACATTACAAGAAACACATTGTTTAGGGCCAGGAAACATGGAGCACTGTATTGTAGAGTGACAAGTTAACATTTACTGTGACTGGAAACACCAGAGGGAGGGTATGCCGGCCACCCTACTCTGACCTGCACCTGCTACAGTGCACAAAAAAAGACTGTAAACACCCTCCTTCTCTTATGGAATGGGATTGTTTTAACTACAGTGGTGTTGGTTATTTGGTATTTTACCCAAGAATATAGAAGTGAACCAGGTAGTGTACTTAACTTTGATTATTGACCTGATTCATATGAAAGTGCAAAAACAAAAATATTTATTCAGGTTGGGGCTCCCTGCCACACTGCTAGGACTTTTGCACAGTGGCTGAATAATAACTCAGGTGAAATATTTCAAGAACTGGCCAGGAAATAGCCCCAACTTAAACCCACTTGAAAACCTGTGGTCCATTGGGAATTAACAATTATGTGATATGGACACATCTATCTTAAGCAGCAATGGGGTAAAGTTTCCCCAGCCCTACACAAGAATTTTGCTGACAGCATTCCCAGTAGCCTATAGGACTGCATCAAGAGAAAGTTGAATGCAGAAAAATATTTATTATGTTGGTGGGTGTTGATTACATTTTTTTGGGCCACTCGACCATAATTTTTATACTTTTTTCCTGCTCATGACTTAACTTTTGGAGCAGAATGTGTATGTATCTACATGTATATGTGCTGCACTTTATGTTATTTTTCACAATTGTTTGCCATTTCCCAGCTTAGCATGGTGGTGCCAGAAATAGGTAAAACAGTAACCTCATTTCCTTGCATTTCCTCTCTAGCATGACGTCATGTTTAATCAACCAGTTCTTCATGTTTTTATCTAGTATTTCTACCTCTTTATACAGAGCAAGTCTGTTTGTTTTTGTACCTATGTATACTAGTTTAGAAGACAAGATTGCTTTTAAGTGGTTTATATGTGAAGATGTTGGAAATTATCAAGATGGATGGTATGTTGGTACAACACAATAGCTTTTAACATTGGAAATTATCAAGGTGGATGCTATGTTGGTACAACAAAATAGCTTTTAACCCTTAAACTCCTGCTACAAGAAAACCTGGCTACTACTGTATGTGCAAAAATATGAGAATTTCTTAAAAACACTCAGTTTTCTAGTAGAACTAAAGATAAGCATGCAGAATTAGGAAAAATGAAAAATAGATCCCTTATCTATCTTGTTTTGCCATGGAGGAGTTTTAAAGTGAGCATCTGGAGGCCACTCGTTCAAGCACCTCGGTGCATAGCAAGGAGGAGGTATAGGAGAAAGGAGCAGGGAGCAGAGTATTGCACTTGGTTTGTTATTTTTGAAATACTGACATAGAAATCTTGTCTCTTTTGATTTGTCACATTTAGTCATTTACTGACAGTTGGGATAACCAGTCAGGAGAAAAAGCGGATAATCAGCATAGAATTTTATCTAAGTTTATCTAAGAGTTACTTTAAAGCTTGTTCTTTACTAACATTTCCCTCACATACCACCTGTACCACCACAGCAAGTATCTGTCCCAACAAATTATGTATGTCATAGCTAGGATATCCAAACACAAGAAAAAGTGAGTAACTGACATAAAGAGAGTAAGCATGTCTGTCTAGGAATAACTGTGAAGTTTATACTACACTAAAAATTTTTCTTTGCAGTAGACTTCCATGGTGACCCACCTGTACCATTGGAAGTAGAAGGTACTGGGACCCTAGGAGATGGTGAAGTGAATTAGTCCTCCATGCTGACAGAAATGCTACAGTGCACCTGACCAAAGCAGGAGTGGTGTGAGAAGGCTTACTGGGACATGTGAAGTGGCTTACATATGCTACACATGGAGTGCAAATTAATGCACTAGCACAGAAATCTTGTTTCAGGTGATGTATGCCACATTTGCCATTGTACTGATTCATGTCACAGCTGCTGTTGTACCAACACATGATGTATGTTACAATTTAATGGTTTTGTTGCACCTCTGTGGTGTAGCAATGAGCATTCCTGACCATGACGCATTCACGGGCTGCCCACGGTCAAGTGCATAGGTTCGAATCCTAGTTGCGACAATTTGTCTTCAGTCAACCTAGCTGTTCATCCTCCTCTTGGGGTTTGTTGATAAAATGAGTTCCTAACTCAGGTTCGGGTATATACATATGTATGTGGGTGGGTTGGGCCAATTCACTCTATTCCTTGCACGCCTTTCACCCTCCTGCATGTTCAGGCCCTGATCACTCAAAATTTTTTCACTCCATCCTTCCACCTCCAATTTGGTCTCCCACTTCTTGTTCCCTCCACCTCTGACACATATATCCTTTTTATCAGTCTTTCCTCACTCATTCTCTCCATGTAACCACACCATTTCAGTGCACCCTCTTCTGCTCTTAAAACCACACTCTTTTTATTACTACACATCTCTTTTACCCTTTCATTACTTGCTCGATCAAACGACCTCACACCAAATATTGTCCTCAAACATCTGATTTCTAACACATCCACGCTCCTCCATACAATCCTATCTTTAGCCCACGCCTCGCAACCATTTAACATTGTTGGAACCACTATTCCTTCAAACATACCCATTTTTGTTTTCCGAGATAATGTCCTCATCTTCCACACATTCTTGAACAGTCCCAGAACTTTTGCACCCTCCCCCACTCTGTGACTCACTTCTGCTTCCATGGTTCCATCCACTGCCAAATCCACTCCCAGATATCTAAAACACTTCACTTCCTCCAGTTTTTCTCCATTCAAACTTACCTCCCAATTGACTTGTCCCTCAACCCTACTGTACCTAATAACCTTGCTCTTATTCACATTTACTCTCAGCTTTCTTCTGTCACACACTTTACCAAACTCAGTCACCAACTTCTGCAGTTCCTCACCTGAGTCAGCTAACAACAACTGACACTTCCCAAGCTCTCTCATCCACAACAGACTGCATACTTGCCCCTATTTCCAAAACTCTTACATTTGCCTCCCTAACAATCCCATCCATAAACAAATTAAACAACCATGGAGACATTACACATCCCTGCCACAAACTGACATTCACTGAGAACCAGTCACTTTCCTCTCTTCCTACTCATACATATGCCTTACATCTTCGATAATAACTTTTCACTGCTTCTAGCAACTTGCCTCCCACACCATATACTCTTAATACCTTCCACAGAGCATCTCTATCAACTCTGTCATATGCCTTCTCCAGATCCATAAATGCTACATACAAATCCATTTGTTTTTCTAAGTATTTCTCACATATATTCTTCAAAGCAAACACCTGATCCACACATCCTCCACCACTTCTGAAACCACACAGCTCTTTCCCAATCTGATGCCTTCACCCTCTCAATCAATACCCTCCCATATAATTTCCCAGGAATACTCAACAAACTTATACCTCTGTAATTTGAACACTCACCTTTATCCCTTTTGCCTTTGTACAATGGCATTATGCATGCATTCTGCCAATCTTCAGGCACTTCACCATGAGCCATACATACATTGAATATCCAGTTAACAACACAGTCACCCCCTTTCTTAATAAATTCCACTGCAATACCATCCAAACCCGCATCTTTGCCAGCTTTCATCTTTCGCAAAGCTTTCACTACCTCTTTTCTGTTTACCAAATCATTCTCCCTGACCCTCTCACTTCGCACACCACCTCGACCTAAACACCCTATATCTGCCACTGTATCATCTAACACATTCAACAAACCTTCAAAATACTCATTCCATCTCCTTCTCACATCACCACTACTTGTTATTACCTACCCATTAGCCCCCTTCACCGATATTCCCATTTGTTCTCTTGTCTTATGCACTCTACTCACCTCCTTCCAAAACATCTTTTTATTCTCCCTAAAATTTAATGATATGCTCTCACCCCAACTCTCATTTGCCCTCTTTTTCACCTCTTGCACCTTTCTCTTGACCTCCTGCCTCTTTCTTTTATACATCTCCCAGTCATTTGCGATATTTCCCTGCAAAAATCGTCCAAATGCCTCTCTCTTCTCATTCACTAATAATCTTACTTCTTCATCCCACCACTCACAACCCTTTCTAATCTGCCTACCTCCCATGCTTCTCATGCCACGAGCATCTTTTGCACAAGCCATCACTGCTTCCCTAAATACAGCCCATTCCTCCCCCTTTCCCCTTCCTTCCCAAGCTCACTTACTCTCACCACTCTCTTCACCCCCACATTCTCTCCTCTTTTCTGAAAACCTCTACAAATCTTCACCTTTGCCTCCACAAGATAATGATCAGACATCCCTCCAGTTGCACCTCTCAGCACATGAACGTCCAAAAGTCTCACTTTCACATGCTTATGAATTAACACATAATCCAATAATGCTTTCTGGCCATCTCTCCTACTTACATACTTATACTTATGTATATCTCGCTTTTTTAAACCAGGTATTCCCAATCACCAGTCCTTTTTCAGCTCACAAATCTACAAGCTCTTCACCATTTCCATTTACAACACTGAACAACCCACCCATGAACACCAATTATTCCCTCAACTGCCACATTACTCACCTTTGCATTCAAATCACCCATCACTATAACCCGGTCTCTTGCATCAAAACTACTAACACACTCACTCAGCTGCTCCCAAGACACTTGCCTCTCATGATCTTTCTTCTCATGCCCAGGTGCATATGCACCAATAATCACCCATCTCTTTCCATCCACTTTCAGTTTTACCCATATCAGTCTAGAGTTTACTTTCTTACACTCTATCACATACTTCCACGACTCCTGTTTCAGGAGTAGTGCTACTCCTTCCCTTGCTCTCGTCCTCTCACTAACCCCTGAATTTACTCCCAAGACATTCCCAAACCACTCTTCCCCTTTACCTTTGAGCTTCATCTCACTCAGAGCCAAAACATCCAGGTTCCTTTCCTCAAACATACTACCTATCTCCTTTTTTCTCATCTTGGTTACATCCACACCCATTTAGACACCCCAATCCGGTCTCATGCATCAAAACTGCTAACACACTCACTCAGCTGCTCCCAAAACACTTGCCTCTCATGATCTTTCTTCTCATGCCCAGGTGCGTAGGCACCAATAATCACCAATCTCTCCATCCACTTTCAGTTTTACCCATATCAATCTAAAGTTTACTTTCTTACACTCCATCACATATCCCACAACTTGTTTCAGTAGTGCTACTCCTTCCTTTGCTCTTGTCCTCTAATTACATGTTAATTGATAGGCACTTAAAGAGAGACTTTTGGATGTTAATGTGATGAGAGGGGTAGCTGGAGGGGAGTCTGATGCACTGCCTCTAATGTTCCTAGTGAACAGTTATTCAGCAGTTTTGGAACAATATGATAAGAGAAGTAGACACCTGTTCCCTGAAGGGAACAGGTGTCAGAGATATAGATAGATAGATTCACTTCCACACCTGCTTCAGCAGATGTCCTCATCTGGAGATTTGAAATTTTACTTCCATTGCATCACTAGTATTTACACATATTTACATATATTCACATATAGGGTAGCATGGGAAGGGGGTAAGAGCACTATAATGCAAATTCAGTAATTACAGTTACCCATGTATTTACACATCATGATGGCTTGCAGAGTCTTTGAAGAAAACATCGACACTTAACAGCCATACAGATGTCATAATATTAGCAGACGATTAATGCAAAACCCGGGAAATTTAGCACTTGTAAGATGACTCCTGGAGCCTTTTATGCGTCATTCTGTAGTGACTTTGGGAGCTTAAGGACTTAGTAAACATGTAAGTGACCTTTGAAGTGATTATTGGAAAACATTTTGGGTAATATCTTTTGTGGGTCTTGGACAGGATCTGCGGGAGAGGCAGCTGAGCTGATCCTGGACAGACATTAATGAATTACCTTGGAGTGGCAGGTGTGAATGCGCAGGATTGGAGTTTGTTGACAGCAGATGTGTTTTGTTGGGTAGATCGCTCAGACGTTTCATCTCATCCATTCCAAACTTAAGTTTGTTCCACTCTTTGCAGATCTGTAGATGATGTACCAATATTCATTGCCTGAAATTACATTTACGTACTTGGACATACTTAAGGGGGTTTAACCATTCTGCCATCTTCCTCAGTGTATCTATAGTCTTCAGTAAATATGTAAAAGAATTGTTGATTGTAATACTGACTAAGAAT
Source organism: Panulirus ornatus (assembly GCF_036320965.1). NCBI lineage: Eukaryota > Metazoa > Arthropoda > Malacostraca > Decapoda > Palinuridae > Panulirus > Panulirus ornatus. Next base: position 52,347,829 of record NC_092234.1, on the reverse strand, counting down.
GGGCCAGAAACAGAGAATAGAGTGATGGAAACTACAGTAAACTAAATCAGGTCTTTGGGGCCTGATTGTGGATAGGGTGTTGTGATTTCAATGCATTACACATAACAGCTACAGACTGAGTGTGAACGAATGTGTCTCTTTTTTCTGTTTTCCTGGTGCTAAGTCACTAACATGGAGTGGTGATGTTATTTCCTGTAGGGCAGGATGGCGCCAGGAATGGATGAAGGCAAGCAAGTATGAATCTGTATGTGCATATATGGCTGTGTATGTGTATGTATATTTGTGTAAGTTGATATGTATATGTATGGGGATAGAGGAGAAAGAATTCCCACGTATTCCCCACGTGTTGTAGAAGGCAACTAAAGGGAGCAGGAGCGGAGGGCTGGAAACCCTCCCCTCCTTGTATTTCAATTTTTCTCTAAGCTGTATTGTAGAGATCTATAGGAAATCTAAGGTTGACTGTTTTTGACAGAGATAATCTTTAGTAAAATGCAATTTGTACTCACCATGTAGATGATGCAAATGATAGTCACCACCAGGGGCACCATAATCGTCGTAGGTCTTGAAGCAGCTAGGTTACACCTTGCTTAAGTGTGAACAAATCAACAGAGATATTATTATGCAGAGATACCATATATCTGTTGAAAGTATACACAGCTGAAAAAAAATCTCTTGATTACTTTACTTGATATATAAGGGAATTTGCCTTCCTTAATCCACCCTTTACTTGCCTCCTTAGTTAACATGCATCCCTATGCACCTTAATCTCATTAGGTGTGTGCTTTGTATTGTGTCATCTGTTTACCCTTAGAGACTGAGAGATTGCTTTATTTCTCATTTTCATCACTTGTCTGTCTGTCATACTATAATCTACAACATAACCTTGGTTTTATAGCTTGAAAAGTCTATTTCACATAGTCAAGAAACTTTTGATCATTTTCCAGCAACTAAGAAATTAAAAACCATGAGACCCATAACTCATGTTTGAATTTTGCTTGAGGTAGGTCCCTAATAAAGAATTTTGATTGGAAACTTAATCTGGCTCATAGCTTGAAGGAAATTACACCTTTGGCTGTGGGACTTCATAAAGATTATGAAAATTCATTTATATTTTCTTAACATTTCCAATCCTTCTTAGCTCAGCTTATTTTCAATAATTACGCAGCAATACAGGCAACACACATGTTCTGTGGAACACCCTTCTAGTTTTTGTGTTGCCTGCATAGTTTGTCAGACTTAGGGATTGCATTGTCCATCATTGTCATCATCCATCATCCGTTTGCCATTTAGAGTCACAACTCAAGCTGCAAGTTGACCTTAGTCATAACTTTGCAATTTTATCCAGTTATGAACATTGTAGAATTTTACTGTAGCATCTAAAGACTTGAATGGCATAAGACTCATAACTTTAGTCCCAACTTTGCCTGATGTAATTGGCCCCTAATAAAATGGTTTAACACAGAACTTAACCTGCTTGATGACGTGTAGAAAAGTGGCTGTGGAACTTAATACAGATGTTTTTACAATTTCCATTTATATTCCACTGCCGATAATTGTGCTGCACTACAGGGAACAGATTGTGGAACACTTCTAATTTGATGGGGAATAAGGTGATATCCAGTCATTGGTTGGTGACTTATTTATATTTGAATAGTTTTGGGATGTAGTACTAATATAGCATCAACTAGTGATTATTACATTGAGGTTGGACTAACTTGCACAGATGTTGCAGACACAGTATTGTATGCCTTTTTCTGTGCGATATAACAGGAAAAACTGAGTTGGGGAAGTGCAGTAATTTTATTTAGGAAAGGATGCATTACTGTACAGCACAGTGGGAAAAGGTACATTAGTACAAATGGCATAGTATGGAAGGGTGTCTCTTACACATACTGTAGTGCAGTAGAGGAGGGTGCAATGGAGTAGGTTTAGATGTGTTACAATTGGAACAGGAGGGGAAGGTGCACTGTAAAGCATCCTGTCTAGGCCTTTAACCCCAGTTCATTTATGCTTTCCCATTGACTGCATGTCACCCCCAGGAAGTCGCATCTCATCAATTTTCTCTGTTCCTTGTACACCTTATACCTTCTTGCATGTTCAAGCCCCAAGCCTTCAAAGTATCACACACTCCATCCTTCCATGTCCTCCTTGGAATCCCCTTTTTTTCTTGTACCTCCCACTATTGACATGTGTACCTTCTTAGTCATCCTTTCCTCTCTCTTGCTGTCCATATGTCCAAACCATTTCAGCACACCCTTTTCATCTCTCTCATACACACTCCTCATACTTACACACCTCTCTCTAACCTTGTCATTTCTTATTTTATCAACCTTCCTTGCACCATACATTGTTCTCATACATTTTAAATACATTCTCCCTGTCTTCTACATTTTTCTCTAAGGTCCATGCACTGCATTCATACAATACCCACAGGATTATTACATCATCAAATATATTCATCTTTGTCCTTAACAGCAGTTACACATATTCATCAGTGGACCCAAGACCTTTGTTTCCTCACTCACCCTATGGCTCACTTCAGCTCTCATGGTACCATTTGTTGCTATATCCATTCAGAGGTATTTGAAATATTCCACTTCCTCCAAGTTCTCTCCATTCAGACACTCACTCGAAATAATGTCTTTTCACTACTAAACCTAATATTAACCTTGCTTTTATTCACATGTGCTCTTAACTTTTCCTTTCACACATACTTCCAAGCTCAAGACACCAGCCTCTGTAGTAGTATTTTACTATTTCCCTTCGGAGGACAGATTTGCTTCAGAGCCTCAAGTTAGCACTTAATTTTCATACTGAATACAATTTTGGGGCTAAAATGTTTTTTTGGGCCATTAAGTCTTGTATTAAGCATTCAGTTGATAAGTGGTAAATGACCTAATTTTCATGCCAAACATGACTCTGGTCTTGAAAAATTCTTTGAATGCCGTTTAGTCTTGTAAGAAATAATTTAAATGATTATACTTTTAAAGTATATCATGATTATTTGTTCCATTTTGATCATTATTTGCTTCTTTTTAATGATTATTTGTTTCATTTTAATTAATAATTACCTGAACTAGAAACATTAGAAAATTTTGATATTTTCTGAAAGAGAATCATGCTAATGTCAGTGTCACCATTACAAATTTATATTAATAGTCATGACTGTAACTATAGAATGTCTGTACTGAAATTAAACTTAAAGTTTAACCAAGCAACCAGCAACATTTGTAGGATTATGTAGGTACAACGTTTACCTCAATCGAGTTTCAAGAATCAGGTTGCCTTAATGTTAGGGAACAGAAAGTTTAACATATGTTTGAAATTATCGAAGTTTCACAGTGATAGTGAGTAACTTTGCAATATGAGTTGCTATGGGTCTATGTTGTGTATGTGGCATAGGATGAGGTGGGTATAGTAGTGATATGCTGTTTATTATATATGTTTGTAAATAATAGTATGTTATATATGTTAACAAATACAGAGAATTGAAAGAGAAACAAGTCATCTTTTAAACAGAACCATGAACTGTTGAGCAAGGCTTTCTAAGTTTGAGGCTTTTGATTCATCGTCCTTTGTGAGGGCCAGTGAGTCTTCTTCCTCAGGCGAGGCTTTTGGCAATTTGTCCTCCATTGCCGACTTTTTGCTTTTGTCTTTGGAACCTGCCTTGGGCCTTTGGCAATGGAATTGGCCTCATATCTGGAAATGTTGCTCTTGGGTCCTTTAGTTTTGCTCTCGGGTCCAGTAGTCTTGATCTCGAGACTGACAGTGATGCTTTCGGGTTCAGGTAGTTTTGTGCTTGTGTGTGGTAATCTTGCCAGTGGGTCTGGTAGTCTTACCATTGGGTCTGGTAGTCTTGCCCTTGGGTTCAGTAGTATCACCCTCAAGTCCAGGAGTGTTGCCCCGAGGGTCAACCACCTTCTCTCGGGTCTGGAAGTGTTGCTCTGAGGTTCAACTACCTTGCCCTCAGGTCTGCCATCTTGCTGGGTCTTGGGTTGAGGTGTGTAAATTTCTCGAGAGGCAGTGTCGCCATGAGAGTCAACTACGTTGTCGTCTAATCCACCATCTGGCTGGCCCTCAGAGCTAGAGTCTGGCGTGCTCTCAAGGTCATTAAGTACAGATAATGCTGGTCCTGCAGCTCCTCCAGAGGGCCTTCAGTATGTACCAGAGGAACAACAGGACTGCCATGGTTGTGAAGAGCTGTCTGTCGAGGTTGAGATGGAGAAGAGGTTGTTGTAGTGATGCTTTTCAAGGGTATAGTAAAAAGGTGTTATTTGAGGGTATAGTGAAGAGATGTCTCTCGAGAGTGTGGTGGAGATGCATCTGTCAAGCTTGTAGTGGAAGGGCAGCTGTCAAGTGTGTAGTAGAGTTCGCATTACTCCTCTTTGTACGTAAATCTCTCATCACAAATACCCGGTCTCATGCTTCAAATATAAAGACACTCACTCAGTTGCTCCCAAACACTTGCCTTTCATGATCTTTATTGTCATAACAAGGTGCATAAAGCAGTAATAATCATGCATTGATCACTTTCCACTTTCATTTTTACCCTCATCAGTCTAGAGCACACTTTATCCTCTCGCTCATTCTCACAACTCCTGCTTCAGGATTAGGGCTACACCTTCCTTAGCTTTTGTCCTCATATGCCTTTCCAAACAATTCTTCCCCTGTAATATTGAGCTTTGTTTCACTCAGGTTTCCTTCATCAAATGTAATATCTGTCTCTCCTTTCTTCTCATCTTGGTTACATTTACACATTTAGACCCCAGCCAAAGCCTCTGAGGTTGATGAACATTCTTCTGATCCATGTGTATAAGTAGGAATAGAGGAGAGTGATTGTTGGTCTGTGGTGGGGGTTTGAGATGTCCCCATGGTTGTTTAATTTGTTTATGGATGGGGTGGTTAGGTAGATAAATGCAGGAGTTTTGGAGAGAGGGGCAAGTATGCAGTCCATTGGGGATGAGAGGGCCTGGGAAGTGAGTCAATTGTAGTTGCCAATGATACAGCTCTGGTGGCTAATTTAAGTGCGCAACTGCACAAATTGGTGACTGAGTTAGGAAAAGTATGTAAAAGGAGAAAGTTGTGAGAAAATGGGAATAAGAGCAAGGTTATTAGGTTCATTAGGGTTGAGGGACAAGTTGATTGGGATGTAAGTTTGAATGGAGAAAAATTGGAGGAAGTGAAGTGTTTTAGATATCAGGGAGTGGACTTAATAACAGATGAGTCACAGGGTGGGGGGAGGGGGCGAAGGTTCAGGGAGCAATGAAGAATATGTGGAAGGAGAGAACATTATCACAGAGAGCAAAAATGGCATGCAAGGCATGGGCTATTGAAAGGGTTATACGGAGGAGGGTGGATATATTGGAAATGAAATGTGAGGACAATATGGGTTTGAGGTAGTTTGATTGAGTAAATAATGAAAGGGTAAGAGATATGTGTTTGGAAATATAAAAAAAAGTGTAGTTAAGAGAGCAGAAGAGGGTATGTTGAAATGATTTGGACGTATGGAGAGAATGAGTGTGGAAAGATTGACAAAGAGGATATATGTGTCAGAGGTGGAGAGAACAAGGAGAGGTGGGAGACCAAATTGGAGGTGGAAGGATGGAGTGAAAAAGATTTTGAGCGATCGGGGCCTGAACATACAGGAGGGTGAGAGGCATGCAAGGAATAGAGTGAATTGGAATGATGTGGTATACCAGGGTCGACTTGCTGTCCATGGACTGAACCAGGGCACGTGAAACGTCTGGGGTAAACCATGGAAAGGTCTTTGGTGCTTGGATGTGGATAGGGAGCTGTGGTTTTGGTGCTAGGAAAAGACAACAAAGGCCACGTTCGTTCACGCTCAGTCTCTAGCTGTCATGTATAATGCACAGAAACCACAGCTCCCTTTCCACATCCAGGCCCCACAAAACTTTCCATGGTTTACCCCCAGACGCTTCAGATGCCTAGGTTCAATCCATTGACAGTACGCCTTTCACCCTCCTGCATGTTCAGGCCCCGATCGCTCAAAATCTTTTTCACGCCATCTTTCCACCTCCAACTTGGTCTCTCACTTCTCCTCATTCCCTCCACCTTTGACACATTTATCCTCTTTGTCAATCTTTCCTCACTCATTCTCTCCATGTGACCAAACCATCTCCAAACACCCTCCTGCTCTCAACCACACTCTTTTTATTACCACACATCTCTCTTACCCTTACATTACTTACTCGATCAAACCATCTCACACCACATATTGTCCTTAAACATCTCATTTCCAACACATCCTCCCTCCTCCGCACAACTGTATCTATAGCCCACGCCTCGCAACCACATAACATTTTGGAGCCACTAATCCTTCAAACATTCATTTTTGCTTTCCGAGATAATGTTCTCGCCTTCCACACATTTTTCAGCGCCCTCAGAATTTAGCCCCCTCCCCTAGCCTGTGACTCACTCCGTTTCCATGGTTCCATCCGCTGCCAAATCCACTCCCAGATATATATATATATATATATATATATATATATATATATATATATATATATATATATATATATATATATATATATATATATATATATACTTTTGAAGAAGTTATAAAATAATATGTAATTAACCTAATGGATAACGACCTTGCATATATTACATTGTAATAGAACTTCAAAGTATCCGGCGGCTAAAAACATGTTATCGTGTAAGAGTTTTCGTACCAAATATATATTCCTCAAACTGATTGTGATCTGTTTTGTTATTACAAATGAACGCTTTTTTTTTTTTTTCCATCGTAATGGATACTGAGATATCAACACTAGCGGTATAAATGGGTCGTTGATAAGAAAAATAAAAATATATGTTTACCTGAACTTTTTACCAGGGCAGATGTAGTTTACATACCTCCTGTCCTGTTTTCAAAAGTCAGGCAGGGACGACTGGGTGTAAGCGAGTGGAGACGTCTCTATGGGTTGGAAGAAGGAAACGCTAGAGAGCATTGAGCTATAAACACTCAAGGGATTGACAAAAGTACCTGGGAACATGGTAGTTGATCCAAGGCGACAGAGGCTTCGTCGTCTAGTTAGAGCAAGTTATCTCGAGTGTCACTGCCTGGCGGATGGTTTGATAATTTAATCATATCACGTGAGAATTACACAAGTGTTGGGCGGGATTTTTCTGGCTTTCGCTTGAGCACCTGGATTACTCACGTCACACCCTCACACCCCGCCCCCGCCTCCATCATCGCCTTACCATCACAACCCCCTCCTCCATTACCCTGCCGTACCATCACACCCTCCGCCTCCATCATCGCCTTACCATCACAGCCCCCTCCTCCATTACCCTGCCGTACCATCACACCCATTCCTCCATTATTGGACACGACCATCACGCTCATCCTCCATCATCCCCCCCCCCCCCCCACACCCCCATCACTATCCTCGCCTCACTTCAACCCATTCTTCCGTCTTTCTCCTCATCCAGTCCAACATCTCAGCCTATCGCCCGGATCATTCCCATACTTATAGTGTAATGCACATATCATTACTTCTGCCTTCAGTACAACCTTCTCTCGAAGTTCCTTCCCCTCACTACTTCATCTTTACCACATTTACATCCTTATTTTCACCATCCATCACTAACCCTCTCTTCCATCCTCCCTCACTTCTTTCATTTCCCTCATCACTTCCTCATTTCCCTCCCTCACCATTACCACCCTCCCTTATTGTAACCCGGCGCCGAACCACCCTACCTTATAACCACTTCTCTCCACTATCAGCCCTTACCACCCACCCTCACCAACACCCTCCCACTATTAACCTTTTTGAATACCACCCTGCTCTCTTCTTCCCTTCCAATCTCCCCCTTTTTACTAATTATAACACACAGTTTTCTAAAAATGAGGTAGAAAAATGTACTTCAAACCTTTATCCCACCAGTCTTATCTCCGTTTCAGGGAAAGGGTTCGAAACTTATTAGAGACGAAATCATGATTTTTTTTTAGATGATATTAGAGTGATAAATAACCGGTTATCAACTCAGAATTCAGTTTAAAAGCACACAACAAATTTGATCGAATCCTTTAATCATTTACCTAATAACTGGTACTCCAGTGTACTCCCTGATGGTTGGATATAAGGTAGTGGGATGTAGGAATAATAAGGGCAGTGGTCGGTGGAGAGAAGAGATTAGGAATGCTGTGGAAGAGAAGAAAAGGTCATATGGTAGATGGCTCGATAGCAATGTACCAATGGAAGTTTAGCAGAGGAGGAGTGGGAGAGAAGGATGCAAAATACGTAAGCGGAATGTTTAAGCTGAAAGAGGAAAGCAAAGAAAGACCCAGGTGAAGATTTTGGAAGGAAGTTAAGTGAAAAGTTTCGGGATAATACGAAACTATAGTAGAAAGAGGTGGATGTCAGAGTGAAAATGCTGATGTGAGAAGTAAGGAAGGGGAGTTGCTGAATCAAAAGGAGGAAGTGAAAGGAAGATGGGAAGAGTATTTTGAAGAACTAGTGAATGGGGAGAGAGGGTGAGGCAGCAGTTGTTACATGCATGGGTATGGAGGAAGGAAGGAAGAGGATACAATTCCAAGGCTTTTTAGCAAGAAGGAAGGTAGTAATGGCACCTCGCGTAGATGGGATTTCAGCTGAAGTGCACAAGTGTGGAAGAGGTGTGATGAAGCGGATGCATTTGATACGTAATTTAGCACGGACACAGCTGTGCCAAAGGATTGGATAAACGCTATTATCGTTTTTTATTCATAGGAGGAGGTGCTAAAGATGTGTGTAGCAGTTATAGTGGAATAAGTCTTAAGTATATCAGAGTGATGGAAGTGACTGCATGCAGATTAAGTGAAATTTTTTTTTTTTTTATAGGAAAGATGGGGGATGTGTGGATCAGATTTTTGTTGTAAAGAGGACTGTAGAAAAGTATTTAGCGATAGGTAAGAAGTTGTATGCAGCTTTGATGGATCTAGAGAAAGTGAATGACAGAGTCGAGTGGAATGCTTTGCGGGATGTGTTTTAAGATTATGTGGTATAAGGAGACAACTGTTGGATGGTGTGAAAGCCTTGTATAGAGGGACAAATGCGCGAGTAAGAGACAGCGACAGCGGGAGACAGCGACAAAGCAAAAAAAAAAAAAAAAAATATATATATATATATATATATATATATATATATATATATATATATATATATATATATATATATATATATATATATATATATATACCCATTTTTGCTTTCCGATATATATATATATATATATATATATATATATATATATATATATATATATATATATATATATATATATATATATCGGAAAGCAAAAATGGGTATGTTTGAAGGAATAGTGGTTCCAGCAATTTTGTATGGTTGCGAGGCGTGGGCTATGGATAGAGTTGTGCGCCGGAGGGTGGATGTGATGGAAATGAGATGTTTGAGGACACTGTGTGGTGTGAGGTGGTTTGATCGAGTAAGTAACGTAAGGGTAAGAGAGATGTATGGAAATAAAGAGCATGGATGAGAGAGCAGAAGAGGGTGTTTTGAAATGATTTGGGCACATGGAGAGAATGAGTGAGGAAAGATTGACCAAGAGGATATGTGTCGGAGGTGGAGGGAACGAGGAGAAGTGGGAGACCAAATTGGAGGTGGAAAGATGGAGTGAAAAAGATTTTGTGTGATCGGGGCCTGAACATGCAGGAGGGTGAAAGGAGGGCAAGGAATAGAGTGAATTGGATCGATGTGGTATACCGGGGTTGACGTGCTAGCACGTCAGTGGATTGAATCAGGGCATGTGAAGCGTCTGGGGTAAACCATAGAAAGCTGTGTAGGTATGTATATTTGCGTGTGTGGACGTGTATGTATATACATGTGTATGGGGGTGGGTTGGGCCATTTCTTTCGTCTGTTTCCTTGCGCTACCTCGCAAACGCGGGAGACAGCGACAAAGCGAATATATATATATATATATATATATATATATATATATATATATATATATATATATATATATATATATATATATTAGTTTCCCCTTTTAGAAAGTTAAAAGAGTTGTTGGATAGAGTTGTGCGCAGGAGGGTGGATGTGCTAGAAATGAGATGTTTGAGGACAATATGTGGTGTGTGGTGGTTTGATCAAGTAAGTAGTAATAGGGTGAGAGAGATGTGTGGTAATAAAAAGAGTGTGGTTGAGAGAGCAGAAGAGGGTGTTTTGAAATGGTTCGGCCACATGGAGAGAATGAGTGAGGAAAGATTGACCAAGAGGATATATGTGTCAGAGGTGGAGGGAACGAGGAGAAGTGGAAGCCGAAATTGGAGGTGGAAAGATGGAGTGAAAAAGATTTTGAGTGATCGGGGCCTGAACATGCAGGAGGGTGAAAGGCGTGCAAGGAATAGAGTGAATTGGAACGTTGTGGTATAGCGGGCCGACGTGCTGTCAATGGATTGAACCCAGGGCATGTGAAGCGTCTTGGGTAAACCATGGAAAGCTGTGTGGGGCCTGGATGTGGAAAGGGAGCTGTGGTTTCGGTGCATTATTACATGACAGCTAGAGACTGAGTGTGAACGAATGGGGCCTTTATTGTCTTTTCCTAGCACTACCTCGCACACACAAGGGGGGGAGGGGGTTGTTATTACATGTGTGGCGGGGTGGCGATGGGAATAAATAAAGGCAGACAGTAGGAATTATGTACACGTGTATATATGTATATGTCTGTGTGTGTATATACATGTATATGTTGAGATGTATAGGTATGTATATTTGCGTGTGTGGACGTGTATGTATGTACATGTGTATGTGGATGGGTTGGGCCATTCTTTTGTCTGTTTCCTTGCGCTACCTCGCTAATGCGGGAGACAGCAACAAAGCAAAATAAATAATAAATAATAAATATATATTTGTGAGAGGACAAGAGCAAGTGAAGGAGTAGCACTACTCCTGAAACAGGAGTGGTGGGAGTATGTGATAGAGTGTAAGAAAGTAAACTCTAGATTGATATGAGTAAACCTGAAAGTTGATGAAGAGAGATGGGTGATTATTGGTGCATATGCACCTGGGCATGAGAAGAAAGATCATGAGAGACAAGTGTTTTGGAAGCAGCTGAATGAGTGTGTTAGTGGTTTTGATGCACGAGACCGGGTTATAGTGATGGATGATTTAAATGCAAAGGTGAGTAATGTGGCAGTTGAGGGAATAATTGGTATACATGGGGTCTTCAGTGTTGTAAATGGAAATGGGGAAGAGCTTGTAGATTTATGTGCTGAAAAAGGAGTGGTGATTGGGAATACCTGGTTTAAAAAGAGAGATATACATAAGTATACGTATGTAAGTAGGAGAGATGGCCAGAGAGCGTTATTGGATTATGTGTTAATTGATAGGCGTACGAAAGAGAGACTTTTGGATGTAAATGTGCTGAGAGGTGCAACTGGAAGGATGTCTGATCATTATCTTGTGGAGGCGAAGGTGAAGCTTTGTAGAGGTTTTCAGAAAAGAAGAGAGAATATTGGGGTGAAGAGAGTGGTGAGAGTAAGTGAGCTTGAGGAGACTTGTGTGATGAAGTACCAGGAGAAACTGGGTACAGAATGGAAAAAGGTGAGAACAAAGGACGAAATGGGAGTGGGGGAGGAATGGGATGTATTTAGGGAAGCAGTGATGGATTGCGCAAAAGATGCTTGTGGCATGAGAGGCATGGAAGGTGGACAGATTAGAAAGGGTAGTGAGTGGTGGGATAAAGAAGTAAGGTTATTAGTGAAAGAGAAGAGAGAGGCATTTGGACGATTTTTGCAGGGAAATAATGCAAATGAGTGGGAGATGTATAAAAGAAAGAGGCAGGAGGTCAAGAGGAAGGTGCAAGAGGTGAAAACGATGAGAGTTGGGGTGAGAGAGTATCATTAAATTTTTGGGAGAATAAAAAGATGTTTTGGAAGGAGGTAAATAATGTGCGTAAGACAAGGGAACAAATGGGAACTTCAGTGAAGGGGGCTAATGGGGAGGTGATAACAAGTAGTGGTGATGTGAGAAGGAGATGGAGTGAGTATTTTGAAGGTTTGTTGAATGTGTTTGATGATAGAGTGGCAGATATAGGGTGTTTTGGTCGAGGTGGTGTGCAAAGTAAGAGGGTTAGGGAAAATGATTTGGTAAACAGAGAAGAGGTAGTAAAAGCTTTGCGGAAGATGAAAGCCGGCAAGGCAGCGGGTTAGGATGGTATTGCAGTGGAATTTATTAAGAAAGGGGGTGACTGTATTGTTGACTGGTTGGTAAGGTTATTTAATGTATGTATGATTCATGGTGAGGTGCCTGAGGATTGGCGGAATGCTTGCATAGTGCCATTGTACAAAGGCAAAGGGGATAAGAGTGAGTGCACAAATTACAGAGGTATAAGTTTGTTGAGTATTCCTTGTAAATTATATGGAAGGGTATTGATTGAGAGGGTGAAGGCATGTACAGAGCATCAGATTGGGGAGGAGCAGTGTGGTTTCAGAAGTGGTAGAGGATGTGTGGATCAGGTGTTTGCTTTGAAGAATGTATGAGAAATACTTAGAAAAGCGAATTGATTTGTATGTAGCATTTATGGATCTGGAGAGGGCATATGACAGACTTGATAGAGATGTTCTGCGGAAAGTATTAAGAATATATGGTGTGGGAGGCAAGTTGTTAGAAGCCGTGAAAAGTTTTTATCGAGGATGTAAGGCATGTGCACTTGTAGGAAGAGAGGAAAGTTATTGGTTCTCAGTGAATGTAGGTTTGCAACAGGGGTGTGTGATGTCTCCATGGTTGTTTAATTTGTTTATGGATGGGGTTGTTAGGGAGGTGAATGCAAGAGTATCGGAAAGAGGGGCAAGTATGAAGTCTGTTGGGGATAAGAGAGCTTGGGAAGTGAGTCAGTTGTTGTTCGCTGATGATACAGCGCTGGTGGCTGATTCATGTGAGAAACTGCAGAAGCTGGTGACTGAGTTTGGTAAAGTGTGTGAAAGAAGAAAGTTAAGAGTAAATGTGAATAAGAGCAAGGTTATTAGGTACAGTAGGGTTGAGGGTCAAGTCAATTGGGAGGTAAGTTTGAATGGAGAAAAACTGGAAAGTGAAGTGTTTTAGATATCTGGGAGTGGATTTGGCAGCGGATGGAACCATGGAAGCGGAAGTGAATCATAGGGAGGGGGAGGGGGCAAAAATCCTGGGAGCCTTGAAGAATGTGTGGAAGTCGAGAACATTATCTCGGAAAGCAAAAATGGGTATGTTTGAAGGAATAGTGGTTCCAACAATGTTGTATGGTTGCAAGGCGTGGGCTATGGATAGAGTTGTGCGCAGGAGAGTGAATGTGCTGGAAATGAGATGTTTGAGGACAATATGTGGTGTGAGGTGGTTTGATCGAGTAAGTAATGTAAGGGTAAGAGAGATGTGTGGAAATAAAAAGAGTGTGGTTAAGAGAGCAGAAGAGGGTGTTTTGAAATGGTTTGGTCACATGGAGAGAATGAGTGAGGAAAGATTGACCAAGAGGATATATGTGTCTGATGTGTAGGGAACGAGGAGAAGTGGGAGACCTAATTGGAGGCGGAAAGATGGAGTGAAAAAGATTTTGAGTGGTCGGGGCCTGAACATGCAGGAGGGTGAAAGGCGTGCAAGGAATAGAGTTAATTGGAACGATGTGGTATACCGGCGTCAACATGCTGTCAATGGATTGAACCAGGGCCTGTGAAGCGTCTGGGGTAAACCATGGAAAGTTCTGTGGGTCCTGGATGTGGAAAGGGAGCTGTGGTTTCGGTGCATTATTACATGACAGCTAGAGACTGAATGTGAACGAATGGGGCCTTTGTTGTCTTTTCCTAGTGCTACCTCGCACAAATGAGGGGGGAGGGGGTTGTTATTTCTTGTGTGGCGAGGTGGCAGTGGGAATGAATAAAGGCAGACTATGAATTATGTACATGTGTATATATATGTATACGTTGAGATGTATAGGTATGTATATTTGCGTGTGTAGACGTGTATGTATGTACATGTGTATGTGGGTGGGTTGGGCCATTCTTTCGTCTGTTTCCTTCCGCTACCTCGCTAGTGCGGGAGACAGCGACAAAGCAAAATATATAATATAATAATAATTTCCCAGGAATACTCAACAAACATTATACCTCTATAATTTGAAGAGAATGAGTGTGAACGAATGGGGCCTTTGTTATCTTTTCCTAGCGCTACCTCGCACACATGAGGGGGAGGGGGATGGTATTCCATGTGTGGCGAGGTGGCGATGGGAATGAATAAAGGCAGGCAGTGTGAATTGTGTGCATGGGTATATATGTATGTGTCTGTGTGTGTATATATATGTGTACATTGAGATGTATGGGTGTGTAGGTTTGCGTGTGTGGACGTGTGTGTATATACATGTGTATGGGGGTGGGTTGGGCCATTTCTTTCTTCTGTTTCCTTGCGCTACCTCGCAAATGCGGGAGACAGCGACAAAGCAAAATAAAATAAAATAATTAGAAGACTCACCTCTATCCCCTTTGCCTTTGCACACTGGCACTATGCATGCATTCCGCCGATCCTCAGGCACTTCACCATGAGCCATACATACATTGAATATCCTCACCAACCAGTCAACAACACAGTCTCCCCTTTTTTTCATAAACTTCACTGCAATACCATCCAAACCAGCTGCCTTGCCAGCTTTCGTCTTCCGCAAAGCTTTGACTACCTCTTCTCTGTTTACCAAATTACTCTCCCTGACCCTCTCACTTCGCACACCACCTCGACCAAAACACCCCACATCTGCTACTCTTATCATCTAACACATTCAACAAACCTTCAAAATACTCACTCCATCTTATCACATCACCACTACTTGGTATTATTTCTCCATTAGCCCCTTCACTAATGTTCCCATTTGTTTTTTTGTCTTACGCACTTTATTTACCTCCTACCAAAACATCTTTTTATTCTCACTAAAATTTAATGGCGAATGTGTATGGAATATAATTTTCTTATTACATATTTGCCATTTCCCAATTTAGCGCGGTAGCATTAAGAAGGGAGGACTGAGCCTAAGAGGAAAAAGCCTCACATGGCCCCCTTCTCTTTTCCTTTAGAAAAGTAAAAACTGGAAGGAAGGATTTCCAGCCCCTGCTCCCACCTCTTTGAGTTGCCTTCTACGACACACAGAAATATATATATCAAACATTTTTGTCCTTAGTTTTCTTTCTCTTGTTTTAAATGTTCTCAGTGTCATCCCACTCATTATTCTGCTGGAGAACATTATCTTATCAAAAAGTTTCTTAATCTTAAGGTTTGCATTTGTAATTATCCCCAAATCCTTCACACTAATTTCACTTTCTCCTTTCCTGTAAGGCCATTTGTATGCAGGTGCTGAAATGTTTATATTCAGTGACATTTTTTCAAATTTCTCCATTAAATTCCATTAGATTCTCTTCTTCCCCTATATGTATATGATGAACCATAATGCACTTTGCATTTTTTCTTGGTCTTCATTGTTTACCAGTTTTACTCACTCGTGTCATCTGCAAAGCTCCTTACCATCCTGCCATTCTATCGTTTCTGCTTTTATCTATATCAGGTATTCTAATTACAAAGATTACTGTTCCATGCAGGATATCCAAAAGCATATCTTCAGGGATGGTGCATAGCACTCACCACAGGAAAATCTAAGGTTACAGGGAATGAGTTGTGTGAATTAAGTATTGTTAAGTGTTTTGTGTGAAAAAGAGAGATTGCATGCTTGTGGACAGAGTGCCTGCATTCCACATGGGGATGAAAGAGAAAGAAAAGACAGCTACCTCAGTCAGAGGAGTGCAACTTGATAACCAGAGAGGTGCTGGTTTACTACGCAGCCATCACTACACCTCCCAATACCAAGGCAGGTAATATTGTTGATATACTTCCCTGGCTTCCTAACACCTACTATCTCCTAAGTTACTACAGCAAAATAATGTTTTCTTTTAGTGGCTGCAAATCTATTATTTTACACCTAACATTGTTTTCGTAGGCTATAATATATGACCACAGCTTTAGGAGGTTTGATGGTATACTTTGTTATTTGGGCATGTTTTGGTCAATTTTAAGTGCTAATATTCATCCTTTTTTCACTATCTTTGTACCATTCATTTGCATCTAACTTAATACTTAGGTATATCAATTTCTTGTTTTTAAGCCTCAAGCATTATTTCATTACTATATTATCACTTTATTTTCATTTTTGTAAAACTTTGAGGTTTATTGAATGAGTGAGTCTGATCATGGGTACATTGGTAACAGAATTAAGCATATTGGAAGGAAAGCACAGTAAATCCTAATCAGTAACAGTAATGTGGTACATTTTGTGATGAGTACCTAACTTATTTACAGTTGAATAGCAAAAGCATAACTAAATGCATTTCATTCGAAGAATTACTGTACTTTTGCCCTTGAATAAGGCCTTTAAGTATAAACCTAGTGATTTGAGTTGTACCCCAAAGAAGGGAGGTAAGGAAAATGTCTTTAAAGCAATCTGTACTTACTAGCATTGCTAATGATGATAGTGCAGTGCATATTAGCAGGCATTTTGGTGTTTGTGAAGCATCATTGTGAACCTTGAAAATTGTGGCAGCCTTTTGTGTGGCATAGCTAACTAGTCTTAAATTGATGAGAACTACTATTGACGTTTGTGTAAATAAATTATACATTTCCTTTTTCCATAGCCAGAGGTTGAACCAGTATGTGACATTCATTTTTCATTTCATTTCAAGCTAGAAGTTTCAGTTTTCTAAATTGTTTCTTACATTTTTCATATGTATATATATGTATGTGTGTGTGTGTGTGTATATGTGCGTGTGTGTGTGTGTGTGTGTGTGTGTATGTGTATATATATATATATATATATATATATATATATTATCCCTGGGGATAGGGGTGAAAGAATACTTCCCACGCATTCCTCGCGTGTCGTAGAAAGCGACTAGAGGGGACGGGAGCGGAGGGCCAGAAATCCTCCCCTCCTTGTACTTTTTTAACTTTCTAAAATGGGAAACAGAAGAAGGAGTCACGCGGGGAGTGCTCATCCTCCGCGAAGGCTCAGATTGGGGTGCCTAAATGTGTGTGGATGTAACCAAGATGTGAAAAAAGGAGAGATAGGTAGTATGTTTGAGGAAAGGAACCTGGATGTTTTGGCTCTGAGTGAAACGAAGCTCAAGGGTAAAGGGGAAGAGTGGTTTGGGAAGGTCTTGGGAGTAAAGTCAGGGGTTAGTGAGAAGACAAGAGCAAGGGAAGGAGTAGCAATACTCCTGAAACAGGAGTTGTGGGAGTATGTGATAGAATGTAAGAAAGTAAATTCTCGATTAATATGGGTAAAACTGAAAGTTGATGGAGAGAGATGGGTGATTATTGGTGCATATGCACCTGGGCATGAGAAGAAAGATCATGAGAGGCAAGTGTTTTGGGAGCAGCTGAATGAGTGTGTTAGTGGTTTTGATGCACGAGACCGGGTTATAGTGATGGGTGATTTGAATGCAAAGGTGAGTAATGTGGCAGTTGAGGGAATAATTGGTATACATGGGGTGTTCAGTGTTGTAAATGGAAATGGTGAAGAGCTTGTAGATTTACGTGCTGAAAAAGGACTGATGATTGGGAATACCTGGTTTAAAAAGCGAGATATACATAAGTATACTTATGTAAGTAGGAGAGATGGCCAGAGAGCGTTATTGGATTTCGTGTTAATTGACAGGCGCGCGAAAGAGAGACTTTTGGATGTTAATGTGCTGAGAGGTGCAACTGGAGGGATGTCTGATCATTATCTTGTGGAGGCTAAGGTGAAGATTTGTATGGGTTTTCAGAAAAGAAGAGTGAATATTGGGGTGAAGAGGGTGGTGAGAGTAAGTGAGCTTGGGAAGGAGACTTGTGTGAGGAAGTACCAGGAGAGACTGAGTACAGAATGGAAAAAGGTGAGAACAATGGAAGTAAGGGGAGTGGGGGAGGAATGGGATGTATTTAGGGAATCAGTGATGGATTGCGCAAAAGATGCTTGTGGCATGAGAAGAGTGGGAGATGGGTTGATTAGAAAGGGTAGCGAGTGGTGGGATGAAGAAGTAAGAGTATTAGTGAAAGAGAAGAGAGAGGCATTTGGACGATTTTTGCAGGGAAAAAATGCAGTTGAGTGGGAGATGTATAAAAGAAAGAGACAGGAGGTCAAAAGAAAGGTGCAAGAGGTGAAAAAAAGGGCAAATGAGAGTTGGGGTGAGAGAGTATCATTAAATTTTAGGGAGAATAAAAAGATGTTCTGGAAGGAGGTAAATAAAGTGCGTAAGACAAGGGAGCAAATGAGAACTTCAGTGAAGGGCGCAAATGGGGAGGTGATAACAAGTAGTGGTGATGTGAGAAGGAGATGGAGCGAGTATTTTGAAGGTTTATTGAATGTGTTTGATGATAGAGTGGCAGATATAGGGTGTTTTGGTCGAGGTGGTATGCAAAGTGAGAGGGTTAGAGAAAATGATTTGGTAAACAGAGAAGAGGTAGTAAAAACTTTGCGGAAGATGAAAGTTGGCAAGGCAGCAGGTTTGGATGGTATTGCAGTGGAATTTATTAAAAAAGGGGGGTGACTGTATTGTTGACTGGTTGGTGAGGTGCCTGAGGATTGGCAGAATGCGTGCATAGTGCCATTGTACAAAGGCAAAGGGGATAAGAGTGAATGCTCAAATTACAGAGGTATAAGTTTGTTGAGTATTCCTGGTAAATTATATGGGAGGGTATTGATTGAGAGGGTGAAGGCATGTACAGAGCATCAGATTGGGGAAGAGCAGTGTGGTTTCAGAAGTGGTAGAGGATGTGTGGATCAGGTGTTTGCTTTGAAAAATGTATGTGAGAAATACTTAGAAAAGCAAATGGATTTGTATGTAGCATTTATGGATCTGGAGAAGGCATATGATAGAGTTGATAGAGATGCTCTGTGGAAGGTATTAAGAATATATGGTGTGGGAGGCAAGTTGTTAGAAGCAGTGAAAAGTTTTTATCGAGGATGTAAGGCATGTGTACGTGTAGGAAGAGAGGAAAGTGATTGGTTCTCAGTGAATGTAGGTTTGCGGCAGGGGTGTGTGATGTCTCCATGGTTGTTTAATTTGTTTATGGATGGGGTTGTTACGGAGGTGAATGCAAGAGTTTTGGAAAGAGGGGCAAGTATGAAGTCTGTTGGGGATGAGAGAGCTTGGGAAGTGAGTCAGTTGTTGTTCGCTGATGATACAGCGCTGGTGGCTGATTCATGTGAGAAACTGCAGAAGCTGGTGACTGAGTTTGGTAAAGTGTGTGAAAGAAGAAAGTTAAGAGTAAATGTGAATAAGAGCAAGGTTATTAGGTACAGTAGGGTTGAGGGTCAAGTCAATTGGGAGGCGAGTTTGAATGGAGAAAAACTGGAGGAGGTAAAGTGTTTTAGATATCTGGGAGTGGATCTGGCAGCGAATGGAACCATGGAAGCGGAAGTGGATCATAGGATGGGGGAGGGGGCGAAAATTCTGGGAGCCTTGAAGAATGTGTGGAAGTCAAGAACATTATCTCGGAAAGCAAAAATGGGTATTTTTTTTTTTTTTTTTTTTTTTTTTT
Source organism: Panulirus ornatus (assembly GCF_036320965.1). Taxonomy (NCBI): domain Eukaryota; kingdom Metazoa; phylum Arthropoda; class Malacostraca; order Decapoda; family Palinuridae; genus Panulirus; species Panulirus ornatus. The sequence goes on along the minus strand of NC_092234.1, from coordinate 52,328,283 downwards.
ATACTTTGTCGCTGTCTCCCGCGTTTGCGAGGTAGCGCAAGGAAACAGACGAAAGAAATGGCCCAACCCCCCCCCCCCCATACACATGTACATACACACGTCCACACACGCAAATATACATACCTACACAGCTTTCCATGTTTACCCCGGACGCTTCACATGCCTTGATTCAATCCACTGACAGCACGTCAACCCCTGTATACCACATCGCTCCAATTCACTCTATTTCTTGCCCTCCTTTCACCCTCCTGCATGTTCAGGCCCCGATCACACAAAATCCTTTTCACTCCATCTTTCCACCTCCAATTTGGTCTCCCTCTTCTCCTCGTTCCCTCCACCTCCGACACATATATCCTCTTGGTCAATCTTTCCTCACTCATTCTCTCCATGTGCCCAAACCACTTCAAAACACCCTCTTCTGCTCTCTCAACCACGCTCTTTTTATTTCCACACATCTCTCTTACCCTTACGTTACTTACTCGATCAAACCACCTCACACCACACATTGTCCTCAAACATCTCATTTCCAGCACATCCATCCTCCTGCGCACAACTCTATCCATAGCCCACGCCTCGCAACCATACAACATTGTTGGAACCACTATTCCTTCAAACATACCCATTTTTGCTTTCCGGGATAATGTTCTCGACTTCCACACATTTTTCAAGGCTCCCAAAATTTTCGCCCCCTCCCCCACCCTATGATCCACTTCCGCTTCCATGGTTCCATCCGCTGACAGATCCACTCCCAGATATCTAAAACACTTCACTTCCTCCAGTTTTTCTCCATTCAAACTCACCTCCCAATTGACTTGACCCTCAACCCTACTGTACCTAATAACCTTGCTCTTATTCACATTTACTCTTAACTTTCTTCTTCCACACACTTTACCAAACTCCGTCACCAGCTTCTGCAGTTTCTCACATGAATCCGCCACCAGTGCTGTATCATCAGCGAACAACAACTGACTCACTTCCCAAGCTCTCTCATCCCCAACAGACTTCATACTTGCCCCTCTTTCCAAAACTCTTGCATTTACCTCCCTAACAACCCCATCCATAAACAAATTAAACAACCATGGAGACATCACACACCCCTGCCGCAAACCTACATTCACTGAGAACCAATCACTTTCCTCTCTTCCTACACATACACATGCCTTACATCCTCGATAAAAACTTTTCACTGCTTCTAACAACTTGCCTCCCACACCATATATTCTTAATTCCTTCCACAAAAATGGGTATGTTTGAAGGAATAGTGGTTCCAACAATGTTGTATGGTTGCGAGGCGTGGGCTATGGATAGAGTTGTGCGCAGGAGGATGGATGTGCTGGAAATGAGATGTTTGAGGACAATGTGTGGTGTGAGGTGGTTTGATCGAGTAACGTAAGGGTAAGAGAGATGTGTGGAAATAAAAAGAGCGTGGTTGAGAGAGTAGAAGAGGGTGTTTTGAAATGGTTTGGGCACATGGAGAGAATGAGTGAGGAAAGATTGACCAAGAGGATATATGTGTCGGAGGTGGAGGGAATGAGGAGAAGAGGGAGACCAAATTGGAGGTGGAAAGATGGAGTGAAAAAGATTTTGTGTGATTGGGGCCTGAACATGCAGGAGGGTGAAAGGAGGGCAAGGAATAGAGTGAATTGGAGCGATGTGGTATACCGGGGTTGACGTGCTGTCAGTGGATTGAATCAGGGCATGTGAAGCGTCTGGGGTAAACCATGGAAAGCTGTGTAGGTATGTATATTTGCGTGTGTGGACGTATGTATATACATGTGTATGGGGGTGGGTTGGGCCATTTCTTTCGTCTGTTTCCTTGCGCTACCTCGCAAACGTGGGAGACAGCGACAAAACAAAACAAAAAAAAACAAAAAACGCTAACTAGTTGCTTTCTAGTATAGACCAAGTGAAATGTTCATCCATCGTTGTGTACAGTATTCTATCCATCATTTCTTTATACCTTTGTGGAATTAACATGGTTTCTGAGGAAGAAAATGCTGATTTTCAATTCTGAAGAGGATCTAAGGTATGCCTCTTAAGGGTCACTACCTTTAACCCCCCCACCCCCTTACCAACCATGGTTTTTTCCAAGGAACATAATGGAGATCTGCAAGGGACCTTTGTAATGTAATAAGACAAGATATAAAACCAAAAGGTAAGTGATTAAGGAAAAGAAAAATGCCTCCAACTCTTGCTTCTAATTTGTAACATCTATGAAGATAAGCAAAATATAAAGCATGGAATTGTTTTATTCTTGATAGGATTATGAAACAGATATACCTGGGATCTGTATTTTACTTATTAGCACTGATGTTAATACAAGTATTAAAGTATAAGTGTACATACTCTTTTGTTCTACTGTCCCTGATTAGGGCCAAGATGGAAATAAGAGCAATAACAGATGCTGCTGTTGCCAGGCATGTTTAACATACATACTCTCTATCCTCCTCAAGGTCACAGGCTGTCATCACATTAATTTTCTACCAAAATTTTTCAAAGGGGTGGGTGGTGGTCTCAGGATTGTAACCCAAAGACGGATATGCTGCCAGACTCATAAGTAACGGCTGATGTAAAATATTCTTTTATTTCAAGCCTGTGACACACTAAACAAGGCACAGAACTGCAAAGCCTATTATGGCGGACTGTAAAGCACACAAGCTTATATCTCCCTCTTATGAGCCTTTGCTACTTGTGGTTCTCTAACAGTCCTAAATCTGCCAGGGAAAAAATGACTAAAAAGTGCTTGTATGTCTGATTAACTTTTGAGTTCATGCTTTTCATTATGTGGCAAATTTACTGTAGTTGACAATGAGACTAATAACCACAAACATGGCATCATTCATTAGTAAAACTTCCTTATAAAATTACCCAGCTATGTAAGGCACAAGCCTTATATTTAATAAAAGGCACCTTATTTTGAGTCATTAACAAATTCCATAACTGGAACAATTATGACAGGAAGAACTTACTTCAATAACCTAAAGCTCATTCAAAACAGAGGGGTATGATGGGTGAGCAATATTTCCACATTTCCGGGAACACCTGCTGAAATCAGGTCAATACATACTACATACATTATTAGTAAATAATTAAGTACCTCTGTGGGTTCATGGCACATTTGTCTGTCCCATCCAGGAACTCCTGTTTCATTAAAAAAAAAAAAAATAATAATAATAATAATCTGTATGCTGTATATTACATCTACTGATTTTGGAGTGCAATATAAGTGATAGGCAGCATGAAAACATTCTGCCTTCAAACTCACTGCTTCAGAAATTAATAATATAATTTGATCTTTTAATATATGTTGGATCTCAATCGAAATTATATACATAATCAAGAGACCTTCATCTTTACATATTGACATACTCCATCTCATTCTTTTTATTTACAACTGGAAACTATTTACAGAGGTTTATTCTTATCCATGAGTATTTACATATACTGTACTGCTCCAGTGTTACAATCCAAATGATTGCAATGCAAGAGATGAAGCAAATGAGAAACTCTAAATCTTGATTGAATATACAAGTAAATATTGCAGCAACAAGAGAGCATGCTTGGTAGTCTAGTGGCAAATTACAACTACAGTCCACTGATATTAACCATCCTGATGAACCCATAAAATTACAATTAGCAAGATGAAAATATTTTTATTCATAACTTCATTTGATTATCCAATCTTAAATTCCAAGCATGACAGACTTCAGTAATGAAACACTGACAAATATTCCAGATACTCATGGGTTCAATTTAAAGAATTTAGTAAATGGTGATGCAGCACAGACATGAGGACTGCACAGATTAACCAAAAAGTAAGGTAACTGTGCAAACTGGGTAGCCTTCAAGCAATACTTTATGATTTGGCCTTTCTACCAATTCAACTTTCCAGTTGCAAACAATACAATATGCTAATTAAAGTTCTTAGCTATCAGATCATGTAATAAACATTCACAAACACAACAAATATCTTAATAACTAATTAAATCAATAAATAAAAGAAGCAGTGGTCATTAAGGGAAGTCCATACACACTTCTAAAAAAAACATCAGTCAGTCTTAACCCAAGCTACCTGCTGGATTTTTTAGTCATAAAAAATTAGCTGCATATTTATGTTTTTTATCAACAATCAATCAAAACCTTTCATATTAACCATATTATCAATAATAGGGCATGAAAACTTTAACTGTATAAGATGGAAGGTTTAAAGTTCTACGATGAACTGATAGCAGATCGCTGATATATACATTCACACAACTTCCATCGCTCTTAAAACACACTGGAGAGAGTTTTCTATCAAACGAGTCATGACTGGGTAATATCATAACATTCATTTGTGATATACATGAGCAATTACTACTGTAACAGGATATTGCTATAGCAGTCATATCTACAAGAACTGGGATCATAAGTTTCACTACAGTGCTGACAAATGACAAGGATAAGAGGGGTAAAAATCTCACAACACAGTAAAACTTTAAGGGCACTGACTGGTGTAAAAATTCATTGTTGGGTTGTTTGATAATCACATGAACATGGGCTCCAATATTTTCATAAGAGGTCTTGTATCTGAGTTCAGGTCATCCTCAGAGCTATAATTCATCAGCTTCCTTGATCTCACACACTGAACATAACTAGCATTTAGTTGCTAGCCAACCCAAACTTAAGTTTTCCTGTCTCTTCACCTTTGAATCTCGAGACAAGACAATCTCAAGTGGGATCAGTTCTTTATTTTTATCTCATAAGTACTTCAGGGAGAACAAAGCTTAGATGGGGCGGGTGAAGTTGGCAGGGAAGAGTCCTTTCTCTGAAGTCGCCTCTTTGACTCCAGTAAGCCATCCTTCCTCCTGTAACAAAATACATGTTCAAATCATTCCTTTCTGTTACACACTTATGTTACCATGTTTTATCAAATATACAATTCAAATTTGGCTGAAGTTCAGATTTTTCAGGGTTCTGAATTAATAAGTGAATGTAAAAGAGCATTCCAGTTTGGAATAATTCAAATTAAATTCTTACATAATATACTCCTTGTTCAGTAAAATGATTTAAAGCCAGTTGGAGATTTTTTTTTACCTCTTGAGCAGTAATAATTGGTATTCATCAGTAATGAAGTGATGATTACAATCTAAGCAAAATAGTAAAATGACCACTTTCACTATCTTCTTTGTACAGAGGCTCCCCAACTTGCATAAGGGTTACATTCCTAATAACAGTGCATAAGATGAAATTTCCTAAAGTCAAAAACCATAGAATTTCACCAACCCTGGTTACTTGCTCATTTTCTCTGGTACCACATCATGCAGGCCCCTGTTTTTTATCGCTATAGTAAGCTGCACACTGCACTGTAGTAGTCCACCACATTTACAACACCCTATAAACCAGACTGCAACACCAACATACTTAATAGTCCACCACACTGAGCAATAGAAATATGAGAAAAAAATTACTTAAAAAAGAGAGACAGACAGACAAAAGGAAGTTATTAAACTGAAAAAAAAAATCCATTTACCTTAACCCTAATCATACTCACCATTCACCTTATTACTGTGAGAATTAGCACACAAGCCTTGAATCTACAAAACCATCCATGACTAGCCAAAAATTACAGTACTTTCCTTCTAGCCCTTGCTTGCATCACCACGAGATTTGGCAGACATGACACTGAATCTGATCTTCCATACACAAGTTAGTACTTTCTCCAACTCACACATAGCACCAGCCTGCTTCTTGGTTATGACATGATATAAAGGTGTTCCTAAATGCACTCACTGTCCTTAACACTGAGACCACTGATGAGGTACCTAGCCGAGTTCATGCATAACGGAAGAGTGTTTCCCTGCCTTCCTTATAATTTTCATCTCTAAACCAACACTTTATATTTGTAAGGTGGTACTCCACTCTTATCATCACTTGGTTGTTTTCAAGTCATTGTAAGTTTGAAACCGGCAATATTTACACCATAAAAGTCAACGAAGGTTCTGAAACAATGCAGCGAAGATGCTCAAGGACTACTATAACAGCATCACTTTATGTAAGACACGCACCTTAGGAAAGAGACTGCCCACCTAATGCATCCCTCCATTGTGCTACTTATCATTTCAATTGAGTCTTCCATAAACTGGGGTGCCTCTGTATTCAACTTCTGTTTAACTTTTAACTGCAGGAGTAAGTTACTACCCAAAAACCTTTTAAGACTAGACTCTACTGACCTGTTCCTCTGGATCATCATACTCCACCACCTGGATGATGTCACCAATTTCGAAGCTGATTTCATCCACATCCTCGCGTGTGTACTTGTAGGTCGCACGCACACGGTATAGCACACCCGGTGGCAATCCTTCCGTAGTTGCACCTGTCAAGGGAGATGGCTGTTTTCCTCCATCTTCAACAAATTAAACAATAAGGTCATAGAAAGAACAGAAAAAAGAATGCTAAGCTTTACTAGACTGTAAGATATGCTCAAAAGGAATGTAAGTCTGAGTCCAGAAAGTCTGAAAAGTCATATTTGATAACACAATCCATGAACCATGAAGAAATATAGTCTGCACCTTAATAATTCCTGATCAACATAAGCATCTGAAACACTAAAGTATGCATATCAAACACAAACTAAGATACATTACACATACTTGGCATAAGTAGAAAGAGAATACAAGTGTACCATATATGAAAGAGCCAAAAGTTCAATAATAAAGATAAAATGATTGGAAGGACTGCTACTGTAATGCATATTTATTTCCAAGGACACAATATACTACTTACTTGTTATGTAGTTATGTCTGGTTAGTGGCACACAGTATTCCAATAAAAAGTCTAATCCTAAAGTTAAATGAAACTGTTCCAATAAAATATCGAAAACATTTCCAACACAGAGGCCAATAAAGGTCCTGTAAACTTTCTGTCTACTATAGAAAATTATACATATGTCTCAATACCAGACATTTTTTCTAAATAAATTTCAATATCTTATTACAGTGGCTTGGCAGACATATTCCAGGCTGTGTGAAGTAACTTGCAAGTGAAGCTTTGCCCTGTGAAGCTTTGCCCTGACACCTATTCTACTTCACTCACCCACAGAAAAAAATATCTAAAATTTCATAATCACACTTTTTATTGAAATCCATCTCCATATCTTTTTCTTCCAGTGAATTTCTTTTAGCAACTTCTATATTTCAGCCCGCTTAATTGTTAACCACAAATTCTTAAAATCAAATTATACCTCCAAAAAGAATGTTACCTTCTATTTCTCCCTTGTATTACCTACAAGCACAACATTAAAAATTTTGATTTCTCAGTACAAGCAAATGGAGACTGCTTCATAAGTTTGATGATCTAGCCAACAGAGAAAAACTTGACAAACACTAAGTAATCATGTCAGGTGTACAACACTTGGTGTGAAGATATTTGTGAGTGGAAATGTACAAGATATTCTACAGGCATGACTGCTTTGTCTGTGGTGCCGTGAAACAGACATATCCATGAAAATCTGATGAGTCTCAACTCCTAATATTACTTCAGACTAGAATTAATTATTGCTATTACTTTAAAAGGAAAGAAAAAAAAAAATCCATTACAGAGATCTAATGTAAGACTCAGTTAACATACTACCTAAACTAATGAACAGCATTAAAAAAATCGTGACAAATTAAAGAATGCAATCTTGGACAAAAAATTTCATCTACATCTTTTAATGTCTGTCCTCATTAAGATTTTAACATTTACAAGTTCTTCAAGTAATATTCAACAACCTCTTGACCCCAAGGTATTACCATCATAGCCAGGTCCTGAGTCCACAATAACTTATTACCCCACATCCAAAGATATGATTAATGCTGAAAATCTGAGAAATTTCCCACATATGGAAACCTTGCTGCTACCTAATGTTTGTCCTTTCAAAGGGCTCATAAGTGCTCCATACACTCCTTTCTGTTATATATAACAAGACCATCAATCAGACAAAATATAACACCATACTGCCACTTACATGTACCCTTGCAACAATGTCTTCTTTATTTCAAGCTAAATCAGGATTTTTTTTACCCAGTAATGATGTTACCTGGTGAAAACAGTGACACCAATAATGACACTCGTGCAAAAATATTAAGATTTTTTTTTTTAATTGAGAATGTTAAATGGGTCTGGAAAGAAATCAAATGCAAGTGATGGATGCAGTATTCTGAAGAATAATACCAGATACTATCCCATTCTCCATAACCATAACCTGTACTAGAGTTACAAATCTGACACTATGCTCTTATACATGTGTCACAATGCTAAATAACTTAATAACTTGTGTCTTTCTTTATATGTCCAACCAGTCGGGCTAGGCAATGTTTAAGGACTAATCAAACCAGAAAGGTCTGATTCATATTTTAAATGCCACACTAAAAACCGTCTATCTTCTTTCATTGTCTTTATACACTTATCAAATCATGAAACAAAATAATTTCTGGTAAAGTATTTCAGTGAGTAAGTATTCATCTAATGTTGTCAATGGTGAAAAATTTTCTTTGTTTACCTTTAGTCAATTCATAAAATATCTATACATCTGTTTTTATTGCAGAAAACTTGCAATAATTATATAATAACCTGGTGTAAGTGGTGCAACCCAAGTACATGTCCACATCTTTCATATAATTTTTTTTATACATATTTGCCATTTCCAGCATTGGCGAGGTAGTGTAAGGACCATGTTCCTTCTCTTGGAAAAGTTAAACACTTTTAGTCACATTCTATGACCCACAGGGAATACATGGGCAGTATTCTTTCTCCCCTATCCCCTATCGTCTGTTTTTTGGTGTTACCTCGCTGATGCAGCAAACAACAATTATGTATAAGTAAAATATATATATATATATATATTTTATTATTATTATTATACTTTGTCGCTGTCTCCCGCGTTCGCGAGGTAGCTCAAGGAAACAGACGAAAGAAATGGCCCAACCCACTCCCATACACATGTATATACATACGTCCACACACGCAAATATACATACCTACGCAGCTTTCCATGGTTTACCCCAGACGCTTCACATGCCTTGATTCAATCCACTGACAGCACGTCAACCCCGGTATACCACATCGCTCCAATTCACTCTATTCCTTGCCCTCCTTTCACCCTCCTGCATGTTCAGGCCCCGATCACACAAAATCTTTTTCACTCCATCTTTCCACCTCCAATTTGGTCTCCCTCTTCTCCTCGTTCCCTCCACCTCCGACACATATATCCTCTTGGTCAATCTTTCCTCACTCATTCTCTCCATGTGCCCAAACCATTTCAAAACACCCTCTTCTGCTCTCTCAACCACGCTCTTTTTATTTCCACACATCTCTCTTACCCTTACGTTACTTACTCGATCAAACCACCTCACACCACACATTGTCCTCAAACATCTCATTTCCAGCACATCCTCGCAACCATACAACATTGTTGGAACCACTATTCCTTCAAACATACCCATTTTTGCTTTCCGAGATAATGTTCTCGACTTCCACACATTCTTCAAGGCTCCCAGAATTTTCGCCCCCTCCCCCACCCTGTGATCCACTTCCGCTTCCATGGTTCCATCCGCTGCCAGATCCACTCCCAGATATCTAAAACACTTCACTTCCTCCAGTTTTTCTCCATTCAAACTCACCTCCCAATTGACTTGACCCTCAACCCTACTGTACCTAATAACCTTGCTCTTATTCACATTTACTCTTAACTTTCTTCTTTCACACACTTTACCAAACTCAGTCACCAGCTTCTGCAGTTTCTCACATGAATCAGCCACCAGCGCTGTATCATCAGCGAACAACAACTGACTCACTTCCCAAGCTCTCTCATCCCCAACAGACTTCATACTTGCCCCTCTTTCCAAAACTCTTGCATTCACCTCCCTAACAACCCCATCCATAAACAAATTAAACAACCATGGAGACATCACACATATATATTATTTATTATTAATGAGTGAGGAAAGATAGACAAAGAGGATATATGTGTCAGAGGTGGAGGGAACGAGGAGAAGTGGGAGACCAAATTGGAGGTGGAAAGATGGAGTGAAAAAGATCTGAGTGATCAGGGCCTGAACATGCTTGAGGGTGAAAGGCGTGCAAGGAATAGAGTGAATTGGAACGATGTGGTATACCGGGGTCGACGTGCAGTCAATGGATTGAACCAGGGCATGTGAAGCATCTGGGGTAAACCATGGAAAGTTTTATTCACGTTATCCCTGGGGATAGGGGAGAAAGAGTACTTCCCATGTATTCCCTGCGTGTTGTAGAAGGCGACTGAAAGGGAAGGGAGTGGAGTCTGCAAATCCCCCCCCCCCCCCTTCGTTTTTAATTTTCCAAGAGAAGGAACAGAGAATGGGGCTAAGTGAGGATATTCCCTTAATGGCTCAGTCCTCTGTTCCTGACACTACCTCGCTGATGCGGGAGGTGGTGAATAGTATGAAAAAAATATATAATTTATGATGAAAAAAGTAATCATATACTACATAAAATGTTCTAGGTTTAATATTACAAAAGTGCAATATAAGAGGATACAAAAATTGTCATCCTGGAACCTTGGGGTCATGGGGATATAACACGTTTCAAGTCACAATGCAGTTACGTCATACCTTGAGTAAAACGGGATTGATTCCTAGCTTAGATATATGTTTATGACTAATTATTTTGCATTACAGTAGGCCAAGGAAAAAATTTTTGAAGACAGAGGTTAATGGTTAAATCCACAAAACATTACTAAATATGTAATTTAGGCTAGCTTGCTAAGCCAGGAAACAATGAGCAAGTATAAAAAAAATTACAGAAAAGTACTTCCAGTGAAAGAATTACCAAACAAAGATATGTACATCAAAATCAATAATGCAAAACCATAAGGAGGTGCACTGAGAGAGTATGGTAGAAAACTGTCATGGCATCATAATACACCCATCTGTGTCAGTCTAAAGCACAAAGTCTATAAATACGGTACACAGCACAATTCAACCAAAGCACAACCACCTTTTTTTCAAGCCATGCATAACTTACTACCAACATAATTTTACACAGCAGGTCATTCAAACTATATAGGAAAAAAAAAAAAGACCGAAAGCAAAATCTATGCTACAACCAACTTCACCACAAAGATTACCAACTCCATCACAAGCAAGCAAAATACCACCGTAATCTGACCACCAGCTCTGAGCTTAAATCTTTAATTTCATACCGCTTGTGAGCCCAAAATTGGTGAGTTTATCACAATGCAGACTGATGTTTAGCTTGTGACCTGACTTGACTGTGCCATCACTTACCCATGGGGATGTCATAGATCTCTTCCACTTTTTGGTTGAGCTCAGCCAAGGGGGACGTGAAGGAAGGGCCATTACTAAGCGACGACCCAGTGGCTGGGGAGACAGAGGGAGCCATATTGCTGTGGTCCCAAATGCCAGGGGCCAAACTGGTGAGGCTGAGATTGCCAGTGACTGTACCACCACCTGCATTCTCAGCCTCAACAGTCTCAAAGCTACCCTTCCCCCCTCCTGCCAGCATGCTCAGCCCTGAGCCTGACATCCACCACACATTAGTATGTTATGTTTTTGGGGATAGAAAAGCTCATGGTGCATCAGAAAATTCACATGACAAGGGAGGGCAATGTTAGTTAAGAAAGTCACAAATGAATATCTATCCATCTATTTATATATCTGACTGCCCATTCCCTCTGGGAACTCCCATCTCCACTTACCCTTATCCCTATCCTTACATGCCTCCTTTGCAAATACAATTCCATTCATTGTTCCACAAATTCTCACCCTCCAGTTCTCTTCCACTCCATTTTCCCATGTCATTTAATAATACTAATATTTAATAATACTAATATTTACTGTCCTTGGAAACTTCCTGTCTTGCATTCTTTCTACATGCCCAAACCACCTCAAAGTATTACATTTCACCCACTCTAACAATCCACACTTCATTCCCTTTGCAGTCCCTGCCATACCAAATCTCTCATTTCTTCTGGTCATACCACATGCTCCTCTCAAACAAGTCATTTCCACAGTCAGGTTTCCTGACTTCTGTGACTCATCTCATGTAGATGTTTCTGCTGCACTGTCAGGGTTGGGAGAACTATGTTATCCCTTCATCCTTTCTTCACATCCATGCTTGCACCTATACCCCCTCATTATGGAGCATAATGACTCATCTACCCTGTACTGTAATCTCCCTTTTCCTCCTTCTATATCATCAAACTTACCCAAGATAGACAATGAATAAATGTTATTATATGGTAAGGATATTTTTTAATGATTTTGTGCTATCCATAATTAAGAATAAACCTATGGGTGAAACTGATTTATCCATACGAGATAGATTCAATAACTGCATCTTGCAAAGTTAATGTGGATACTTATAAATGATTCATTATGTTATGAAATATTCTCTTTAGAATGCTGTCACACCGTTGAAGCCATATAATAAAACCTAATTAAAAAGTGGAAAAGCAAGAGAAAAATTACAGAAATGTATAAGAATGACTGCCAATTACTTTTCAAGCAGACTTCAATATAAGTTGACAATCCATTCAAAACTTGGGAGACCTATATGTGACGAAAGATTAGGCAGTGGGTTATTTATGGTCATTATAATGGTAGTCTTAGGAATAGGTTATCTTTTTATTTTCAGGTATAAGTCTGTTGAATATACATTGTAAGTGGTAAGAAAGAGGGGTGACTGAGACAGTGATAGCATGCACATATCTGATTGGGGAGGAGCAGTATGGCTTCAGGAAAGGTAAAGGAGGTGTAGACCAGGTGTTTGCTTAGAAGAATTTGTATGAAATTCTTGGAGAGAGAGAGAGTGAAATGTATGTCACATCTCTAGATCTAGAGAAAATGTATGACAGGGTTAACAGAAAGGCTTGGCGGAAAGTGCTGCAATAGGTCAGGTCTATGGAAATATATTTAATGCAGTAGGGAATTTTTAACAGGATAGAAAGTATATGTGACGTCCTCAGTAAAAATGCGTTCACATCAAGGATATGTGATGTCCAATGGTTCTTTAACCTATTTATGGATGAGGTGGTGAGGGAGGTGATTACAAGTTTAACTCTATGGCATACTAGGAACAGGGAAGCCCTGGAAATGAATTAGAGCCATTTATAAACCCAATGGCTCTGATGGCAGACTCAAAAAACTCCAGAAGGTGATGGCAGCGTTTAGGAAAGTGTGTCAGAAAAGGCAATTAAGAGTGAACGTGAACAAAAAAAAAAGTGATGAGATGCAGCAGGGAAAAGAGATGAGGGTTTGAAAACATACCTAAATAGGAAAGACATAGAGGAAGTGGAGTCCTATAGATAACTGAGAGTGAACTTGGCAATGGATGAAACTATGGAAGCTGAGGTTGTCATAGGAGAGGAGAGAGGGTGAAGATCCTTGGTGCACTGAGGAGTTTGTGGAAGAAGTCTGTTTATGTTAGAGCAAAGATGGGAAAGTTTAAGGGTATAGTGGTACAGACATAATTGTATGGATTTAAGTCTACGACATCAAATGCAAAAGAATGGAAGAGATCAGATGTATTGGAAATGGAATGCTGGTTAATTGCACAAGGAAAGACAGTGTCAGAAAAAAGTGTACTAATGAGTGGAGTATGACCGAGAGAGCTAAACTGGTATGCTGAAATGGTTTTTAAACAAGAAGAGAAAAACTGAGTACAAAGATCTATATGTCAGAAGTGGAGGAAGCAAGGAGTTGGAAGGATGGAAAGAGGCTTTGAGCTATTGAGGCATGGAAATTCAGGAAAGTGGGAGGATTGGCTAGGATAGTGAATTGGACTGATGTGGTATACAAGCAGCAATGTTCTGTCAATAGGCAGTATCAAGGCATTGAAGTAGTCAGGGAAATCACACATTAATCTACGACGCTCGGCTGTGAATGGTGGGGTCTGGTTTCCGTTCATTACACACAAGATGTGACTATGAGCATATTAGGCTATTGTTAATCTATTCTTGGAGCTACCTCACTAAGGAAGGAATTGGCAAACAAGTATGAATATAAGGTAAGTGCAACTCCAGGATCCTTTTTATGAGGCTCCTGTTCCTTCAAGACTGCGCTTAATAGGAGCCAGATAAGATGGGCCCCTTTGGAGTAAGGAAGGACTTTGATGAAACTACTCTCTGCTCACTTTCATCCAAGGTGACTTGCTACTTATGGTGTTACTACTTGCAGGTGGAATCTGTTAACATAAAAGCTTCACCATAATAATCCTTGAGCTCTAGAAAAGAGTTAGCCAAAGAGCAGTTTTCTCTCCAACCTTCCTTGATCTCTTCCTTGATGACCTTCTATCATCTGCACACCAGAGAGTGAACGTCCCTACACCACATTAGTAACATCAAATTTGCACTAAATTAAATGACTGGAACAATAGCTCACCCAGAACAGAATGTCTCCTTCTTCAATGAAGTTTTCAATCTCTTAACCACAGACAGACACATCTCCAGTTCACACCCTCCAGTCACCTTGAATGGACAGACTCTCCCAATGAACAAAACACCAACCATTCTAGGCATCGCATGGCATTCAAACCCAACACTAATAGCATCAACACAAACTATATGGTCTCAAAACACTAACTGGCACCAAGCTTGGACAAGAAAAAATCCCTCAAAAACAATTCATCTGCTCCACTTTTAACTATGCCTGACCTACCTGGTCTTCCATCCACTCAAAAACAAATATAATAAAGCTGTAATCTACACAGAAGAGTCCAGTCAGAACAATCACTGGCTGCTTAGCATCACAAACACTCCACACTCATGACGAAACAAAGATTTTCCTAATACAGATCCTCCTAAGTATACTCAGCACCCACTTCGATGTAATTGTGCTGGACCCCTCACCCAAAACACTTCATAACCAACCACCAACCCCCAAGAAGAAATAAAAAGCTTATCCTTGCCTCATACTTATGTAACCTTTCCTCGAGATCCCCCCTCCCTAAACAAATACTGCATGAATGACACACACACACACTCGCTGAAATAACTATGATAGCACTAAACAAACAACCTCCTAACTCGGCTTTAAACATACTAAACATACATTCGTCAAAAACCACATTCTCCCACTTACACTATGGACATCATCCATCACAGCAACACAATAAACACCATTTCAACACATCCCAAGACCCTTCATGCTCATATTGCAACTAACATAAAGAAGAAGCTGAGCATTTTATGTCAAATGGCTGCTTAATTTCAATAAACTATTCATGAGGTTACACCATAAGAGGAAAATCACCTTCAGCAAGGTTGTACCCTTGTTAGTAAATGAAAAGGAGTACAATCTTGTTGAGAAATTTCCCAATCCAAAGGAGTCCAACACTTCCTTGCTACTGACTGCAGAGCAGCCTTGAAGCCGCAGGCGCTCCATAAAAGAGTCCCTGGGGTTTATACATAAAAACAAAGCATGCCATTTTGGTCAAGCCTATATCCACTTTTAAAACATCCAAGCAAAGTAAAGATTAAACTGAAGGCTCTATGGTGACCACGCTGTCGCTGGAAGACTTTAGCTTTGCTCAAGAGATGGCACTAACTGTTACTCCTTAAAGGATCCTGATGATGTCCAGTACCTCAACTGGTGTATGTTGGAAGCAAAGTACTTGTTCCCTGCTACAAATATTGAATATGATTCAGTATACTAACTGTTACTCTGTTAAAGCTAAGAGAAATGGATCTCATTATATTCCATTATATATGAAGAGATTAAGTTAATCATATGGAAAATAATATGATCCATTCAATGATACGACTTCCTCCACCTCTAATTATTACATGTAGTCTTGCTACTACAAACAATTCACCTCAGAGAGAACAAAATTTTCGTTGCAACTGAAAATGTAGTAAAGAAAACATTGAAAATTTCATTATTTTTTTGATCAAACAGAATTTGTTCAACTGCAATCCAATCCCATACTTGTTAACTATAAGAAAATGAAGGTATTCAATGCAAATCAGGATAGGGAAATAAAAATTCAGGTAATATTGCATGTTCCAATTATGTTGCCATCATCAAACAATGATAATGCAAAGATATAGGTAATAAGTGTCTTGAGGTAATAATAACATGGAAAACTACTATTTAGTAAAGGCATTCTTGATACTAAAAGCAGTACTAAATCATTTTATGAACTCAAAAATAGTAAAACAATCATATATTCAAGTTTCATAAACACTCAATCAAAACTTTAGCATGAATGAATTTTAACTCTGTAGCACTTCCACCTTTAAAATGACTGCTCAATAGACTGACAAGGTATGATTTGTATGTGCATAATTATTTTTTAAAGTAAATGTTTACGAAAATATACTCCATATACTAAACTACAGACATTTATTTGTGATAAAACCACACTCATATGACACGCTAGTTTAGTACATGGTTTGATATTAAGGCATATCAAAAAATTTTCACGATGGGCCAGGCAGTCATCTAAACACCCTATTCACTGCACACATCCATTTATTCATTCATAGTTGGACCCTACTCTATTACCTTCTTTGAATATTATACAGTAGTCATCAAAAAAGTCCACATTCAGAGATAATGAGAACTCACATATATAATCCTATTTCACTCTTTAACCTAAGCCAGGTCTCCCAACTCAAATCATAAGTCATATCTTTATATCCAGTCTCCACATACATATATTCCACACAGACATTAACTTTTCATTTTCCTAAATTAAAACTATAAATACTCTAAATGTTCCTTATATTTTGTATTCTTCAAACTTTTCTTAATCCCTAATTCCCTTCTTGAAAAGTCTTTTTCATTATCTGGTAAGTGCTTAATTTTTTTCACAAATCTCTTTCACTGCATTCTTTGTTCATATCCATAGTCCTTTGATAAACACATGAATTCCAATAAAAGTAAGTGTCAATAATACATTATCAAGGTTTTGTACCTACCAAACAGGAAGTCAAACATTTTTTTCATTAAAAATTATTATGGTACTTAAAAGTGTTTACAGACACATGTTTTTCTCATCATTAATCTGCAGAGGAAATATAAAACACTCCTGTATCTAACATCACCCACGAGAATATCTCTGCATGGAGTTGGATTTAATTACAGAACCTTAATATTAACTATCTGCACATCAGCTGATAGATTAATACATGTAGTAAATCTATTTCTTTGTAATGTTACTTTTATCAACTAATTAGGGCCCAACGCTCAAGCATATTGCTAAATCAGAGATGAAGACAAATGTAGAGTATCTAGTGCTGAAATTAGAGCAAATACACAAAATAATACAACTAAAATGCCTTGATAAATGAGGTAGAAAGGTTATATTACAATAACCAACCAAAATGGTAATGGGTATCTATGTGCTTGTTACTGCAACCTCAGTTGACCCCCATACCCACATAACACCATCCAATCACTGCACAAGCAACTACATTCACACAACATTATGTTTGCATCCATATAGAAATCTACTATCAACATCTTAACCCTGACAGACATAAATCCAATTAGCACCTCCACACAACCCTAACTGACCAACCAATCCCTACTCAAAACACCAAACACAAAAGGTTTCACACACAACATAAACATTATATTCACTCCCATATAAAAAATCAACACTATCTATCTATATCTCTGATGCCTGTTTCCATCTGGAACTTCCTAAAGAGGGTGGATAGAGCTAAAGAGTCTCCATAACAAGTGAAACTCCAGTACCACTTCTTAGCCTTTACAGTCTTACCCTTAACAGGTCACTGGCAGAGGGCAACTCTAGCACAGTGTTTGCAGAGTCCTGCCTTAGTGTTCCTACTAATTACTTCAGCCTACACAAAGGCCATAAACAAACTAAAGCCCTCCATATACTCACTAGCATAAGGTTTGGACAAGAAAAAATCTCATCCACCTTTACAATGAACAGATTAGCTCCATCCTAACCTGTGTCTCACCTGCCTGGTCTCCCCTTGTCAAAAAAGTGAACATAGCAAAACTATAAACTGAACAAAACATATCACTCAGAAAATTCATAGATTACTATGCAACCACCAAGACTAACACCTGCATTACAAAACAAATTAAATACTATACAGTTTCAACTCGATGAGCTTGGCACTCAACTCTATACAACAGATCTTTCCCCTCCCATTGAAACCTCTACATACCCAATCTCCAACCGTGTACAAATATAAAAGACTCATCCATGCTTCGTACTTTAACAAATTATATTAACAGATTTCCTCGTCCCTTTTTCCAAATGCTGCACTGACCAAATATATTCAACTTTAATAACCCAACAAACATCAAACAGCTAATCTTCCAACCCAATCTAAAACTTCACTCCACTAGACATACGCCCATCTTAAACTACACTCCACATGAGTTATACTTGTCTGCTCTGGACATCAACCATACCTCCAGCATTGCAATCATTTGTTTAATGCATTACAAGAGCCCTCATGCCAAGGCTGTAACTCTTATACTGAACATCATCTTAATTGTCCTGTACTCATCCCATAAAGACAAAATCACCACACTTCTCAACCCATGGTCTTGCCTAGTAGACAGACATCTCTGGTTTACTGAGTCTAGCAGAAGTCCCATGGAAGGGGTCCCAGGGCAAAAAGGTGTAGTAAGGTAAGGTTACTGTGAAAAACAAGATCTAAAGATAAATGATATGAGGAGGTAATAACTATAACGAATGAGTAAATACGAAATACTGAAGTGAAGTTAATATGAGAAAAAGCAATGCATTCCAAAATATTCCACATCAAAGACTAAACTCTTGAGAGCAAAACCAAATCAAAATGATTGAAACAGTGGGGAAAAAGTTCCGAGTGCATGAGCTTTTCCACACCAAATATATACTATTGGATTAGTACATTCTTTAGAAAAAAAAAAATTATATCCTAACAGCTACAGTATCATGTACATACTAGGCAAAAACTTTAGGTACATCAGTTATAAATGCAGAAGGAAAAGAAAAGGCTTAGGCTCAAGTAAAATGTTAACTATCATATGTAATTGCATACCCAGTAAATATCACAATGAAGCAATGAACTTGAAAAAAGCATAAAAATAATTCAAAATGCTTTGTGAGTAAATGTAAATAATTATGCATAACACATGTTAGTAATAAAATTACCACTACAGTGTAAGGCCATAATTCATTTAAGTGATATTCATCTATCTTGAAAATGGCAATGTCTTATACTACATCCATAAATGCCTTAAACTTGTAAACTAAGAATCTTTCTTAAACTTGCAGCTATCTACTAAAGCATTCAACACAATAAAACTATAAAATGCACTACCTGTGCTTGAGTCTGCATGAGGAAAATGGCCAATTAAGCTGTCATGTAAGAAGCTGGTTGTCTTACTTCAGGCTTAAATGATAATATAGCCATACAAGTTACAAACTGAGAATCCAGGTCTCGGAATTCAGACCTATTCTATCAAGAAAAAAAGTTCATCTTACAATGCTACCTTACCTGTTCTTTTATTTGTTTTTTTGCTTTTCATTGGGTAAATTTGTTTGCATTATAACTTTTTCACTAATACTCACCATTCATGAGCAAATACAAGCTTCTGTAAAGGCAAATACTTTACAACTAGGTTTAGCAACTTTCAAATTCTAATGGCTGATATAATGACAAACAATGAAAAATTTCGAAATTCTGGTGGTTGATAAAATGAAGTGTACATATATTTATGGTATGCATACAACGATGAGGGATCCATCTTAATTTCATTAAAGTTCTGAGAACAAGAAAAAGCAATCCTCGGTAAACTTTACTTTTACTCTTGTTAGGAGTTAACATGGAATTAATCTTTAGCATCTGCACATCCTCAGGTCATATCCAATTATTCCATGAAGTCCATTTGTTGTGTACATGATAAAAAATACTGAAGTGACATCTTTGCATAAAAATTACACTAACATATGAGATTAAAGTACTTATCAAGACCACAAAAACTATTGGTTTTGAAAACTAAAAAATCTTTTCTCTACATAATGATGTCCTGTGGGCATGAGAGGTTCTCAAAAATGTTCACCAGAAAAATCAGGCTTAAGAGTCTTCCAAACCTTGGTGTCTTGGGAGAGAATTGCAGGCTTTCCCCACCTTTCACTATCCAACCAATCATGACACCAGCTGTTCACTCATTCAGGACCTGCCTTCAGTCAATCAGAGGCTGTTTCAGAGATGACATCACTGACTCCTCATCTAGGATGCTAATATCTATGAATATGCAGATCATGGGCTAAAGGTGGGCCCACAAGAAATGAGCGGCCAATACTATGATTATGTGGATAGGGAAGGCCAAGGCTTCCCCTTTGGAAATACAGTGGGTTGGGAGGTCAAAACTCTGGTTTTCTAAGAGAATATCAATGAAAGTCTCTCATGCTAAGGGGCTAACTGAAGAGAAAATCAAAATTGATGTCTGAATATATTAGGTGTATCATCTAGTTACATAACTAATGCATAAGGAGAATTTTCCATGCCTTCAAATTAATTAACAGCTAACCTCTCCATTTTACCAACTCCATCATGAACTTCAACTTCAGTTTCAACCTACTTCCTCAACACATTACCCAACAAAATATGATTTCCATATTTCAAAAATGTCTTCCTGCATACACTCTAAAAAATTTGTCTCTATAGCTCCCATTCCCAGCATAGAAACTGTTGGATTTGAAAACTGAAAAAATAAACTTTTTTATCTAAAGCAGTGTGTCACCAGCATGAATTCTCCAGGATAATCCCAAGAAAATCAGAATCTGGACCTTCCAACCTGCAATGTTTCCAGCAAGGAAGGGCAGGCTTTCCTCACCCATCACTAATCATTTATGCATGTTTGTGGCAGCTTACTCATTCTAGGTATGCCTTCAGCCAGTCAGGAAGCCACCACCAAGATTATGCCATCAACCCATTTTCTGCCAGCTGCTTTAAGCTTCTAATTTGTAGACTGTTGGTGCCAAATCAAAGGTGGTTTCAGAAAGTGCAAAAAAGCTTTTTTGAAACAGAGGGGAAAGCAGGGCAGGGTAATGAGAAAAAAGAAAATATTTGCAGGTCACTCACTACCTCTGACAGACAAGGTTTTTCAACTTTCAAATCATATGCTAAAGCTTTAAAGCCAAGTTGGAGACAAGAAAACATGATTCTTGATCCACAAAGAGATGTTCCTAAGCAGAAAAGGTTTCAAGTTTCAAGGGTGAATAAATAAATAGTTCATTTGGTAATCTCGGCTGAAATAAAAAAGGTCTTTTTGAGATTTATCTGGGCATAAGGCATGTTGTTCTCTTGACAAAGTCTTTCAAGAAAGGATGACAACAGGGATATTTCTATACAGCAGTTCCATTCTTAGCCATAAAACTTGGGTTAAGGTTTATCTTGACCCATAAGACACAGTCATTAAAAAGAAAGTTTCTTGTGTCTGGTTACAGTATGTAATTCACTAACTATCCTTAAAGAGTCCAAGGCTACAAGGAAAAAGGATTTCAAGTGAATGTGTTATGAAGCTAAATGTCAGAAAAGCTAGAAGACAGAAAAAGGTCTAAGACTTGAAAGATACCTAGTGGACTGCAGTGTTGAGGCAATTGGCTTCCTAAAAAGAAAGACCAGAGAAGGTTAGCCAATATGAGGCTTGGCAGATTAATACCACAACCCACAAAAAGGTTCTTTAAAGACACTCTTATAAGGGGCAATAGTGATACTAGCCTTACTCTTGTCAAAATAAAGGATAGAGAACACTAAACATAAGGTTTCAGTCACATCCGAGACACAAGAATTTTCACGGAAGGACTCAAAGGTTTTCCAGACTGATTAATACTGTCTTTTGCAAAGTGTGAATGTTATATACAATGGCAACTTACAGAGTTTCTTCAAACCTCTGCCTGTAAAAGTGTTTGAGATCCATATGTGTAAATTCCAGAATCCAATACTTTGGGGTCAAGGAAATGAAAAAAGGTGATGTGATCCAAAAAATCTTGAGAAATCAATGGAGGCATATAACAGATCTGGAGTATCCAGCAATAGGGTTCTCTGGCTCAATTCAATGCTAGTAGCAATATTAAACAGAGAAAACCAGCTAGATGAGAAGAACTTTTCCCAGATGTACTGGGGAAATAGACAATTCTAGTTTTAATAGTTCCCCTCCAAGGACAGAGCATCAGTCACAATTGCTCCCATTTCTAAAACTGAAGAAACATGCTTTGGTAGTAATGCATTAGTTCTGGTGGAAAAGATATCCTCCTGGGGTACCACTTTTATGGAATAGCTCCAAATGATCGCTTCCTTCCCTATAGCTATTTCTGTTAACATCATGTCTGATCTCGACATGACATCTGCCATGAAAGTGCCCAGAGATGAGAGGCTTGAGGAGAAGGGCCTTTGGACACTGCCAGGGAATCTTTTTTTTTTTCACTAACTCTAACAGAGGAATAAATTTGCAAAAGCCTGTACACCCTAGACTTGGGAAGTTCTGCAAGGTGAGAAAAACATGGAACCAACAGTGCTTTTTGTTGATTAGAAAGAACATTGCACCTCCATCCATGGGCCTGAACCTATATGATCCTTTGAAGAATGGAAACCCCATCCATAATCGTATACATCAAACCAAAACATCAATGAAGCTGCATGACTCTATGGCATAGGTTTTTGAAGGTTCTATGAATTGGTCCACCAAACTAAAGATTCCAGAAGTTTCCAGAGATGTGCTCTTTCCCAATATTATTGCATGCATGACTCAAAAACTATTTGGTGTGATCATATATACACCACTTCAAAATTATTTTACATCAAGACTACGTGAATATAAGTGCATAAACAGACCAATAGATGTGGTAGGTAGTGGTATAAATAAAGTGAGATGATATATACAACCATCTATCCTATCATACAACACAAGGCATACAAAAGTACACTATTCTCTTAATAACTGAATGGATAATCTATGGGATTCTCAGATGATAACAGTGGAGTCAGTGGGGTGTCTGAGATGGACCTGACAGAAGATAGTTCTCAAAGTATGGAAGTTGCATGTAAGCTCATTTGGAGAATGTGTCACCTGGAGGTAAAGGTGATGACATTAGATGATACAGCCAGGGAAACTGACAGCACAATTAAGGTACTGGGCAATGATGTTACCAAAGGGGAGCGTAATTTAGACAAAGTAACAAATTATAGACGAGCTTGGAGCTGCTTTGGGAGACTGAAAACCACAAAACCAAGGATCTGGAGCTTACAAATGATAGGTAGATAGCCAGATAAAGGTTAAAGCTAGGATTGAAGAAAGTCACAAGGATATGAAAAAAGAATGGGGGTGACTATTGTTGAAAGTATATAAAGGCAGGGGGGTAAAGATGAGTGTTCAAACTAAAGAGATGTAAGTTTGTCGAGTGTACCTATTAAGTTGTGTGGGACAGTAGACTGAGAGGGTGAAGGCATGTACAGAGCATTAAATTGGGGGAAAAGTATTGTCGTTTCAAAAAGGTAGATATGATGATCAGGAGTTTGTTTTTAGGAATGTATGAGAAATACTTAGAAAAAGAGATGGATTTGTGCAAGGAATTTATGGGTATGGAGAAACCACATGACAGGGTTGACAGAGATACCTCATGGAAGGTTTAAAGAATATATGGTATGGGAGGAAAGCTCCTAAAAGCAATGAGAACTTTTTATCAAGGAAGTAAGGCCTGTGTATGATTAGGAAGAGAGAAAAGTGAATGGTTCCAAGTGAAGGCTGGTCTGCATCAAAGGTGTGTGATGTCACCATGGTTGTTAAAATAAGAGAATCTTACATAGAGGAATAAGTATGCAGTCTGTTGGGGATGATAGGGCCTAGGAAGTAAGTCAGTTGTTGTTTTCAGATGATACAGTACTAGTGACAGATTTGAGTGCAAAACTGCAGAAGTTGGTGACTGGTTTTGGAAGTGTGTGTGAAAGAAGGAAGTTACAAGTAAATATGAATAAAAGCACGGTTATTCACTTTTCCATGGTTAAGGGACAGATTAGTTGAGGTGCGAGTTTGAATGAAGAAAACTTGGAGGAAATGAAGTGTTCTAGATATCTGGGAGTGGACATGGCAATGTATGGAACCATGGAAGTGGAACCGAGTCATACGATGGGCAAGGGGGCGAAGGTTCTGGGAAAGCTGAAGAATCCATGGAAAGAGCAAAAATGGGTAAATATCCCTACAACATCACACAGATGCAAGGCTATAGATAATGCTGTGTGGAGGAGGGTGGATGTATGCAGAATGTATACAAATTTCAAGTTGTATCATAGTAGAGAATGTTCAAGACATGGAGCCCCACCAAGGGAGCAAAACTCCCCATAAAGCACAGACAGATAATTATAATAACTGTTTTGAATGGATGACTTACCACTTGCCATATTAACTAGAACATCGTCTGTACCATCAACAATCCATTATCAACTCCATTATAGAAAATAGATTATTGAAAATAACTTCCAAGGTACAGGTTTATCAAATAGAGGTTGTGATATCCAGTATGTCATATGGTGATGGAATTTCGGGCAAATACCAGTGCTTCAACCATTCTAGACCAGACCTTCAGTACCTTACATGCATGTGACTTTTCGAATACATATTTTAGAAAAAAAAGTGTCATGTGTTGCAAAATACGTCAATTACAAAAAGGTAATTTATTTATTTACAACTAACAACAATTTCAATGAAGAGCCCTAGTATTACCCAGGACTCTTCTGAATGCCTCTGAAGCCCAAGGCTGTGCTACATCCAGTAGCAGGAAAATGCAGACGTCCTTGGAGTGAGTTCTTTAAAATGTACTCCAAATGATACAGCCTAAACAAAGGTTACTTTTCACACGCAGTAGAACCTCAAGCATGTGGAGTCCAGTGACCCCCACAAACAGATAATTCACACTGACACCAAAGTTAAAAAAATCATACCCAAGTGCATACCCTCATGGTAAGTTACAAGTTTATACATATCATCATCACTGAGCTAAGGTTTAATAAAACAAACAAACATGATTGATGAAAGTCAACCAGAGTTAATGTAATGATGATGTAATGCAATGAAAGACGATCTCAACATAAATACTTTCTTTAGGATCTTGCATGTGAGAGGGAATTGGGAGCTGACATCATTGCTAACCTGTTGCCAGAATACCACATCTGGAGACTTGTAAAGGAGACAAAACATCCGCTGGAAAGTATATGGATAGGGAAATATTTAGCAAACTGTTCACTTTCTACAAGAGCCCAAACTAGAATATGTTTCTCAAATTTAGTTGCCACACCTAAAAAAGAACAAAGAGGTAATTGAAAAGGCCCAGAGGAGGGTAACATAGATGGTACCAAAATCATGAGGGCTGAGAAAAGTGAGGGGTGGCCTGAACAAAACCTGCACATCTTTAAATCATGAAGATGATGCAGACAATGAACAGTTCTTCAAAAGATGTAGGGACAGAAAAAGCAGAGAACATAATAAGAAATTAAAAAAGAACATGTTAAAAGAATGTAAAGAATTTTCACAGTATAATGGTGGTGGATATATGGAATAAACCTGATGAGGATGTGGTAAAAGCAGAAAGCATATAAAAATTTAAAAGGTTGTTCAATAATAGACGATATTCAAGAGATGGAACCACAAAAATACAATACTTTTCCCCATACGCTACAACAAGTAATTTTGCACACATCAAATTAAAAAAAATCACAGGAATGCACACGTTCAGGGAGTCCCCTCTTAGTAAGCATATATGGTTTCAAGTTTCTTGTTGTTACTGTCATGCAGTTATGACAAACACACATTTGGATAATGGTAATGGAGACATAATGTCTTCTTGCAAATATTAAATTTAATAGCTTTCAAGAATATGGGATACAGAAATATTCAGCTAGCTCTTCATATCCTACATAAGGCTAAAAGCAGTATACACTTCTCAAATTTGGTCAAAGCATCCAAAAAGCCACAGAGAGCTGATATAGAGGATCCAAAGGAGGGAAAAGAAGATGGTACCCAAATTAAGAGAGATCGGTTACAGTGAAAGACTAGAAATTTTACATTTTCCCACCTTCAAAGAGAAAACAGTACATGGTGATCTGATCAATCTTTAAGATATTCAAACATATTAATGACTTGGACAGTGAACAGTTCTTTGAGAGATGTAGGAATAGAACAACTAAAGACATAACATGAAATTAAGAAACTCATTATCAAAGATGTAAATCAGTACTTTTAGTGTAAGCGTGGGTGAATGGAATATACTGATTAATCTATCTATTGATCTAAACCTTTGGTGCCCATTCCCTCTGGGAACTCCCATCAAGGGGCTGACTACTGAAAAAGTCTTCACTTATCCCTGTCCTTACAAGCCTCCCTTGAATACATCATCCCATACATTCTTCCACCATATTTCTCCCTATAGTATTCTTCCACTCTATTTCACCACATCCAAGATGATCTTCCTCTCCCACCAATCCCTTTAATTGAACTATCATATACCCTCCTTATAAACTACCCATTTTGCATTCTTTTCATATGCACAAACCACCTCAAAGTACTATGTTTCACTCACTCTACTACTCCACAATTCATTCACTTTGCATTCCCAGTCATACCAAATCTCTCATACACCCCCTCATTTCTTTTTGTTCCATCTAGTCAGACCACATACTCCTTTCACACAGCTCATTTTCACAGCCTGGGTTCTTGACCTCTATATTTCATTCCATTTTGGTCAAGGTTTGGAGGACTGTGCTATCCCTTCATCCTTTCTTCATTTCCTTACTTACACCTCCATACTTCAACATTTCAGTAGCAATCCCTTCCACTCCAGGTGCCTTTCCTACCCTCAACCTTTTTACTTCCCATTTCATTATAGGCCCCTGCAATTGTACCCTTTTCCTTCCATCATCCATACTCATGCATGTAACAAGTGCTGTCTTACCTTCTCCCACATTCATCAATTCTTTAAAATACCTTTTCCATCTTCCTTTCAATTTCTCCTTTTGGTTTAGCAACTCCCACTCCTTCTTCTATTATTATTTCGACTCTTACATCCACCTCTTTCTTTTTCCACTTCTTCTAGTACAATTTCATATTCTCCTTAAACATTTTACTCAACTTTCTTCCAAAATCTTCATACAATCTTGCTTTGCTATCCTCTATCAGCTTTTTTACATTCCACTTACACACCTTCTATTCCTCCCTTCTCCTTAGCTGGTATATTCCTTTCAAGCATTTACCATATGCCTTTTTCTTCCCTCCCACAGCATTTCTAGCCTCATCTGTCCACCATGAATGGCATATACTGACTAAGGACATGATTGATGCAGGTAGCAAATGTAAACTGAAGAAGTCTAATAGCAGAAAAAGTTCAAGAGATGGGGCCCCACGAGTGTAAAACTCCATTCCCATTCAGTAGAAACTGGTATTTACAGGTGTTAGTAAAGGCAGATAGAGGATGCTGTCAACAGGTACTAAAGACTGTTTAATACATACCAGATATAACATTGAATAAAGACTATTAACACATACCAGATATGTGTATATTTCATGTGACTTGCAAAGTCATAAATGAAATACATACATGAATATTTACATAAATCAATTCCTTTTAGTATATATCACAAAAATCAATTTCTTTTAGTATATAACAATGTTAATTTTGATTAATGCATCTTGAGTTTTACTAATAAAAAACTAACTGAAGCTTTTGTAGGAATTCTTTTTACTTGCTATCATTCATGCACACTTATACCTGAAAACATGTAAATTTCACAATTCTTTATCCTCATTCACAAATTTCCTTTATCCCTGTGGATAGCAAAAGTAAGAATAATGCCCAAATCTCTCTTGCATGTTGTAAGAGGCAAAAGGCAGGGTGTGAGGGACTAAAAACCACCCCCTCCATGCCATATCACTTTATAACAACATGAACAGAGGTAAGGGCCAATCAAGGATTTCTCTTTGAAGGTTTTGAGAGAGAGAGAGAGAGAGAGAGAGAGAGAGAGAGAGAGAGAGAGAGAGAGAGAGAGAGAGAGAGAGAGAGAGAGAGGGGGGGGGGGGTGCAGCTGGATAATCATCTATGAAAGAACAGTGGGACAGAAGAGTGTTAGTTGGCACCATCTGACTGATAGTGCTGACTGGGATGTGCTGAAATGGTTTGGACATCCTCAGTGCATGAGTAAAGCAAGCCTGACTAAGAGGATCTACGTGTCAGATATAGGGGGAAGAAGAGACTAAGGATATGGAAGAATGAAATGGCTTAGGGATATTAGGCCTGATCATTCAGGTGGGTGAGAAACATGCATGGTGCATGGAATGGAATGAAATTGAATTAATCAATGTGGTATACAAGGGTTGATCTGACATCAATGGGATGAACTATGGCATATGAAGTGACTAAGGTAAACCATAGATTCGTCTGTGAGGCTTGGCTCTGGATAGCAGAATCTGGTTTCAGTGCATTATACATGAAAGCCTGGGAGTGGATGCATGCATATGAAGATATTGTTTGTCTGCTCCAGATATTAAGGCAGAAGCAAATGTGTATGAAAATAAACTTACAAAAGCAACTTGAAAAATAAATGGGGCACCAGTGTTAAATGTATTAAATACACCTTATGCCGAAGAATTTAGTCATCATTCTCTGATGAAGTTTCTTTTGTGGAAATAATATTACATTTAGTAAAATGACTATAAGACAGCATGTATCTTGGCTGCACATTGAGTTTCCACTTTTCTCTTCAATTCTTATAACTTATTGTCATAAATAAGACTCTGGGAGCCTCTGAAAACGCTGCGCTAGAGCTGCTCCCTGCCAATGGCCTGTTAAAAGTGAGGCACTAAAAGCAAAGAAGCAGTACTGGACTTCACCAGTTATGGAGACTCTTCTGCCATAGCCATCCTCTTGAGAGAGTTCCTGAAGGGAATGGTTGTCAGAGATATAGATGTATAGATAGATGGATGAGACGACATTCAACAAACAACTGTAACCGTTTTTTTGTTACTTCTTAACAAATCGACTAACATGGATTGTTCATAATATTTCCACCAAACTATCTGAAGTACATATAAGAAAAGTGTATTCTATTTATCCTTGATGATTCAAGGAAGATAGAAACATACTGTATGAAATGAGTGAGACAGAACATTGAAAATATATGATGAACATACCCAACAGATTCACTCCACGTGAGAAAGAAATTGACAGTGAATAAAGAGGATAAATTTATAAAGCTTTCTTGTTTCCATCTTGATTTAACTTAAAATTTGGAATTTGCATTCTTAGGGGATAGGGGAGAGAGAATACTTCCAACGTATTCCCTGCGTGTAGTAGATGGTGACTAGAAGGGAAGGGAGCCGGGGGCTGGAAATCCTCCCCTCGTTTTTTTTTTTAATTTTCCAAAAGAAGGAACAGAGAAGGGGGCCAGGTGAGGATATTCCCTCAAAGGTCCAGTCCTCTGTTCTTAACACTACCTTGCTAACGCGGGAAATGGCGAATAGTATGAAAAGGGACTAAAGCTGTATTCTCTCTAGGGCAGTGAAGAGATTAATCATCCAAACAGTCTATCTTTTAGGGTGTACTGTGAACCCGAGACAAAATAAGCACGAAGTGTGAATTCTGCAAAGCATTTTATGAAGTGTTTACACCACCGTCTGCACTGCATTGGATGAATAAACATTACTAATCTAAAACAGCATAATGTTTGATACATATATATAATACCCTTATCCCTCTTCGTCTTCCACTGTAAAAGAACATATGAGGTGATTTATAAAAGAAAATATCTTCAGTTCAGATCAGAAAATTTTAAAAGAAATCGAACACAGAAGCAACAGGTCCTTTCCATCAGCCAACCTGACATAAGAGCAACAAGCTGGCAACTACCTGGTGCACAAAGCAGGGTTAACAACATAGCTTAAGTGCCAATGAAAGATAGCATTACCATGTAACAACTATTAATTCAGTAATTTTACTGGCAAACATTAGTTCCTTGCAGAACTTGGAACATGTTATATTCAAACAATTGCTAATAAACTATAAAACAAATTAAAACTTCTTTGGATAAATCATATATGAAACACAGGTAAAGTTTTGTGAATTTCAGTTTTCCCTGATGACAAAGGTAATTCAATGTTTCCTACATAACACATATACTGAAGCAAGAAAATACAAATCATTTTATCAACAGAAATGTGCATAATTTTGATAGTAAAGTCTTAATTGTATCAAAAATAGTGATTCATTTTACACATACAAAACCTTAAGTCAAACAAATACATGACATTACTACAATTAACTTTAAACACATTTTCTTTCACTGCTATTGAAAAGCAAATATAATACAAACTAATAAGATATCTTACCTGCCGGGATCTTAGTGCCAATAACTTCACCGTTGGTCCGGGCTGGGGCAGAAACTGTGCCATTTACTTTCTTGTCTTCAAATTCAATTTCTTCATATGGGCGTCCAGTTTCCTCCTTGTTTGGAGTAACAGGACCAGAGATTGTGGGGCGGCTGTGCAAGAAGTGGGGATTAAAGAATTCAGATAATTCCTTATTCAAATGCAATAAATGTTGCAGAACTTTTTCAATTATCCTCCAAGAAATGAATCATGAATGAGAACAAGCAATTTTTACAATTCTATCTTGAGGAATATCTAAATATGATTTTTTAATTAATTACTCAGTAAAAGATATGAATATGGCTGAGAGTTATATTGTTCAAGACATCACAGTATACCTAAATGCACAAGAAATATTGGAAACCGAACTAGTTCTACCTAATATCCTCAAGAGGCAAAATGAATGGAAGTTTAAAATTTTCTACAGAACAGCTTGAACATAATTACCTGGAAGCACCCAAAAATTACTGAGATTTTATCAAAGGCACAACAAAATCTATCTAATCTATCAATCCAGAGGGATGGCAGGCAATTGTGAGTATTGTAAACCACAAGAACCAACACCAAGGAAAACAACCCAAGGAAACATCCCACATACCATTAAAGGAGTGCAGGATTTAAGCAAAGTGGCATCAAAGGTGTCTCAACATCATGTTCTTGGTCATGATTAGATAACTGAGGGGGAAATCTTAGGAAATTAATTCTAACTGAAATAGGTTTACAGCTTGTTTCATTTTTAGAGAAATTCTTAGCCTGAGTAATAACTTTATCCTATCAGTAATAATAAGTGGTATAAAAGCTGATGTTCATGGGTGTGATCAAATAAATGAAGAAAAGTCCTATAACTTCATTCTAATCCAGAGTATGGTACTGGTGAAATAGGTTTTATTGCTTCCAATCTATTTTGCATGAAATAATTTGCATAAGCAAAATAACTTAATTGTCCTATCAGGATTAATAAATGACATAAAATATGAAAGAAAACTTTCATTACTTATAAATAGTAACTACAAGACTGATATTACCAAACTTGAAGTACATCTAAAGCCCCTACCTTCTTAAGCTGTCACCTTCCACTATCACTTTCCATCTCGACAAAATTCTAATTAGAGAAACCGAGCCTAAGTAAGTATTAAAAAAATCACTAATCCAAACTAGTCTTTAACAACAAATGGAGTAAACATTGATTTTTCAGGACCATTAAAGCATACTGTTAATGACTTTCATTTATTTCTAGGCATCATTTCATTACTCAGGGCATCATACACTTATGTCAGGGCCCTTATCCATTCCCATAATTACAGTAAAAGACATACCCATCATCATCACACTTCTCCATCCGTGGTTGTGTGCCAGTGGATGTGGTCAGCTTTAGAAGCATGGCAGGAGCCTCAAAGAAGTGGGTCTTGGGAAAGGAAGGTAAGGAAAGGTACAGATGCATTACACGCAGGGGCTGGGAAATGATGGACTTCTTTCGAGGAAGAAAGTCCTCAACAAGACTATAAAGAACTCCACATAAGAACAGGGAGATGATGGATTCCTTTAATGAAGCAAAGTCCTCTAACAGTAAACCATTCCAATTATTTACAATGATAAAGACTCACCAAAGATGAGTTCTTGCTTGCGAAGTAACAACTGCTAGCAAGCACAGTTCAGAATCACTAATGCATATATTTTCATTTATAACCCAAAGACCCCTTTCAAAAAGATTCCAAGTGTTATCCCTGTATGGAGGTAGTATATTGTAGGCAGCCAGTGACCAGAGAGATATATTACTGGTACTATCTCCCTCGGTATCAGGAAGGTTAGAGACAGCTTCATAATGAGCCAGAAATTCATTAGTTGTCAAATTGCATTCCTCTGACCCAGGTAGCTGTCTTTTCTTTCTGCCTCACCCACACATGAGCTCCTGGCATTCTGTCCACAAACAGACAATCTCTCCTTGTCACACATAACACATGACAACACTTAATTCACTCAACTCATTCAATGCAACTCTAGATTTTCCAGTAGCAAGCGCTATGCATCAGCCCTCTTTTGGCAAAATAGGAGGAGCAAAAGATAAAAGGTAGGAAGGAACATTGTACAGGAGTATTAGGTAGAAAATTACAAGAAGAATGTAACATTAGGCGGGAGCATTAGGCAGAAATATTAGGTACAAGTAGTAGGAACATTAGGTTGACACAATAGGTAAAAACAAGAACTAGGCAGGAGCCTCTAGAAACTGCACTAGATTTGGCCAGTGCCAGTGGCCTGTTCAGGATGATGCACTAAAGGCTGAGAGGTGGCACTGGAGTTTACCAGCTATGGGCTCTTTTCTGGTGGCCACCCCCTTGAGGGAGGTCCCTGAGGGAACGGGCATCGCAGATATAGACAGATAGATATGCAGTTACCCCTGGACTCCTTAACCATGAGCTCTTGCCACTCCAAGGCTGCCATACTCTCAGTTGCAGGGAGAAATGGATTCCTTTCAAGTGGAAAATCCTTTGAAGGGACAGCACGTAAGTCATCAACAAACAAAGTTACATCATCACCAAAGGTGACTTTTCACTCATGGTGTAACCCAGGACTCATACATACTAAAATAACCTAAAAAGCACTTAACACCCACTCTCCAACTCAATTTCAAACTCTCATCCCACCTGACATACACAAAACAGAAGCTATATTCTCCAGACAAACACAAGTCACACTTTCCTTGTCTTCACTCTACACATCACTTATCCACCTACAACACTACATACACATTTTCAATATAACCCAAGGCCCTTCATGCCCACGATGCAACTAAAACAAGGAAGAGAATGCCCTGTACTCTCCCCACACAGATGCATATGTCACTTTGCTCTATGAGTGCTGCAGGAGCCTTATAAAGTTAGAAAGGACTCCTGGTGAATAAAGCAAGTCTCTCTCTCTCTCTCTCTCTCTCTCTCTCTCTCTCTATATATATATATATATATATATATATTTTTTTTTTTTCATACTATTCGCTATTTCCCGCGATAGCGAGGTAGCGTTAAAAACAGAGGACTGGGCCTTTGAGGGAATATCCTCACCTGGACCTCTTCTCTGTTCCTTCTTTTGGAAAATTAAAAAAAAAAAAAAAAACGAGAGGGGAGGATTTCCAGCCCCCCGCTCCCTTCCCTGTTAGTCGCCTTCTACGACACGCAGGGAATACGTGGGAAGTATGAAAAAAAATATATTTTTTTCCATACTATTCACGATTTCCTGCATTAGCAAGGTAGCATTAAGAACAGAGGACTGAGCCTTTGAGGGAAATCCTCACTTGGCTGGAAATCCTCCCCTCTCATTTCTAATTTTCCAAAAGGAGGAACACAGAAGGGGGCTAAGTGAGGATTTCCCCAAAAAGGCTCAGTCCTCTGTTCTTCATGCTACCTCGCCAACAAAGGAGATGGTGAATGGTATGAAAAAAAAAAAAAAAAAATATATATATATATATATATATATATATATATTTTTTTTTTTTTTTTTTTTTTTCATACGATTCGCCATTTCCCGCATTTGCGAGGTAGCATTAAGAACAGAGGACTGGGCCTTAGAGGGAAAATCCTCACCTGGCCCCCTTCTCTGTTCCTTCTTTTGGAAAATTAAAAAAAAACGAGAGGGGAGGATTTCCAGCCACCCGCTCCCTCCCCTTTTAGTCGCCTTCTACGACACGCAGGGAATACGTGGGAAGTATTCTTTCTCCCCTATCCCCAGGGATAATATATATATATATATATATATATATATATATATATATATATATATATATATATATATATATATATATATATTTTATATATTTTTTTTTTTTTTTTTTTTTCATACTATTCGCCATTTCCCGCGATAGCGAGGTAGCGTTAAGAACAGAGGACTGGGCCTTTGAGGGAATATCCTCACCTGGCCCCTTTCTCTGTTCCTTCTTTTGGAAAATTAAAAAAAAAAGGTAGCGCAAGGAAACAGACGAAAGAAATGGCCCCCCCCCATACACATGTATATACATACGTCCACACACGCAAATATACATACCTACACAGCTTTCCATGGTTTACCCCAGACGCCTCACACGCCCTGATTCAATCCACCGACAGCACGTCAACCCCGGTACACCACATCGCTCCAATTCACTCCATTCCCTGCCCTCCCCCCACCCTCCTGCATGTCCAGGCCCCGACCACACAAAATCTTTTTCACTCCCACAAACGCGGGAGACAGCGACAAAGCAAAAAAAAAAGATATATATATATATATATATATATATATATATATATATATATATATATATATATATATATATATATATATATATATTTTTTTTTTATACTTTGTCGCTGTCTCCCGCGTTTGCGAGGTAGCGCAAGGAAACAGACGAAAGAAATGGCCCAACCCCCCCCATACACATGTATATACATACGTCCACACACGCAAATATACATACCTACACAGCTTTCCATGGTTTACCCCAGACGCTTCACATGCCTTGATTCAATCCACTGACAGCACGTCAGCCCCGGTATACCACATCGCTCCAATTCACTCTGTTCCTTGCCCTCCTTTCACCCTCCTGCATGTTCAGGCCCCGATCACACAAAATCTTTTTCACTCCATCTTTCCACCTCCATTTCTTTCGTCTGTTTCCTTGCGCTACCTCGCAAACGCGGGAGACAGCGACAAAGTATGAAAAAAAAAAAAAAATATATATATATATATATATATATATATATATATATATATATATATATATATATATCTTTTTTTTTTGCTTTGTCGCTGTCTCCCGCATTTGTGAGGTAGCGCAAGGAAACAGACGAAAGAAATGGCCCAACCCACCCCCATACACATGTATATACATACACGTCCACACACGCAAAATATACATACCTACACAGCTTTCCATGGTTTACCCCAGACGTTTCACATGCCCTGATTCAATCCACTGACAGCATGTCAACCCCGGTATACCACATCGATCCAATTCACTCTATTCCTTGCCCTCCTTTCACCCTCCAGCATGTTCAGGCCCTGATCACACAAAATCTTTTTCACTCCATCTTTCCACCTCCAATTTGATCTCCCACTTTTCCTCGTTCCCTCCACCTCCGACACATATATCCTCTTGGTCAATCTTTCCTCACTCATTCTCTCCATGTGCCCAAACCATTTCAAAACACCCTCTTCTGCTCTCTCAACCACGCTCTTTTTATTTCCACACATCTCTCTTACCCTTACGTTACTCACTCGATCAAACCACCTCACACCACACATTGTCCTCAAACATCTCATTTCCAGCACATCCATCCTCCTGCGCACAACTCTATCCATAGCCCACGCTTTGCAACCATACAACATTGTTGGAACCACTATTCCTTCAAACATACCCATTTTTGCTTTCCGAGATAATGTTCTTGACTTCCACACATTCTTCAAGGCTCCCAGAATTTTCGCCCCCTCCCCCACCCTATGATCCACTTCCGCTTCCATGGTTCCATACGCTGCCAGATCCACTCCCAGATATCTAAAACACTTTACTTCCTCCAGTTTTTCTCCATTCAAACTTACCTCCCAATTGACTTGACCCTCAACCCTACTGTACCTAATAACCTTGCTCTTATTCACATTAATCTTAACTTTCTTCTTTCACACACTTTACCAAACTCAGTCACCAGCTTCTGCAGTTTCTCACATGAATCAGCCACCAGTGCTGCATCATCAGCGAACAACAACTGACTCACTTCCCAAGCTCTCTCATCCCCAACAGACTTCATACTTGCCCCTCTTTCCAAAACTCTTGCATTTACCTCCCTAACAACCCCATCCATAAACAAATTAAACAACCAAGGAGACATCACACACCCCTGCCGCAAACCTACATTCACTGAGAACCAATCACTTTCCTCTCTTCCTACACGTACACATGCCTTACATCCTCGATAAAAACTTTTCACTGCTTCTAACAACTTGCCTCCCACACCATATATTCTTAATACCTTCCATAGAGCATCTCTATCAACTCTATCATATGCCTTCTCCAGATCCATAAATGCTACATACAAGTCCATTTGCTTTTCTAAGTATTTCTCACATACATTCTTCAAAGCAAACACCTGATCCACACATCCTCTACCAATTCTGAAACCACACTGCTCTTCCCTAATCTGATGCTCTGTACATGCCTTCACCCTCTCAATCAATACCCTCCTATATAATTTACCAGGAATACTCAACAAACTTATACCTCTGTAATTTGAGCACTCACTCTTATCCCCTTTGCCTTTGTACAATGGCACTATGCACGCATTCCGCCAATCCTCAGGCACCTCACCATGAGTCATACATACATTAAATAACCTTACCAACCAGTCAATAATACAGTCACCCCCTTTTTTGATAAATTCCACTGCAATACCATCCAAACCTGCCTTGCCTTGCCTTTGCACACCACCTCGACCAAAACACCCTATATCTGCCACTCTATCATCAAACACATTCAACAAACCTTCAAAATACTCACTCCATCTCCTTCTCACATCACCACTGCTTGTTATCACCTCCCCATTTGCGCCCTTCACTGAAGTTCCCATTTGCTCCCTTGTCTTACGCACTTTATTTACCTCCTTCCAGAACATCTTTTTATTCTCCCTAAAATTTAATGATACTCTCTCACCCCAACTCTCATTTGCCCTTTTTTCACCTCTTGCACCTTTCTCTTGACCTCCTGTCTCTTTCTTTTATACATCTCCCACTCATTTGCATTTTTTCCCTGCAAAAATCGTCCAAATGCCTCTCTCTTCTCTTTCACTAACAATCTTACTTCTTCATCCCACCACTCACTACCCTTTCTAATCAACCCACCTCCCACTCTTCTCATGCCACAAGCATCTTTTGCACAATCCATCACTGATTCCCTAAATACATCCCATTCCTCCCCCACTCCCCTTACTTCCATTGTTCTCACCTTTTTCCATTCTGTACTCAGTCTCTCCTGGTACTTCCTCACACAAGTCTCCTTCCCAAGCTCACTTACTCTCACCACCCTCTTCACCCCAACATTCACTCTTCTTTTCTGAAAACCCATACAAATTTTCACCTTAGCCTTAACAAGATAATGATCAGACATCCCTGGGGATAGGGGAGAATGAATACTTCCCACGTATTCCCTGCATGTCGTAGAAGGCGACTAAAAGGGGAGGGAGCGTGGGGCTGGAAATCCTCCCCTCTCTTTTTTTTTTTTCAATTTTCCAAAAGAAGGAACAGAGAAGGGGGCCAGGTGAGGATATTCCCTCAAAGGCCCAGTCCTCTGTTCTTAATGCTACCTCGCTAATGCGGGAAATGGCAAATAGTTTGAAAGAAAGAAATATATATATATATATATTTTTTTTTTCTTAAACTATTCGCCATTTCCCGCGTTAGCGAGGTAGCGTGAAGAACAGAGGACTGGGCCTTTTATGGAATATCCTCACCTGGCCCCCTCTGTTCCTTCTTTTGGAAAATTAAAAAAAAAACGAGAGGGGAGGATTTCCAGCCCCCCGCTCCCTCCCCTTTTAGTCGCCTTCTACAACACACAGGGAATACGTGGGAAGTATTCTTATATATATATATATATATATACATATATATATGTAAGGATGTAAGGCATGTGTACGTGTAGGAAGAGAGGAAAGTGATTGGTTCTCAGTGAATGTAGGTTTGCGGCAGGGGTGTGTGATGTCTCCATGGTTGTTTAATTTGTTTATGGATGGGGTTGTTAGGGAGGTAAATGCAAGAGTTTTGGAAAGAGGGGCAAGTATGAAGTCTGTTGGGGATGAGAGAGCTTGGGAAGTGAGTCAGTTGTTGTTCGCTGATGATACAGCGCTGGTGGCTGATTCATGTGAGAAACTGCAGAAGCTGGTGACTGAGTTTGGTAAAGTGTGTGGAAGAAGAAAGTTAAGAGTAAATGTGAATAAGAGCAAGGTTATTGGGTACAGTGGGGTTGAGGGTCAAGTCAATTGGGAGGTGAGTTTGAATGGAGGAAAACTGGAGGAAGTGAAGTGTTTTAGATATCTGGGAGTGGATCTGGCAGCGCATGGAAGTGGAAGTGGATCATAGGGTGGGGGAGGGGGCGAAAATTCTGGGGGCCTTGAAGAATGTGTGGAAGTCGAGAACATTATCTCGGAAAGCAAAAATGGTTATGTTTGAAGGAATAGTGGTTCCAACAATGTTGTATGGTTGCGAGGCGTGGGCTATGGATAGAGTTGTGCGCAGGAGGATGGATGTGCTGGAAATGAGATGTTTGAGGACAATGTGTGGTGTGAGGTGGTTTGATCGAGTGAGTAACGTAAGGGTAAGAGAGATGTGTGGAAATAAAAAGAGCGTGGTTGAGAGAGCAGAAGAGGGTGTTTTGAAGTGGTTTGGGCACATGGAGAGAATGAGTGAGGAAAGATTGACCAAGAGGATATATGTGTCGGAGGTGGAGGGAACGAGGAGAAGAGGGAGACCAAATTGGAGGTGGAAAGATGGAGTGAAAAAGATTTTGTGTGATCGGGGCCTGAACATGCAGGAGGGTGAAAGGAGGGCAAGGAATAGAGTGAATTGGAGCGATGTGGTATACCGGGGTTGGCGTGCTGTCAGTGGATTGAATCAAGGCATGTGAAGCGTCTGGGGTAAACCATGGAAAGCTGTGTAGGTATGTATATTTGCGTGTGTGGACGTATGTATATACATGTGTATGGGGGGGGTTGGGCCATTTCTTTCGTCTGTTTCCTTGCGCTACCTCGCAAACGCGGGAGACAGCGACAAAGTATAATAAAATATATAAAATATATATGTGTGTGTACATTTAAAAGAGAGACTTTTGGATGTTAAAGTGCTGAAAGGGGCAACTGGAGGGATGTCTGACCACTATCTTCTGGAGGTGAAGGTGAAGATTTGTAAAGGTTTTCAAAAAAGGAGAGAATGTTGGGGAGAAGAGAGTGGTGAGAGTAAGTGAGCTTGGAAAGGAGACTTGTGTGAGGAAGTACCAGGAGAGACTGAGTGTAGAATGGCAAAAGGTGAAAGCATATGATGTGAGGGGAGTGGGTGAGGAATGGGATGCATTTAGGGAAGCAGTGATGGCTTGTGCAAAAGATGCATGTGGCATGAGAAAGGTGGGAGGTGGGCAGATTAGAAAGGGTAGCGAGTGGTGGGATGAAGAAGTAAAGTTGTTAGTGAAAGAGAAAAGAGAGGCATTTGGACGATACTTGCAAGGAAGGATTGCAAATGACTAAGAGATGTATAAAAGAAATTGGCAGGTCAAGAGGAAGATGCAAGGGTTGAGAAAGAAGACAAATGAGAGTTGGGGTGAGAGAGTATAATTAAACTCTACGGAGAATAAAAAGATGTTTTGGAAGGAGGTAAATAATGTGGGTAAGACAAGAAAACCAATGGGAACATCGGTGAAGGGGGCAAGTGGGGAAGCAATAACAGGTAATGATGAAGTGAGGGGACAGAGTGAGTATCCTGAAGGTTTGTTGAATGTGTTTGATAATAAAGTGGCATATACAGGGTGCTTTGGTAGGGGTGATGTGCAAAGTGAGAGGGTCAGGGAGAATGGTTTGGTTAAGAAAGCAGAGGAAGTGAAAGTATTGCAGAATATGAAATCCAGCAAGGCAAGAGGTTTGGATGGTATTGCAGTAAAATTTATCAAATAAGGGGGTGACTGTGTTACTGATTGGTTGGTAAGGATATTCAATGTATGTATGGATCATGGTGAAGTGCCAAAGGATTGGCAGAATACATGCATAGTGCCACTGTACAAAGGCAAAGGGGATAATGGTTAGTGTTCAAACTACAGAGGCATATGTATGTTGAGTATTCCTAGGAAATTATGTGGGAGGGTATTGACTGAAAGGGTGAAGGCATGTACAGAGTATCAGACTGGGGAAGAGCAGTGTGGTTTCAGAGGTGATAGAGGATGTGTGGATCAGGTGTTTGCTTTAAAGAATGTGTGAGAGAAATACTTAGAATAACAGATGGATTAGTAGGTAGCATTTATGGATCTGGAGAAGGCATATGATAGGGTTGATATAGAGATATTTTGTGGTAGGTCTTAAGAGTATATGGTGTGGGAGGTAAGCTGCTAGAAGCCGTGAAAAGTTTTTATTGAGGATGTAAGGCATGTGTACGAGCAGGAAGAGAGGAGAGTGATTGGTTCCCAGTAAATGTCAGTCTGCGGCGGGGGTGTGTGATGTCCCCATGGTTAATTTGTTTATGGATGGGGTGGTTAGGAAGGTAAATGCAAGAGTTTTGGAGAGAGGGGCGAGTATGCAGTCTGTTAGGAATGACAGTACCTGGGAAGTGGGTCAAAGGTTGTTTGCATATCATACAGCACTATTGGCTGGTTCAAGTGAGAAAAGGTAGAATTTGGTGACTGAGTTTGGAAGGGTGTGAAAGGAGAAAGTTAAGAGTAAATGTAAATATGAGCAAGGTTATTAGGTTCGGTTGGATTAAAGGACAAGTAAACTGGGATGTAAGTCTGAATGGAGAAAAATTGGAGGAAGTTAAGTGGGAGTGGACTTAGCAGCAGATGGAAATGGAAGTGTCACAGGGTGGGCAAAGGGGTGAAGGTTCTGAGAGCGATGAAGAATGGGTGGAAGGAGAGAACATTATTTCAGTGCAAAAATGG
The DNA here is from genome assembly GCF_036320965.1 of Panulirus ornatus. NCBI lineage: Eukaryota > Metazoa > Arthropoda > Malacostraca > Decapoda > Palinuridae > Panulirus > Panulirus ornatus. Next base: position 52,287,237 of record NC_092234.1, on the reverse strand, counting down.
GTATGTTTGAAGGAATAGTAGTTCCAACAATATCATATGGTTACAAGGCATGGGCTAGTGACAGGGTTGTATGGAGGATGGTGGATGTGTTGGAAATGAAATGTTTGAGGACAATATGTGGTGTGAGGTTATCTGATCGAGTAAGTAATGAAAGGGTAAGAGGGATGTGTGGAAATAAAAAGTGTGTGGTTGAGATAGCAGAAGAGGGTGTGTTGAAATGGTTTGAACATACGGAGAGAATGAGTGAGGAAAGATTTACAAAGAGGATAAATGTGTTAGAGGTTAAGGGAACAAGGAGAGGCAGAGACCAAATTGCAGGTGGAAGGATAGAGTGAAAAAGATTTTGAGCTACTGGAACCTGAACATACAGGAGGGTGAGAAGTATACAAGGAATAGAGTGAATTGGAACAATGTGGTATACCAGGGTCAACATACTGTCAGTGGACGGAACCAAGGCATGTGAAGCGTCTGGGGTAAACCATGGAAAGGTCTGTGGGGCCTGGATGTGGATAGGGAGCTGTGGCTTCAGTGCATTACACATGACAGCTAGAGAATGAGGGTGAACGAACGTGGTTTTTTTGTCTGTTTTCCTGGCGCTACCTCACTGAAGCAGGGAGTAGCAATGCAGTTTCCTGTGGGGCGGGGTAGCGCCAGGAATGGATGAAGGCAAGCAAGTATGAATATGTACATGTGTATATATGTATAGGTCTATGTATGTGTATGTTGATATGTATATGTATGTTTATATGAGTGTATGGGAATCTATGTATATATATATGTGTATGCGAGTGGATGGGCCATTCTTCGTCTGTTTCCTGGTGCTACCTCACTGATGCAGAAAACAGCAATTAAGTATATTAATAATAACGATAACGATAATAATAATACATATGTATGTGTATAAGAGTGGATGGGCCATTCTTCATCTGTTTTCTGGCGCTTTCTCACTGATGCGGGGAAACAGCGATCAAGTATAATAATAATAATTAAATATATCTTTTTAACTACAAGACTTGTTCTGTGTAGAAAAAGTTCTTTGTACAATCCAGCACAAGCGTTGATCTACTTGCCTTTAACTCTCACCTACACCAAGCATCCCATAACTGCCACCTAATGAAATCTATCTGAAAATTACTTGTTTGTATCAGGCTGGGAGTCGACAGAAGGAGCACTTGGGGCAGAGTCAGCATCGTTGGTAGGGCTTTCAAGAGGGAGTGGACTTGCAGGAGGGGTTGGAGTGCGCTGGACAGAATCCGGGATGGATTTATAAGATTCCTTGTGTTCCAATGGGTCTGAGGAATCTTGGTTATCCTCTGTGGTGGATATTTCCAGGGTTCCTTCGCTCCCCTCCAGCGCCTGAAGAGAGTTGCCTCCCTCCTCTACGGCCCCACCATCGTACCACCTGCGAACCATCGCCAACAGCATGCACACTACATCAAGCATTCCATGGGACAAAGGTTAGGATTTGGGAATCGTTAAAGTTAAAGAGTACAGTACGAGAAATGCCAGAAGTTCAAAAAACATGGAAAACTTTCAAAAAAGATAAAAAAAAAAGTAGAAGAAAGAAACAAAAGAAAATAAATAGAGCAGGACAAAGAGGAACCGTCCCATGGAACACTACGCACAGCTACTGCCAGGGCCATAAAAGTCAAAATTGGAATTTCACTTTCAAGTCTCATAAAAATTTCATTGTGATTAATGATGGAGCCGGAACACAGTAAAATAAAAGAATCCCTTGAACAAATCTGTTCTATCTTCAAACCATCAACAAAACAAAAACAAAAGGAACAACATACATCAACTAAAGTATTACCTCAGTCCTAAGCATCTTTCTTGATATATAAATATTCTTTGATTTTGTACACTACAGTACATAACACAAAATTCCCACAAAGATGTCTAAACAGTGTACAGTAAGAGAGCTGCTTGAACTAACTGTGTAAACCAAAAGCTAGAAAATATTATCTATTAAAGAATTTACATTCTTTTCGTTTCAGCTATATTTTACCTCCAGATTCAGCACCCTACATATTATGTCATATGTTAAATGGAAAATAGGTAAAGCACATCTCAAAACAATGCACCATTTACAAAACTTCCTCGGCATATTAAACAATCAATAAATACAACAGAAACTGGATTCACTCCTCAACATTAAAGATACACCTTGCAGTTCTACATTTATATGAACTTAATCTCATAATCATGCATCAAATATCTATTTTGAGACAAAAGTAGTTCAAATTCCAGAAATGACTGGCCCTGGCAAGTTCTGATACTGCTAATATGCATCACAAAACTTTCCTGCACTTAACAAATTCAAAAACTGAGCAATAAGTATATATCATCCCAATTAAAAATATTAAAAGTGAAAGTGTACTATATAAGAATTAAATATGGCTTTTGTAACAGCTCTAGAGCTTAAGTCATTTGTCTTTGGTTCTGAAGAGTGATGTAAATGGAAAATCTTCATTGAAAGTGTTGAGCTAATGCTGTATGTGAGTTCTGTGCAGAAAAGTGATACTCTGAGGGACACTGGAGAAAAACATGCAATTTAGTCATCAAGAACACAATATGACAGGTGACATCAAGAATAAAATGTAGGAATGCAAGCATGCTAAGAATAATGATAATGACATCACTTCAGTAAGAACTAGTTTTAACCTATCTTGGCCCAATATCTAAGATTTCAGAAATGTAATCTTAGCAAATCTAAGGTCATTGGTATGCAGTGACCTGGCCAAACAATCCTATCTGTTATCCTATTCTTCTTTCCTAACCACAAAGGGTGGATGAAATGCAAAATGACTTTTTTTTTACAAGCTGGTCACAACAATGATTATGTCATAATAATTATTTTCTCTTGAAAAGGGGCCTCAACTCCAATCCATATTCACTTAACTGCCTTTTACAGGAACAAAGATTTTGAAGTCCCTATCCCAAAACTTTATCATACATATCTCTTTTCAGTACAAGAACAATAAGGGAGGAGATAAAAGATAATAGCTATTAAGACAAAGTTTTCTTATTCAGTAAAGGATTAACTGATAAGTAAATTGATCTGAAACTGGTTAAACTCTGCAAAGAACAATGGTCTTGTATGCACAAGACCTCATCAGTGACATAATATGTAAGGGCCTTCAAAACTAGTTCTAGTTTTATGGATTAAATTATACTACTTTTACCACAATGATAAACACTGTGTTGGGTATCATGTAAGATATCAAATTTTTTCATAAAACACTCAAACTTTTCAATGATGTCTTGAACTGCTTTCATTTTTAGTAGGAACTATAGGGAAAATTTCCAAAGAGATCTGGTCAGTTCAGCAGAACTTGTGTATGCACAATTCTCAATCAACTTTTACTGAAAAGGGTTATATAAACAGCAATAATCAAAAACGTTGAGCTCTTTCTCCCTGGCCAGATCCCTCAGTATCTAACATTCAGTATTATGAACCACAATAAACATACCCATGAAAAGCAAAGATAATATCACTTACATGGATGGAGAGTTGGCATTCTTAGGAGAGGAGGGCTCCACAACTGAAAGAGGACGAGGAGCAACTGCACGCTTCACCTTGTATGTTCCTTTCTCACATTCCTTTGCTAACTTGTCTGCAATGGCCTCAAGTTCTTTGGCAACCTGAAAAATGCAATTATATTATCAAATTCCTATTCATAACATCAAGCACTCTAATTCAAACCAGCCAACCAGGTTGAAGTTAGCAATAAACATGAAATATTCTTAAACCCTTTAAAACTAATGACCAAACTGAACTATAATTTCCTACACTGATATTGTTCCCATATATTAAGAATATATGGTGTGGGAGGCAAGTTGTTAGAAGCAATGAAAAGTTTTTATCGAGGATGTAAGGCATGTGTACGTGTAGGAAGAGAGGAAAGTGACTGGTTCTTGGTTCTCAGTGAATGTAGGTTTGCGGCAGGGGTGTGTGATGTCTCCATGGTTGTTTAATTTGTTTATGGATGGGGTTGTTCGGGAGGTGATGCAAGAGTTTTGTTAAGAGGGGCAAGTATGAAGTCTGTTGCGGATGAGAGAGCTTGGGAAGTGAGTCAGTTGTTGTTTGCTGATGATACAGCGCTGGTGGCTGATTCATGTGAGAAGCTGCAGAAGCTGGTGACTGAGTTTGGTAAAGTGTGTGAAAGAAGAAAGTTAAGAGTAAATGTGAATAAGAGAAAGGTTATTAGGTACAGTAGGGTTGAGGGTCAAGTCAATTGAGAGGTAAGTTTGAATGGAGAAAAAGTGGAGGAAGTAAAGTGTTTTAGATATCTGGGAGTGGATCTGGCAGCGGATGGAACCATGGAAGCGGAAGTGAATCATAGGGTGGGGGAGGGGGCGAAAATCCTGGGAGCCTTGAAGAATGTGTGGAAGTCGAGAACATTATCTCGGAAAGCAAAAATGGGTATGTTTGAAGGAATAGTGGTTCCAACAATGTTGTATGGTTGCGAGGCGTGGGCTATAGATAGAGTTGTGCGCAGGAGGGTGGATGTGCTGGAAATGAGATGTTTGAGGACAATGTGTGGTGTGAGGTGGTTTGATCGAGTAAGTAATGTAAGGGTAAGAGAGATGTGTGGAAATAAAAAAGCGTGGTTGAGAGAGCAGAAGAGGGTGTTTTGAAATGGTTTGGGCACATGGAGAGAATGAGTGAGGAAAGATTGACCAAGAGGATATATGTGTCGGAGGTGGAGGGAACGAGGAGAAGTGGGAGACCAAACTGGAGGTGGAAAGATGGAGTGAAAAAGATTTTGTGTGATCGGGGCCTGAACATGCAGGAGGGTGAAAGGAGGGCAAGGAATAGAGTGAATTGGAGCGATGTGGTATACCAGGGTTGACGTGCTGTCAGTGGATTGAATCAAGGCATGTGAAGCGTCTGGGGTAAACCATGGAAAGCTGTGTAGGTATGTATATTTGCGTGTGTGGACGTATGTATATACATGTATATGGGGGGGGGTTGGGCCATTTCTTTCGTCTGTTTCCTTGCGCTACCTCGCAAACGCGGGAGACAGCGACAAAGAAAAAAAAAAAAAAAAAAAAAATATATATATATATATATATATATATATATATATATATATATATATATATATATATATATATATATATATTTTTTTTTTCATACTATTCGCCATTTCCCGCATTTGCGAGGTAGCGCTAAGAACAGCGGACTGGGCCTTAGAGGGAAAATCCTCACCTGGCCCCCTTCTCTGTTCCTTCTTTTGGAAAATCAAAAAAAAAACGAGAGGGGAGGATTTCCAGCCACCCGCTCCCTCCCCTTTTAGTCGCCTTCTACGACACGCAGGGAATACGTGGGAAGTATTCTTTCTCCCCTATCCCCAGGGATAGGGGAGAAAGAATATATATATATATATATATATATATATATATATATATATATATATATATATATATATATATATTTCATTTATATATTTATTATACTTTGTCGCTGTCTCCCGCGTTTGCGAGGTAGCGCAAGGAAACAGACGAAAGAAATGGCCCAACCCCCCCCATACACATGTATATACATACGTCCACACACGCAAATATACATACCTACACAGCTTTCCATGGTTTACCCCAGACGCTTCACATGCCTTGATTCAATCCACTGACAGCACGTCAACCCCGGTATACCACATCGCTCCAACTCACTCTATTCCTTGCCCTCCTTTCACCCTCCTGCATGTTCAGGCCCCGATCACACAAAATCTTTTTCACTCCATCTTTCCACCTCCAATTTGGTCTCCCTCTTCTCCTCGTTCCCTCCACCTCCGACACATATATCCTCTTGGTCAATCTTTCCTCACTCATTCTCTCCATGTGCCCAAACCACTTCAAAACACCCTCTTCTGCTCTCTCAACCACGCTCTTTTTATTTCCACACATCTCTCTTACCCTTACGTTACTCACTCGATCAAACCACCTCACACCACACATTGTCCTCAAACATCTCATTTCCAGCACATCCATCCTCCTGCGCACAACTCTATCCATAGCCCACGCCTCGCAACCATACAACATTGTTGGAACCACTATTCCTTCAAACATACCCATTTTTGCTTTCCGAGATAATGTTCTCGACTTCCACACATTCTTCAAGGCCCCCAGAATTTTCGCCCCCTCCCCCACCCTATGATCCACTTCCGCTTCCATGTTTCCATCCGCTGCCAGATCCACTCCCAGATATCTAAAACACTTCACTTCCTCAAGGGGATAGGGGATTAAGAATACTTCCCACGTATTCCCTGCGTGTCGCAGAAGGCGACTAAAAGGGGAGGGAGCAGGGGGCTGGAAATCCTCCCCTCTCGTTTTTTTTTTTTTTTTTCCAAAAGAAGGAACAGAGGGGGCCAGGTGAGGATATTCCAAAAAAGGCTCAATCCTCTGTTCTTAACGCTACCTCGCTAATGCGGGAAATGGCGAATAGTTTAAAAGAAAAGAAAGAATATATATATAGGTATAAGTTTGTTGAGTATTCCTGGTACATTATATGGGAGGGTATTGATTGAGAGGGTGAAGGCATGTACAGAGCATCAGATTGGGGAAGAGCAGTGTGGTTTCAGAAGTGGTAGAGGATGTGTGGATCAGGTGTTTGCTTTGAAGAATGTATGTGAGAAATACTTAGAAAAGCAAATGGATTTGTATGTAGCATTTATGGATCTGGAGAAGGCATATGATAGAGTTGATAGAGATGCTCTGTGGAAGGTATTAAGAATATATGGTGTGGGAGGCAAGTTGTTAGAAGCAGTGAAAAGTTTTTATCGAGGACGTAAGGCATGTGTACGTGTAGGAAGAGAGGAAAGTGATTGGTTCTCAGTGAATGTAGGTTTGTGGCAGGGGTGTGTGATGTCTCCATGGTTGTTTAATTTGTTTATGGATGGGGTTGTTAGGGAGGTGAATGCAAGAGTTTTGGAAAGAGGGGCAAGTATGAAGTCTGTTGTGGATGAGAGAGCTTGGGAAGTGAGTCAGTTGTTGTTCGCTGATGATACAGCGCTGGTGGCTGATTCATGTGAGAAACTGCAGAAGCTGGTGACTGAGTTTGGTAAAGTGTGTGAAAGAAGAAAGTTAAGAGTAAATGTGAATAAGAGCAAGGTTATTAGGTACAGTAGGGTTGAGGGTCAAGTCAATTGGGAGGTAAGTTTGAATGGAGAAAAACTGGAGGAAGTAAAGTGTTTTAGATATCTGGGAGTGGATCTGGTAGCGGATGGAACCATGGAAGCGGAAGTGAATCATAGGGTGGGGGAGGGGGCGAAAATCCTGGGAGCCTTGAAGAATGTGTGGAAGTCGAGAACATTATCTCGGAAAGCAAAAATGGGTATGTTTGAAAGAATAGTGGTTCCAAAAATGTTGTATGGTTGCGAGGCGTGGGCTATGAATAGAGTTGTGCACAGGAGGGTGGATGTGCTGGAAATGAGATGTTTGAGGACAATGTGTGGTGTGAGGTGGTTTGATCGAGTAAGTAATGTAAGGGTAAGAGAGATGTGTGGAAATAAAAAGAGCGTGGTTGAGAGAGCAGAAGAGGGTGTTTTGAAATGGTTTGGGCACATGGAGAGAATGAGTGAGGAAGATTGACCAAGAGGATATATGTGTCGGAGGTGGAGGGAATGAGAAGTGGGAGACCAAATTGGAGGTGGAACGATGGAGTGAAAAAGATTTTGTGTGATCGGGGCCTGAACATGCAGGAGGGTGAGAGGAGGGCAGGGAATAGAGTGAATTGGATCGATGTGGTATACCAGGGTTGACGTGCTGTCAGTGGATTGAATCAGGGCATGTGAAGCGTCTGGGGTAAACCATGAAAAGCTGTGTAGGTATGTATATTTGCATATGCGGACTTATGTATATACATGTGTATGGGGGTGGGTTGGGCCATTTCTTTCGTCTGTTTCCTTGCGCTAACTCGCAAACGTGGGAGACAGCGGCAAAAAAAAAAAAAAACTATAATTCTGCCTTTTCCCTTCAGGAAGTCCTCAATGGTGTGGTAATAGTAAAAAGACCCCATAACTGGTATCACATTCTAGCCTTTAGTGCCTCACCCTTAACAGGCCACTGGCAGAGGACAACTTTAATGCAGTGTTTTCAGAGGCTACAACCTATCCTATCGAGTACTTCTACCTAATGTCCTAAACTATTACTTTTACCTAATGCTCCCACCTGATGTTCCCACCTACTTCTGCCTAATGCTCCTGTCTAATGTTCCTACCTACAACTTCAATCTACTGCTCCAACCATTTTGCCAAAAGGCTGGGCTAGTGCATAGTGCTCACGGCAGGAAAAATCTAGAGTTATGAAGAATGAGTAGTGTGCATTAAGCGTTGTCAAGTGCTATGTGTGACATGGAGAGATTGTATGGATGTAGACAAAATGCCAGCAGTCCATACTTGGGTGAGGCAGAAAGAAAATGGGAATATATGAGAGAAAACAGATTAGTGGTGTGCAAGATAACAAGGATATTCCAAGGTGTGTACAGAGAATTCACAAAAAGAAAAATGAATAGGTATGAGATACGTACCACTGCAATGTGAGGTAGATGAGCAATAGTAGTAAGTACAGAAGGGAATATAATTATAGGAAGAAGGCAAAGTGCAGAAGTATACATAGGTGAGAAGTGTACTGACAAAGAATACAGAAATGTAATGGTGACAAGCTATTCAAGTGTAAAGTTGGTAAACAACTTCTAAATACTGATCAACTGACTGATTTAAAGAAAATTATATCATATATTCATGAATACATTTGGTAGAATTTAATGACTAATGAAATTTTCATGAAATATTTTCTGTTGTACATCCTGTTCACCTATCCATTCACCTGTTCATATCACATAAAAAGTTTTCCACAGAAACACTCAAACCAAACTGTAATAAGCTGCTAACTTTACTGTCATACTCAGATACTGAAGACTCTGTCAAAAACTGTCTATCACAATGGTTTAAGCAGCCTATGATTTTGCATTTCAGTGATTCTACAATGCATCTACAAACTACACTACAACAAACAGAGATGGAAGCAGGGTGACCTTGCTGGACTCCACCATGACCGTTGCCTCAGCAGCAAACAGAGACTGGAGGTGTGCAGCAACAATGGGGATCCGCTCATCGTACAATGTAGGCAGTTCATCATACAGTTCCTGAAGGATGAAAATCAATAAATGCAAAGATAGAGCAAAATAAAATAAACTTGGCTAATCTCATTAGTAAATGAAGATTTGTGGTTCTACCTAATCAAATGAGAAACAGGACAAAATGTATACATTGTAAACTTTTAAATCCTCTAACACTTTATTAATCTGTCTTTTAGCAGAATCATCTATATTGTTCCAATATGCCTCAAGATAAATTTCTCAAACTTCCCAAAGAATTGCAAAGCTCGATTCTTACCCATAATACTTACAGTAATTCCCTGTCCACAGAGATAATACGTCCAAATTCTCATCACTCCTTCACTCTTCCACATAACCCTAAACATATACTCTATTACGATCAATTGAAACTCAGAAAATCTATTAAAGTATGGTTCTGGACTTTAAAAAAAAAAAAGTAAAATAGAAAAACAGAGTATTCTCTTGCTTCTAAATTGAAAGGAAATGCACAATCAAGTAGTCATGATAAAACGTATAAAATGATAAAAATATGTACAGCAAACCAATGTAAAAAATTGCTAATCATATATTTGTCCTAATCTATGTTCATCTCAAAATTAAAATCTTATACATAAACACCCTTATCCTTGCTTCAGAACCTAAAATATAGCTTTGCTCTTGCCAGTGTAAAAATCAATCATCATCTACATCATTATACTGGGTTCTATGAAATTATGTTTGAAACTATAAATCAAAGATGCCTATTTCTTATGCTATCTTGAAATAATAAACTAATAATAATTCTTTATTAAGCATCCTAGCTTTGTCTCTTCGATGTATATCAACTGACTTATATTTCTCTCTTGTGTCTCCCCTGATGATGTGATAATTACACGGTAGTGCACTTGGGAACTTATCGTGTTTCATTTTCCCCGTGGACTCATAGGAATACCTTGATCGCGTGCAAAATTGTGATCCTTTCCAAAGATATATATATATATATATATATATTATCCCTGGGGATAGGGGATTAAGAATACTTCCCACGTATTCCCTGTGTGTCGTAGAAGGCGACTAAAAGGGGAGGGAGCGAGGGGCTGGAAATCCTCCCCTCTCGTTTTTTTTTTTAATTTTCCAAAAGAAGGAACAGAGGGGGCCAGGTGAGGATATTCCAAAAAAGGCCCAATCCCCTGTTCTTAACGCTACCTCGCTAACGCGGGAAATGGCGAATAGTTTTAAAAAAAAAAAAAAAAAAAAAAATATATAAATATATATATATATATATATATATATATATATACCACTGTTATTAGTTAAGATAAAGGCACCTTTTATAGGGCTCTAGCAATTAAGGCTACACTACAATCAGTAGCAGGGAAAAGACAGATGCCTTTGGAGTGAGTCCATCCAATGACACTGATACCACTTTGCCAAAGGTGACATGTCACTTGTAGTGCAACCTTCACACTGAGTGATACAAGCCAATTCAACTAAAATCTTAATGAACTCTCCTGTAATGGGCCCTTGACAACGTATCAAACTTTCACTTAAAACATTTTGGCCCAGCTGGAATTCAAGCACTTACAGATATCTTCAACCACTCCTAGTTTGCTTAACAAAACAATTAAGATGACACTATAAATCTCCGTCTTACTCCATTTTTACTCGGATCATTTCGTCACCTGATTATATTCCCCACCAAATTTCATTATAGATATTCTTCATTGCTGTCACAAGCCTCCAACTATTTCATATAACCTTATCATTATCAATGACCCATTCCAATCAATTTGATCATCTGACTTTCTTGCAACCATACATGCTGCATGCAACTCTATGCTCTCAAAGTAATTCAGTTATATAAATATTCAGCTAAAAATTCCACATTGTATATACTTAATGCATTACAAAGAGTTAGAATGCTCAATGTTCAAATTTAAATGTATGAAACTGATTCATATGAAAAACTGATTAAATAATGCACCATTCAACCAAGTCATATATACTTAATGCATTACAAAGAGTTAAAATGCTCAATGTTCAAATTTAAATATATGAAACTGATTCACACAAAAAACTAATTAAATAATGCACCATTCAACTTGAGAGAGTAAAGCACATCAAGTGATAGCCCCCACTGTATTCCAGACAATCATAATACATTCCTAAATCCATGGCAGTTACTTCTACCATCTGTTTTCTTACATCCATATATATAATGTTTAATATAACTCTGTTCTCAAAGTACAGTGCTTCTTAAGTTATCTACAATGATAAAAATAGCATTAAAATCTCTGCTCATATATCAGCATACGTAACTGATTTAAAAGAAAAATTCACTAAAACAAAGCATCATTCAATTGAAAAAAATAATGAGAAAATTAAACAATAAACAATACATTACCTTGTTAAGAGCTTCATATGTGACACGGGCAGTTTCTAGCGCATCTCGTGAACGTGCAATTTTGTACTCATCTCGCCGGTTGGCCCTTTGTAGGTTCTCCAATTGATGTCGCTGACTATCATAATCTACTAATTTACGGCCTCGCTTATCAATCTTTTTCTGTAAAGCAAATGCATTAATGAGTGACAGCCTGTGAACCGATAAAGAAAAATCTTAAACGGCAATAAAGCAAACGTAAGAATTCTAAAATATATCCCTGTGGATAGGGGATTAAGAATACTTCCCCCGTATTCCCTGTGTGTCGCAGAAGGCGACTAAAAGGGGAGGGAGCGGGAGGCTGGAAATCCTCCCCTCTCGTTTTTTTTTTAATTTTCCAAAAGAAGGAACAGAGGGGGGCCAGGTGAGGATATTCCACAAAGGCCCAGTCCTCTGTTCTTAACGCTACCTTGCTAACGCGGGAAATGGTGAACAGTTTAAAAGAAAAAAAAATCTAAAACAAATCATTTGTAACAAATAATATTCAAACACTAGAATCTTGAAAAGAATAACAGAAGCATTAATATAAAACAAAACAAAAAAATTCTTATAGCTCCATCATATACAGAAACATGAGCTGTGTAAATCATACATTTTGAAATGTGCAAGGTTCTTCCCTACATAATGATAAAAAGGGTTCATGCCTGTGTGTGTGATCATCTCATCCTCTACAGTCAAGGAAAAACAAATGAAAGGTAGGAATAGTAAAAGAAAAAACTAATCACGTAAAGACTAATCCAGTCATGTAATATTAGAATATTCTAAGGCAAATTGATTTTTGATTTAAAAAATGACTAATGTTTGTAGTTCACCTACAAAGTCAATGTAACACACATTCACACTAAGGTAAGTATTTGTAGCAGTTATTCAACAACATGGGGTATTGTAGAAAAAAAAAATGCAAAAGAAATTCCTGGTTTTACAACAATGACACACATAATACACATTACATCAACTTTCATTTCATTACTACAGGAAAGTATAGTAGAACAGAAACAAAGGCATGTGTGCTAATACAGAGACATATCAACAATATAAAATCAGTGTCTGAAGATGTGGTCAAAGCCTTCTGAAATTTGGGGTGTAGTATCTATGCTATAAACACAAGCTAAGTTGAGTGATTTGTGGCACCACCTCTTAAAATAAGCTGAAGCATATTGACATTAGCAATCTTATAAAGCGTAATGCATAACCAGTATAATTATGCAAATATGGGGACAACACACTACAGTTTAGAACTCTTATATGCAGAGCAGCAGAGACATCATTCATGCTCCATCTTTAGCATAGCAAATGATCAGATACTAGTTTGAGACAAGTAAATCCAAACTATAAAAAGGCAGTCCTGTCACTCCATCCCTAGTCTTTGTAAACAAGATCAGATTAACAGAAACATAATGTATAACTTCCACACACAACTGCCAAATAATTCATCCACTTACTAGACAAGAGAGAAATTGCTGGCTGCTGGGGTGAACTGTTTATGGGAAAAATATTGTTACAAAGTGGGAAGACCATGCTGGCAATATGGAAGGTTGATAAGGGAAAATGGTGGTAGTTAGTAGTTATACCACTGAACAATACCATTACGCCATTCAGGGTGTGATAGCCAAGACGGAAGGGAGTGGTGGCGTTGAATGTGGGGGTGGCTTTGGTTCGGGAGAGTGTGGTGGCCATAGAGGGAGGGAGTAATGGTGGAAATAAGGGAGTGTGTGGTGGCCAGAGATGGAGGGAGTGGTGGTGGAAAGGTGGGAAAGCGTGGGGGCCAGAGAGGGAAAGAGTGGTGGTGGAAATTTCGAGTTATGGATCAATGATACAAATAATCGTGCCAACTCTTGATTAAAATCCAACGTCATACAGCATATCAATGATGAAATATTTAAACGAGCAGAAGACCAATGAAATACGTGATTTCGTAAGACCTTGTAAAAAGGAAATTTGATATATTTAGTGAAGATCAGCCTTCGAACTCTAATGTGTAGGACTTTATGAATCAACATTTTTTTTTTATCGAAGTTGAAGAGTAATCAGTTATGAGTCATCTTGCAAAGTTGGACTAATCAATTATGAGTAATCTTGCCAAGTTGGTGAGTAATCAGTTATAAGTACTCTTGCGAAGTTGAAGAGTCATCTCTTATGAGTAATCTCGCATAGTTGAAGAGCAATCAATTGTGAGTAACCTTGCATAGTTGAAGAGAGTAATTGTGAGTAATCTTGCAAAGTTGGAGTAATCAAATAGTAATCTGGCGAAGTTTGAAAGTAATCAAAGTGAGTAATCTCGCTAAAGCTATTAAAAATCCATGATGATTCTGAGGGTATGACTATTCCCACGACTTGGAGCGTCGGGCAAGTATCACTGGCAGCAACGAACGCACCAATAAAATCTTAAAAACAAAAAAAAAAAATCCCACAGATCTTCCTCTTTTCGAGTCATTCTGGTCGTGACTCACGGGGCAGCACGGCCTACAGCACAGGTTTACAGAGTAATCACCCGGTGGTAAGGATTTTTGAGCATCATATACGAGACGTATATGATGACACATATCTGTTTCGCAAGCCGGGAAGTAACGTACACGACTCGACCGCTGCGATGGAGGGAAACCTGGAGGGACCTGTCATCCAAAAGCGAATTGTACTTTTCTTCTCATTTTTCAAGGAGAAAATAAAAAAAAATCAACTTTATTCTATGAGTGGCTTCAACACACACTGGGTTACCTCGTACCACAGGAGCCTATCTTTACAAGATATTTTTGACCCAATTTCCGACCAAGGATTGGCGGCTAGGACCCGTCCAGTCCTGGTGTGACCAGCAAGCGCCTTCCCGGCGTCAAGGCTGACCTATGACCTTTGTCCCCCAGCCTTCATTACCGCGATAACGAAACGCGTTCGTCCCCTGTCACAAGCACATACCCCTCTCCACCTTACCATGAAAGGGGGGGGGGGTCACCACTCTGACCCGAGCATAAAAAAATGGTAGTAGGGATATACAACCATGTTTGTTGTAGTTACAGGGGTCACCAATCGCGTATGCCCTATGCGGGGTGCGAGGAGTGGCGTCGCGACATCCCGTTGTTGCTAAGGTAGAGGGATTGCGTCACATTTATTTCCATTTTCTTCTAGCTTTTCTCTGGTATGACAGCGTATGCATGAAGGGTGAGCGCCGCGTCAGTCACTCTTGTGACTTAACGTGTACGAGTGTATGTATGTGTGTGTGTGAGAGAGGGAACAGCGTCATCCACCAGGCTTGTGTTCTAGTTGAGGATCTGCCCCGTTAAAGCGAACGATGTTTTAAGGCGACGATGGAGCTAAAAAAGAAAACTGAAATGTATTTTCGTCGTTACTTTTAATCAGGACCAGTAATGTTCTCAGAGGCGGTGTACTGTTCACATGGGGGCGCTGTGCGCATATTTTTTTTCCCCAACAGAAATCCGCAGGCAACGGCGAGAAAAAGGCGACAATAACTCTTCAGTCCTTCCGTTACAGCTGTCTCTCCTAGACCGAGAGATGATGTTAAGCAGATGACACATCCTCTCCCTGGGTTCAGGGAAGAACGCGACCCATATCCCCCGGCGGATGCAAGGGGCAAGACATCCTCCTCTCCTGTAACTGACTTCCTGAAAGTACGAACGTATGAGCCTAGTGAGGATTCTTCTACCTGCTCACACAGTGCTTAGGCGTGTCTCTCTCTCCTGGCACGAACTGACTTACGGCGGGGACCGCGAACAGAAACAGAAATATATCAATATTTTTTTTTCAGTTTAATAGACTGAAAATATCCAGAAAGCATAAAATAAGAACCTCGCACACAATACGAACTGGTGTCAAAGGGGATAACCCTATTTTTCCAGGGGCTGCCACTGACTACATGTCCCACTGTGTGCGATGACTCGAGGTCTATTTTTATCGATTTTTTTTTTTTTTTTGTGTAGGTGAATCAATAAACGTTTGACAACGTTGTCCATAATGTTTGTGAGTTACAAAACCGTAACGTTTTCTTCCAGTCGTCCACTGCTGGAGGTTCCAGTTCGACTCTTCAGAGAACGAACGCCACTCCCAAAATCAGCTGGCTGTTACCAGAATATCTGGCTGGATTTGCCTTCCGTTCTTCCTTTCGTTATATAATAATAATAATAATAATAATAATAATAATAATAATAATAATAATAATAATTACGGTGTTGTGTCCTAAGCTTTGCAATGTGGGGCTATGGCTGGCCCACGCCGACAAGCGGCATCCCTTCTCTTACCATTAAATGCGACCTTAAAAGCCATGAAATTAACAACGAACAACAGGTAATGTTCGTTATATCCCCACTCTCCTCGGTGTCTCCCACAAAAACATCGACCATAAAATTACTATGGAAGCTCCCACACAAAAAAAATATGTTACCAAGCCCCTGTGCATACGAAATAAATCAGTTACTGCGCAGAAGAAAAAAAAAAATCAGATACCAAACCCCTGAGCGGACGACATAAATAAATTACTAAGCTCCTCTGCACACGAAATAAATCAGTTACCCACCCCCTGTGCGTGGCAAAATAAATAACACCCAATCTCTGTGCCGACGAAATAAAAAATAACTTACCCAGCGCCTGTGCGAATAGAATAGATCAATTATGAAAAATATAATAACCCGGGCGACACACCAGTATTACCAGTTCCCAAAATACTTGTCCCGCGCTCCTTCCCTCCCCATCATGACCCTGGCAAGAATGCGGCAGTACTCTGTACCTCAGCCACCAGCCTGCCAGAAGAGGGCCGACTCCGCCACGCCACCAACCTGGGACGTTCCACTTTAGCTACTGGTGTGGGATGGCACTGTGCTGAGCCGGGGCGAAGGAATTCTGGCTCATGGATATATATGCCAAAGCCCCGCCGGCCAAGTCCTCTCTCTTTTCCCGGGCGCAGGTGGAAGTGGTGACTCCGCCCGCTGCATGGCACGTGCAGACCCGTGGCAATGCACGTGCTGAGACTCGCTGAGCTGCTACACCGAGCTGAGTCTAAGGTCCGCACGTGTGGGGCTTGTTTGGGACTACGCGCGCTGGAGAGTCTACGGGACAAAACGGGTGCTGACTCGTTAGACTGCACGTGCTGACTCGATGGAATGCACGTGCTGACACGGTGTCTTGCACGTGCTGACTCACTGTCGTACCCCTTGGTGATCAACACATCTACGTCAGAACTGACCACTCGTGCCCCTTACCATCAACACCCCCCACCATCTGCCGCAACACTCACCACCAGCTGGTAACACAAAACACTACCATCAACACCCCCACCATCTGCCGCAACACTCAGCACCAGCTGGTAACACAAAACACTACCATCAACACCCCCCACCATCTGCCGCAACACTCAGCACCAGCTGGTAACACAAAACACGACCATCAACACCCCCACCATCTGCCGCAACACTCAGCACCAGCTGGTTACACAAAACACGACCATCAACACCCCACCATCTGCCGCAACACTCAGCACCAGCTGGTAACACAAAACACGACCATCAACACCCCCACCATCTGCCGCAACACTCAGCACCAGCTGGTAACACAAAACACGACCATCAACACCCCCACCATCTGCCGCAACACTCAGCACCAGCTGGTTACACAAAACACGACCATCAACACCCCACCATCTGCCGCAACACTCAGCACCAGCTGGTAACACAAAACACTACCATCAACACCCCCACCATCTGCCGCAACACTCAGCACCAGCTGGTAACACAAAACACGACCATCAACACCCCCACCATCTGCCGCAACACTCAGCACCAGCTGGTAACACAAAACACGACCATCAACACCCCCACCATCTGCCGCAACACTCAGCACCAGCTGGTAACACAAAACACGACCATCAACACCCCCACCATCTGCCGCAACACTCAGCACCAGCTGGTAACAAAACACGACCATCAACACCCCCACCATCTGCCGCAACACTCAGCACCAGCTGGTAACACAAAACACGACCATCAACACCCCCACCATCTGCCGCAACACTCAGCACCAGCTGGTAACACAAAACACGACCATCAACACCCCCACCATCTGCCGCAACACTCAGCACCAGCTGGTTACACAAAACACGACCATCAACACCCCACCATCTGCCGCAACACTCAGCACCAGCTGGTAACACAAAACACTACCATCAACACCCCCACCATCTGCCGCAACACTCAGCACCAGCTGGTAACACAAAACATGACCATCAACACCTCACCATCTGCCGCAACACTCAGCACCAGCTGGTAACACAAAACACGACCATCAACACTTGGGAACCCCTCCCAGTGCCAAATGGTTACTCCGCCAGGAACACACACACACACACACACACACACACACACACACACACACATGTCCCAGTAACGCTTGCAGACCTACACGTAACGATCACGAGGCTAGATGTAACACTTGGGTCCTCACAGTAACAACGAGGAGCAACCACAGGCTCTGTGAGAATGTACCGTCCACAAGCGCTCACACCCCCGCCGCCGCAGGGAACGCCACAGAACGTACGCGAACACCCATACACTCGACCAATCAAGCCCGCCAAGTAACTAAGGAACGTGGAAAGTACCAGACCAGTCCTGTTTACTTTGAACAAACAACCATAAACTCGACACATCAAGCCCGCCAAGTAACTAAGGAACGTGGAAAGTACCAGACCAGTCCTGTTTACTTTGAACAAACAACCATAAACTCGACACATCAAGCCCGCCAAGTAACTAAGGAACGTGGAAAGTACCAGACCAGTCCTGTTTACTTTGAACAAACAACCATAAACTCGACACATCAAGCCCGCCAAGTAACTAAGGAACGTGGAAAGTACCAGACCAGCCCTGTTTATTTCCGTTTCATCCACGCCATTGTGACAGCCTGAATCTGGAATGAACCAGGGCATATGATGCGTCCGGGGGTACACATGGAAAGGTGTGTGGGGCCCTCGGATAGGGGAGCTGTGGTTTTCCGGCGCGCTGCGCATGGTAGCTACCTCGCTAACGTGGGAAACGGCGGACCCAACCATCGTCGAAGACCTTTCCGCCCCAAAGGAGCCTACCTTACCCTGCTCTTACGCGGAGTGCAGCCTCGTCATTGCAGTAACGTGGCCACATACATGGGGTCCTAGGGTTGTGTTAACTATCCGTACAATGCAACCGTTAGAAAAAACAAATGACTAACAGCAATGGAAAACGCCACTCCGTTTTCTAATCGTTTCAAATCTGAGTTACGTCAGCTGTGACGCAGACATACACAATCGCTTCAGTTCTGATAATAGTACACACTGTCCACCTGGTATCTTCCTATGACAACACCTCAAGGCCGAATGACAATCTCGTTCCACTTAGAAAAAAAAAATAAAGATTGTATCACTGTACTGAACATATGAGTGGTCTGTGATTCAAACGCTGTGTGTGTGTGTGTGTGTGTGTGTGTGTGTGTGTGTAAGGCGTTTTCAAAATAAACATCAGAGTATAAAAAATATATTATTATTGTACATATAATCCGATGAGGGATACGCCTGGCGTGTGGACACTTAACGCTACACCCAAGAACGAAGGGATGTAAACGAATATTAAAAGATCTAAAACTCCAAGTTGCGCGTACAGCGCGTGTGCGCATGTTCTCTCTCTCTCTCTCTCTCTCTCTCTCTCTCTCTCTCTCTCTCTCTCTCTCTCTCTCTCTCTCGCGCGCGCTCGCGTTCGGTAGGCAGGAGCGTGGCACATATGAAAGAGGAGATGTGGGTCAAGGGTTTGCGAAATATGAACTGTCGAGAATTCTGGACCAAACAATGCACGTGCGGCGGTGTACGATGGGGAGGGGGGGTTCCGAGGGGCACGCGCGCGCGCGCGTGCTCACACACGAATGTACGCACGTGCGTGTGGGTCTTAGATAGCCTCTAATTAATGATGCCAGAGGGAGACAATGTATATCTTTTAACACTTGGGTCTGGCTGGTAACACTCTTGAGCTTACCAGTAACATCCAGGGCTCCTCAGTAACACTCAGGAACTACCAGTAACACCCAGGGTTCCTCAGTAACACCCAGGGTTCGTCAGTAACACTCAGGACTTACCAGTTACACTCAGGGTTCCTCAGTAACACTCAGGACCTACCAGTTACACTCAGGGTTCGTCAGTAACACTCAGGACCTACCAGTTACACTCAGGGTTCGTCAGTAACACTCAGGACTTACCAGTTACACTCAGGGTTCGACAGTAACACTCAGGACCTACCAGTAACACCCAGGGTTCGTCAGTAACACTCAGGACCTACCAGTTACACTCAGGGTTCGTCAGTAACACTCAGGACTTACCAGTTACACTCAGGGTTCGACAGTAACACTCAGGACTTACCAGTTACACTCAGGGTTCGTCAGTAACACTCAGGACCTACCAGTAACACCCAGGGTTCATCAGTAACACTCAGGATCTAACAGTAACACCCAAGGTTCGTCAGTAACACTCAGGACCCCTCCCCCAGTAACAACAATACCTCAGGCCAGCACTACTTTCATCACAATCCAAACATTTTGCCCTTGGCGTTTCGTCCCCCCCCCCCCCCTGCTGCTGACGACGATCTCCACCCACTCCAGTGGGACGACACGAGACGACCATCTTTAGCGACTACCTCTCTCTCTCTCTCTCTCTCTCTCTCTCTCTCTCTCTCTCTCTCTCTCTCTCTCTCTCCTCTTCTCTCCATGGCCCGCAGGCAGGCAGGCAGGAAGACCCGGTCCCCAGGCAGTGGCTGGCACCAGCAGCAACAGGAGGGCCAGGCCACACGGCCGCCTCCCTGGCTATTTACGTACACCACCACGGACACGGCCTGTGTGCCTCCTCCGCTCACCGCCCCGCTCTTCCCTCTCCCAGCCAACCTCCCCGCCACCTGCCCCACCACCAGGTGTATCACACAGCAGGTGTACCAGACGAGCCACCAGGTGTATCACACAGCACACCAGGCAGGTATACCAGACGAGCCACCAGGTGTATCACACAGCACACCAGCTGGTATACCAGACGAGCCACCAGGTGTATCAAACAGCACACCAGCAGGTATACCAGACGAGCCACCAGATGTATCACACAGCACACCAGCAGGTATACCAGACGAGCCACCAGGTGTATCACATAGCACACCAGGCAGGTATACCAGACGAGCCACCAGGTGTATCACACAACACACCAGCAGGTGTACCAGACGAGCCACCAGGTGTATCACACAACACACCAGGCAGGTATACCAGACGAGCCACCAGGTGTATCACACAACACACCAGCAGGTATACCAGACGAGCCACCAGGTGTATCACACAACACACCAGCAGGTATACCAGACGAGCCACCAGGTGTATCACACAACACACCAGGCAGGTATACCAGACGAGCCACCAGGTGTATCACACAGCACACCAGTAGGTATACCAGACGAGCCACCAGGTGTATCACACAGCAAACCAGGCAGGTATACCAGACGAGCCACCAGGTGTATCACACAACACACCAGGCAGGTATACCAGACGAGCCACCAGGTGTATCACACAACACACCAGGCAGGTATACCAGACGAGCCACCAGGTGTATCACA